>NC_138060.1:47275810-47875810 GCF_964194185.1 Rhinolophus hipposideros
CAGAATACAATAGAAAATGGACTATGGTCCTGGAAGGGATTGCTATACCAGTGATGTCCCCAGTAAGTTGCATGTTACATAAATGACCTTAATTTGGACATGGTTTAGTGTTGGCATTAGACTTTATCTGATTGGGTAACATAGTGACCTACTCTCTCTCTTATCTCCAGTAATGTAAAGATTGTGTAACAGACTGTACCCATAAAGAGGTGCCAGTGTTTTATACGGTTATTGGTAAAACAAAATGAATTATAATGGCAGCTTACAGGGTGGGGAGGGTGGCAAAAAAAGAAGACAGGGGGATACATTTTCCATTTTAAAAATTTTATTTAAATGTAGATTGTTAGTCAAAATATTGGAAAATCAATAGTGAAACGTATTTTTTTTTTTTTTTTTTAGTTTTTCCCCCCTAAAAGTATAGTGTACAGAGAAGGATATAAGATATAAGAGAGGGAGAGAATAAAAGGACAGGGTAATGATAAGAGAGCCAATTAATTCCTTCTGAGCCTGTGATAGGATGAGTTAATGACTATCCCTAAATAGGAAAGGATGTAGAGTCTATAGGACAGACAAAAATAAGGTGTTAACCAGAAATCCTTCTCTGTAGTTCAGAACGCTGACCTCACAGTAAGGATGACAGACTTTCTAGATTGTGGGTTAGTCTTCTAGGTACAATGAAGACAACAGCATGAACCTTTTCCCAACTCATTAATAATGAGGAATGCCTTTTTAAGAAACACTTTGAATAATGAGAATAATTGCTATTAGATTATTTGCCAATGTGATGTTAATAGAAAACTGCTTTTAAAAATTTTTAACTATAGGAAACAGTTTATTTTTCATTTTTGGCTAGCAATAGCTGGCTATTTTGGTAAACCTTTTGGCACAGTGTGGGACTTTTTCCCCTTCAAAGAACTGACAATATTAGACGACAAACAAAAAAAGCTGCTGGCATGTATATTGACTTTATAAACTGTATTCTGATAAGCAGCTGCCACTGGACAGAAAGACCCACTCTAAAATCTCCCCTGGCTGCTCTAGCCCTCCAGCACCTTGAATTTGCAATAGCTGCATCTCATTCCCTTGATAGTTTCAGGGTAGGTTTGTGCTAATAGTATTCTGACAAAGGTCCATAATTACCTCAAATAATGTTGTGTTACAGTCACCACATTTAAAAAAAAAAAAAAAAGGTGCCGAAAGCATTTATTGATTTGTTTTCATCTGGTAGATATGGGGATTGGTTTTTGACCTCCATTTGGGAATGGAGAGTTATGCCCACAAAGAGTTAATTCCATGATTGTAAAGAAAATGAAGCTATTAGTGTTATTTATAGAAGGATATTTTAAAAGAACATTCGGAGCTGGAGAACACTTTCTCAAGCTTTTAAATGAAATAAGGAGATTCCCAAATTGAAAAAAACACACACTAGAATGGAAATTTCCCCCTCTAAATGTAAGTTGAACACATTATTTATTTTGTATATCATTATCTGATAGGAGCAAAAATAAGATCAATATATTTTGAAGCCAAGATGTTTTTCCCTAATTGTGTGCCTTTCCTAAGCCATTCAACTAGCCTTATGCTAGAGTCATTAGTCAGCCATATATCCAAAGCTTAGTGTGTATAGTATTATAATTATCACCTGGGGTGATACCTTCAAACCCTGAAGGTATAGTTATAATTCATATTCTTGTGTCTTTTTTCTTTATTTTTTTCTTCCCAAGGTTCTTTGTTGCTATCAATACACAAAGTTACACTTCTGTGACCTTCCAGACTTCTAACAGTTTAAGAGAATGTTAGAATCATTTTTGATATTTTAGGGCTTGATCCACATGACTACTGATGCCCTTCATAACACAGAATATATTTTGCTGCTGGAAAGCTCTAATGTACTTAAAATTGATGGAGAGAACTAATCTACTTAAGGTGACAAATCAGTGTATTGTGAGTTAATTGAATGCTCAAATTGTCTCTTCAAGTCAAGTAGGATTTTATTTTCCAACACAGTCAACAATTTATGATGGGTTGGACCCCTTCGGTAACTGGAGCCTCACCCCTTGGTTTGTATGTATAGTATTTTTAGTTTGGGTGTATTTCACAGAGGAACTGTTTTCTGTTTAGCATCATCACTCAGTGAGAATAAGGCCAAGCATCCTAACTGTGAATGGCCTGACTTTGTGAATTGGAAATTTCCATTGAAAGACTGCAACAACACTGATCCTTGGCTCATTTTCCTACCCTCTGGGTATTTGCAGTAGGGCCACCATGAATGGTTTTGGCCTTAGTGTTCAAGTCCTTTATCTAGTAACTGCACTAACATCCGTCTCATTGCTTTTTCTGCCCCACTTTAATCTCTGAAAAATTACATAGATTTCTTTGCTGTGATTTCCCCACTGATCCTAACTTCTTGGAATGCCTTCTGCCTTCCTGTATTCAATATGCTCTTAAACCTTTTCTCTGAAGCCTTCCCTGACCAGCTTGGGGATCACCTGGACTGTATCATCAACTGAACTAAAAAAATGTGTTTCTGGTACCTTTGGAGTACTGTCTTGTCCTATTGTTTCTTCATGTGCATATCTCCCCATAATCCAGACTCTTGATTCTGAGCTCCTTATGAGCAAGTTCACTACTATAATTTTGTATAGCTCTTCTTCATCCGGTCCGTATATTTGTGTATAGCTGAAGCAGTTGGGCAAATTGAAAATTAATAATCTGAGTCCATCTCTTTGCCTTTCTATTAGTCTCATACCCTAAAACAGAAGATTATAAATTTAGTAAGAACAGGGGCCATGATTAATTTAACTACACTATCATGTTGTAGCTATTCAACATTGTCTGTTGAACTGAATTATCTCTAGTAACTGGATATAGCATGCCTATTTTAAAGACGTTGAGAGAGAGAGAGAGAGAAAGAGAGAGAGAGAGAGAGAGAGAGAGAGAGAGAGAGAGAGAGAGAGAGAGAGAGAGAGATGACATAGTGTTCCTTCATAACTTGGCTCTGATTATTTGTATTTAACTGAAGTTATCTTAGCTGAGACTGGCATTGAAGTGGCTTCTGTTTTGGCTTTGGCAAACCTTTCGATATTGATGATGGCTTGACTTGAACCACCACCTCTGACGAGAGTTGCCTTATTCATGTACATCCATCCCGAATTTACAGTATTGTAAAATAAAATTACCAATATGCCAAAATATTTTAAATGCTAGGAATGGAACAAATCCACTAAGAATTTTTAGCTTGGCTCTTAGTACTAAGCTTTAAATGGAGTTGTATAGCTACATTTCCAAATGTCTGAGTCTAACTTTCAGCCTTATCTAAAGAATGCTAGAATCACTGGCTAAAAATGGATAGAAGCGAAGTGATTTCACTGATCAGCCTGACAATATTTCTCCATATTTACTGGTTGGTAACACAACTTCATTCAGCCCCTTCTGGTGGCAGTTTACCACCCAAAGCCTTTTTGGCGTATAATATGGATGGTGGCTTATGAACAATGTCTAGACATGCTATTAAATCTCATTAAATGCCATTTTCATTTGCCGTCGTTGTCAGGGACATTCCAACCATCTTTATGAATAAATCTACCAAGAGTAGATCCACCTTTGAATTTCTAGGTGGTTAGATGTTAATTCATTGTCCATTCATTGTCATTTATTCATTTATAAATACAGATATAAATACTGAGAGAAAATGTACTGTCATTAAAATGCCATCAAAAGAGTGGAACCTGGGGGATCTAGAGAATATATAACCTCTTTCTCCCACCCCCAGAAGTACCCTCAGCAGTCTGCATAACCTAAAGCACTGGAAGACCCTTCCCCTGAACCTCAGACCAGAGAAATTTGTTGGACATAGTATATAGCCTGGTTTTGTACTCAAGTAAATGTGTTCTATGTGTTCCCGAAAAGGCCAATATTTATATATCAAGCTCACCAAGTTAAATTTACTTTCCCACATTAAGCCTGCATGATGAATGGTTTTATCTTGCCTATTACACCCTGTTCTGTCATAAATCCCTAGGCAGGAGGAAAAGAAACAGAGAACAATTTGAATGGAGAAAACCACTGAGGGACAAACCATTCCCGTTTAAGATGGTTATTATACTGAATCACATTTGCTAACAACAATATGTAAAATACCTTGGAAAACCCATTTACTCTTATTTTCCTTCCATTTCAACTTCTGTTGCTAACAACAACAAAAAAGGATTGTTGACATAGAAATGTCTGACTAACCCAACATTTCCATTTCCCTATTTTATTACCTACATAATATAGTATTCCTTGAACCAATTTCACTTGTTTTCTTATTTGTTAGATGCATAAATAAATGAATGAATAAACATGAGTGTGAAAGTATTTCTGTATCCTAGTTGGAATGCCCCTTCCAGTTACTGAAATGTTCAGAAGTGCCCTATTTCTCAAGGAGGCTTTCTCTTGTAGTTGGTTGGCATTCTTCCTTCCTTCACCACACTTCCATAGAACTTTGTATTTCGTTTAGGTAACTATTTTAATCTGCTTTGCAGTCAAGGTATTTAAGTCATGTTAGTGGTCACCTCTAAAGTGTCTCATTCAATTTAAAACTACTCACTTAGTGGTTTTTATGCTTCTTTCCTTATAGTCTAAAAGTGGAGCATAGGACATTTAGAAGGTAGAATAGATCGTATCAGGGTAACCAGATAATTTACAGTTCAAACTGGACTCTTTTGAGAATGAATGGGGTGGTATTAGTAATTATGTAATTATGCTGGGACAACAGGCATGAGCCAGAACCTTCCCAGGCAAACCAGATGTATGGGCTGTCTGGGAAGCATGAATGATAATTCTGATTTAAATAAGACTGGGAAATAAATGAGAGCTATTCAGAGGGTACTGTGTTCAGATCTGTTTTCTCTCCCTAAGAATAAAAGAAACTTTAATGGGAAGCTGTGAATATATATGCCCTTAGTATTCCTACTGGGGATCAATATTTAAGGACAAGAGAATAAACATGCCTAGCAAATTATTGGATGGTCCAGACTCCAATGTTTGCAGGTGAGAATACAAATAAGGTATGTGGTTTCTATTGTACAGGTTTATTCCATATACTGGTTGAATTCAGGAAATAATTGTTTATAACTTGGCATCATGGTTATGTGCATATATGTGAACTACGTCAAGGCAGTAAATGTTTATTTATATTTGTATCTCTTACAACCTCTTATGTGTGTATAGTTGAACACTGTGTGCTGTGAAATTTTGTGGAATCTTGGAAGTTTTGCTAGTTCAACTTTTGATGTTCCATAAAATTCCTGACTGGTAGAAATCTCCAATTATGAGGGACTTATTTTCAAAGAAAGCCATCCCATTTTTGAATGGCCATATTTATGGAAAAATACCCCTTTAACTTAAGTGAAAAATATGTCTTGTTATAACTATGACTTGATTTGGCATACCTCCTGAACACTCATCATCTACAGGGCATTGTGAGTTTCCCCGCTAGTCCTCATTTGACCTTCTGGATCTATTCAGAACAAATTTAATCCCCTTCCTTTCAAATAGTTGAACTCTGCTATCAGGTCTCCCGAGGTCTCTCTTATCAAGTTCTGTCCTTACCGGGTTTTCCCTTTCTCATATGACTTACTTCCAGACCAGTCGTTCTGTTCATCTTTGAAAGTATCCCACTTTGAAAGTATCTCTTGAAAAGAGATTCCCAGTTTGGAGCAAAGTCTTCCAGGTGAGGTATGAGCATTGCAGAGCATAGCAGTTTATTACCAAAGCTGCCATCCAGTGACACAGACTGTGCATTATACAATGGTGCCTGGCAAAGGTGGCATAGGGAAGCTAATTTCTAGCCTGCACCCCATCCACCAAGCCACATGTCCAGGCTCAGGCTTCACGGAGGAAGGACCTTCGTTTTCTTATTAACACAAAGGCATGATGTGGGCTTGCCAACTCCAACTGAATGACCCCTTCTCACCTTTTCCACTTCCTAGACTTGGCACATCTTAAAATACAGCCTAAGTTTTCCTGTGCTATTCGGCAAGCATATCATTCATGCATTATTTTGACCTTGTTACTAATGAAAAGTCCCTGGTCTTATTTATATGAGCTTCTATTAAGGCAGATTTCTGCTGTTGTACCTGATATTGATATATGTCATTGGAAAGGATAAAAACTTTCTGCAACTTATACAGATTTTCTTCCACATTGACTTGAAGTCATTTATCAACATGCTTTGGGAATAATTTTTTCAATCAGCCGTTAAGACATCTAACTCCTACTCATTTCTTCGTGTTCTTTAAAGGGATATCTTGAAATAGTAAAATATTTTGGTGAGCTTGTTATTTTATGTTCATGGCATGTCCCTGAATCAACCAGATTTGGCAACCCTATCTAGGTAAACAAATACTAATTCTTGGTAATCACTTCTTCTTTTGAAGCAGCCACAATTTATTTAATATATACATTAGAATTTAATTAAGGCTAGATGTCACGCTCACACATTTTTGCAGTCTGTTTCCTTTCCTCATTGCTCATCCTAATTCCTTTTGAAAACCAGGACACTCATTTCTCTCTGTACACCTGGAATCTCTCCTGTTCTCCTTAAATCTTCAGGGAGAATCTGTAAGTATATCTGCCCAATCACTCACTTTTCAAAAGTGCATCTGAGAAAGGAAGACTAAGCAAACTGTATCAGTCAGGATATACTAGACTTCAGTGCAATAGCAAATGGCCCCTAAACTAAGTGGCTTAAAATAAGATAGTTCTCGCCCACCGATATGTTTAGTGAAGGTTGGTTGCAGAGCTCTTTTCCATAGCATCATTGTTCTTCCTGTAAGACTCAGAGTGACAAAAAAGTCACTAATTGGAACAATGATGGTTGCTGGGACAGAGAAAAAGGAATATTGCAAAGCATGCACTGATTCTTAAAACTTCTGCTCTGAAGTTACACACAACACTTTTCTCACAGTTTAATGGCAAAAACAAGTCACACTTCTGAGGTCTGATCGAAAAATATGGTGAATGTTTAAATTAAAAAATAGTTATTACAGTAAAAGACACATTGCCATTAACCCCCCTCAAAGTACTGCCCGTCACTTTGAATACACTTATCCTATCTTTCTTGCCACTTTCTGCTGCAGTTCTGGAATTCCTCTTTAGTGAGTGTCTTTACTTCATCCTTCATCACGACAATGCTCAATGTCACACATCACTTCTGGTATGGTAATTTCTGTCAAATACAAACATTACGGTGTGTTCTCATCCACCTTATTCACTGAATCTGGCACCGAGTGACTTCTGGCTCTTCCCCAAAGTCAAAATGACCATGAAAGGAAAACGTTTTAAATGGATTCAAGACATTGAGGCAGCCATGACCGTGCAAATAAAGACACTCATGAAAAAGGACTTCCAGAACTGCTTCAGAAAGTAGCAAGAACGATGGGATAAGTGTGTTTGAAGTGAGGGGAAGTATTTTGAGGGGGAAATGTGTCTTTTACTGTAATAAATTTTTTTCAAATTTAACACCGTAGTTTTTGATTATATCTCCTATCTTTGTATGGGTGGGAAGTACAGTCCCATTATGTATCTGAAAAGAGAAAGAACTGAAACATGTGAACAGCCAAATAGACCAGCTGAAAAGGTTTTCCTGTTGACACAGGAGTAATGGAATTGACAGATGCAAACTTTACCTCAGAGGTTAGACAGTTTTTTAAACAGATGCAATTAGAATCCCCAAATTCTAGAATTAAGAAAAAATGCTTTGTAAGTTAAAAACTTCAGCAGACAATTTGAAAGGATAATAATCTCTTCTGAAGACCAAATTAGATTCCTAGAAAATCAAGTACAATGATCATCTCACAGCACAGAGCAAAAATACAAAGAAATGAATATATTAAGTAAAAAAGTATAAGAAATATAGAAGGCAGTTCCAAGGCACTTAAGTTTGCAAATGAAAAAAAAAAATCAGGAGGAAAAAAGGAACAGATATCAACAGAGCAATGAAAATCAAAAAAGACAAAAAAAAGAAAATAGAAAAGTTTCTTAAATTAAGAAATATTTGAAATTTCTGTTTGAAAAACATAATCCAGGTACTGGCTGGTTTCATAATAAAACAAAAATATGTGTATACATATGGATGTGTGTCTATGTATATCGACACACATACACACATTTGTATGTGTACCTATACATACATGTACACATATTTGTACACACCTATAAATATGCACACATATGTAAATACACTTAGGAATACATATCAGTGTGTGTACACTGGAGTTATAAATACATAAGGATATGTGTATATTATATATAACATATATAAAACATTATATATACCATGCACACAGACACATACATGGGGCTGTGTATACGCAAGAGAATAACATGGGGATACATGTATAATCTATATCTCCTGGTGAAATTCTGGAAGGACAAAGAGAAACAGAAACTTTTCTAAGCCTCCAGAGAGAAAGAATATATTTCTTAGTAGGATAAGAGAACCAGACCAGCACTAACCTGCAGCCACTGAAGCTGGAAGACAGTAGGATGTTGAGCGACTATCGAGCGGGGGAGTGTCCAGGAATCGCATCTGAGATTTCACTTATCAATCAGAGAAAAGACAGAAATCTTCAGTCATGCATAGGGTCAGACTGTAATTTATCTTTATACTATATCTATGAAAATATTTGATGAACTAGTAAACCAAATGAAAATTGAGCCAGAATAGACATTTTAAGACATAGGAGAAGAGTAATGAATAGTGAATTTTACAATACGAATATACGGTGAGATATTTTCTCATCAAAAAAGCTCTCCAAATGTGCTACTGTTGTTTTTTTTTTTGTTTTACCTAATTTATAAACAGAAAAATAGAGACTTGGAGAGAGCACACTGGAATTCAGAGTGGCAGAGCTGCAATTCAAGCTGAAGCACTTTGAGTGTAGAGCCCGTGCTCTTAATTACTTATCCATGTGACTTTTCCTTGAAGCCTGGTTTGGACTGCTATAACTGTCATATATAAAATACTAAACTGGGGGGGCTTATGAACAACAGAAATGTGTTTCTCACAGTAAATGTCTAATCACGGGTTTTCCAGATAGAAAGAGAGGAAGAAAGGAAAGAAAGGTTGGCGGGGTGGAAATTATGTGGGGAAGGGATGGAAAGGAAAGGAAGAAAGAAAATCTCTTGTTTGTAGCACTTGCCACTTTCTGTGCTGTAAATACTGCCCTATCACGAAGTTCAAGTTGCTAATGTGCAGAGTTGGGAAAACATGAACACAGGTATAAGGGCATGCTCCAGCACACCACTGCATTAAGCTGCATGCACAAGAACCTCAATTGCAACATGACTGCGATCCCATAATGTTGTTTTCTGTATTTTTTTCTGTATTGTTAGACTTGTTTAAAAAAAAAATTAATACTTTTGTAGTTTTTGACATTCTTATAAATATTTTTAAAGCATGAGATTCACTAAGTGTTCTACAGTTACCACTTAAAGTCTTTCAGTATTTTAGGATCTGATTTGTTGGGTTCTGGAGTCTCAAATTCAGTCAAATCCTCCATTAGTATTTCCTCATAATCTCTTAGACATTGTAAAAGAAATCTAACAGCTCCATAAATAAAATGAATCTTCAATACTCAAAGGTTGGCGAAGGAGTGATAGATAACTTCGCTGAACAATCTGTGTGTGGCTCTACTACCGCAACTGTAAGGCTTCCTTTCATTTTTCAATTTCACTAGAAATAGGCAAGTTCCATGAAGGCAGAGACCACAGTTGTCATATTCTCCAAAGTTTCCAGAGGCTAGAACAATTCCTGGCACTTGGGAGTTACTTAATAAATAATTAATCAGCTTGTAAATCAAATAAAGTAAATTTTCTTTTTGCCATACTTGACCCATTTTTGTCTGAAAACATCTTGAAAAAATGACAGCAAGAGAGTTGTTCTCCTTTTCTGCTTTGAACATTAGCTGACTCTCTCTTACTTTGTTTTGCTTTTTCCTTGAGCTTAAAAGGACTCAGAAGAAAACCTATGTTTCTTTATATGTCGAAAAAAATCTGTGGTTCTTTCTTTGGGTTAGCCTTTTGGACACTTTGTGTGAATCCTTCACACTACACCTTTTTTTCTGGCTTTTGTACTTACCCTTTAAAAATATAAGCTCATCAGAGAGCTTCTGTGCTGCCACTTTGAAAGTATTCTCATTTAAAACTCTATTCCTGTTAAGTTCATTTGTATCTGTATGATAGTATTGTCAGAATTTCCATTTTTAATAATCTCTTGTTTCAGCCATTTTACTTTCTAATTTCTCAAGGCATGTTGTCATGGTTCTTTTCGTTTTGATCTGATCAGCAAAGAACTCATGGACACAGACAATAGTTTAGTGGTTACCAGAGAGTAAGGGAAGCGGGGGGTGGGAGATGAGGCCAAGGGGGATCAAATATATGGTGATGGAAGGAGAACTGACTCTGGGTGGTGAACACACAATGGGATTTATAGATGATGTAATACAGAATTGTACACCTGAAATCCATGTAATTTTACTAACAATTGTCACCCCAATAAATTTTTCAGAAAAAGAACTTATGGTTTCCCAGCATCCTTAGCCCACTGGACATGGGTGTCACTAGGTATTGGACTGCTTCCCTCAGTTTTATACCTATCTTTGTTCCTCGCCTCAAAAGCCCTTGGGCTGTAGTACATGGGAGAGACATTTCACTGTCTCTTCACGGTTTAATGATGTAGCTAATGTTTGCTGAATGCCCACTTCATGTCTGTCTGAGTCTGTATTGCCATTTTATTATAAACTCTTAGGGAAAAAACAAATGTCAAAGTATCTAATATAGTGCAGTTCCTTTGGCCACTTAAATTGTGTGTGTGTGTGTGTGTGTGTGTGTGTGTTGCATGTGTATAAAGAAAATATTTATATGTTTCTAAGGGAAAAGGTCTGAAATAGGTTGGTATTTAAGCAATCCCAAGTTCTTTTAAAATAGTGTAGTGTCTATGAGCTATGGGTGAGTGGGCAGCAGCTATGGAGGGTTGGGGGATAAACCTTAGAGCAGGGGTGTCCAAACTGCAGCCCGCGGGCCAATTGCGGTCCGCAATCGATTGTTAAATGGCTCGCAGCAAATTCCAAAAATATGTTTAGTTTACTTAAATAAACCAGGTGAGGCAATACATACTTCACCTCGAGTGAGTGGTCTGGCAGTTTGTGTGTTTTACCGCATATGGCCCGAGGTAAAAAACATTGAAAAAGTTTGGACACCTCTGCCTTAGAGTAATGCACAGAGTGGCTCCTTTTCCAACTTAGAAATTCGCTATAAAAGGGTTCACCAAATTGGTCATATTTGTATGCTGCCTGTTTTATCCTTTTTGCATGAAAAGAAAATGAAGCCGGAAACTGGAAAAGGGAGAGGGAATATTCTGTGCTAAGTGGTCTGGCAGACAGGAGAGATGCGGTTTGTTAGTTTCAGTGTTAGAGAAAGTGAAAAGTTCCGTAGGAATAAAGGGCACATGAAGTTTAGGTATTCATAATGCTAGATAGATGATTTTGATCAAAGAACTCCACCTAGAGCACGCGCACACACACACACACACACACACACACACACACACACACATCCAAGAAACTAAGGATAGCATGAGGCCTAATTAAATTTGTATTTAAAATCATGCTTGGTTTGAGTAGTAATTGATAACAGTATAAGGTTTATAAACTTGGCACCTAATTGTACCTGGGTGATTTAATTTCTTTTGCTATTGTTCTGTGTATTGTTTGACTAAATATAAAGAAAGGTGATTGTTTTAATAAACAGGTATATTTTATTTAAAGAAAAAAACTTACCGAAGTGGAATGATTGAGCTATTTCTAATCTGTTTTAGCTCCTGAAATCATTGGTAAGCCACTACTGCTCAACTTGCAATCATTTGAATTGTACACAGTATTTAGGAAGAAATAAATAGCCTCGTTCTGTAAAGTCATGCCTATAAAATGACAGTAAACTTCATTGTAATTAGCTGTTACATTCTGATTAGGAACAGATAAACCTGCCAAAGAAGCCGTATCTTGAAATCTGTGGCCTAAACATTCTATTGTCTGAGCTCAGGGGATAGAACTTCAATCTCAGGGAATCTGGGATTCTTCACTGAGTTACTCTCTGCTTCACCTGCAAAAATGGACATATTCTCTGTCTCTTGCCAGATTCCCAAAGGAATATGAAGAATGAAATCTTTAAAGCTCAACAGAACAAATATAAATAATCATTTTAATTGAATGCTCTCCTTGGGCAAACAGAATAGGCCCTATGATTTGACAGGTTCCTTTTCATCTCTATTACCTGTGATGGAAATGTATAAATCCCACTCTAACCAGTTCACATGCTAATATCTTCAACAGGATCCTGATAGATCTGCCAACTTAGATGGATGTGATTTCTAACCAGCTTCATATTCCAGTTGTATACCACACTAGAAGGTCAAGGCAGATCCAATTTGGGCTTTTCACTTTGTCAAGCATAGTAATGAATTCATCTCCACTTTCTCCGGTGAGAGTACTAAGAAGAATCTTAAAAGATTGAAGTGTTTTACAATGCCATGATCAGGTATCCACAGTATCCCTGAGGTGGTCTCCCAAATAGGAAGGACGCATGTCCATCGGATACCCAACAAAATCTTTACAACATTATTGAATACCTTCCCAAAATTAAACACCTGAAACTAATAAATAAAAAAAACAAAAAACTGAAACACACACACACACACACACACACACACAAAAGATTGAAGTGTTTTAAAATGATGACCAGACATGAATTTGGGTCATAATTCAATTCAGCAAGTTATTACGAGGACTCCTACTAGTGCAGGGCATTCTACTAGGTGTTCACTAGGGGAAATGTTTCCAAATGCCAGCAACAGTGGGTCCCTTCTCTCAAGGAGCTTAAAAGGTAATCTAGAAGGTAAAGGGATACATATTTAATACCCTTTATTAATTGTGGTGAGGCAGAGCACGTTGCCAAGGAGAGATTTACTCTGTCTGCTAGAATCAGGGGTAAGTAGATAGAGAAGATGATTTGAGGCAAGGTTTGAGGACTTTAAAGTTTATTACTATTGTTATTTCTGCAGTTTTAAAGCTAAGCAACTACCTAGATAGAAATAAAAATGTCCTCCCAAGGTTTCCATTTTTTGAATGAATGGGCCTGAATGGGTCAGGTCAGTGCCTGACCCCTAGCCTCGTATTCATTAAGTCTTTAAACAAATGAGAAACTTGGAAAATATGAGAGAAGAAGCAGAGGAAGGGAACTCAGAGAGGGACCAAGACTCTTTATGAGTCTTCCAAGAGCCTGGTTAAATGGTGGCACTGTGTCTGCTTACCATCGACTCTAAATAGACTGATCTCAACATGGTGCTCATTGAGTCTGAGCGTTAACTTGAAAGAGAAGGGGCGATATTAGAGCATTAGGTCCTAATGAGAGACAGGATGTGAGGAAATGGAGTGCACATGAATGAGAGAAACCAGGAAATGAACAAATTTTAACAAATCGGGCCCTATTTTCAGACCTACATTTAAAGTGAAATTCATGTCTTAGGAGCTGCCAGTTTTGTTGATTTTTCACAATATTGTCTCTTGCCTTGGATTCCAAACATTTTGTGCATTTTTGCTTTCATGGATGCCTGAGGGTTTTACCTTGACAGTGTTGATATACATAAACCTTGTTTACCCAAACAGTGGTTTGGGATAATTTTTTCTGTCTATTAAATAGAATAATATTCTTTTCCTACAGATGTCAAACATTACTGTTTATGATCATGAGGCTGTTTGGATTGTCATAGACAAAGAGAACAAAATTATAATTTTATATAATGAACCAGAAAGCAGGTCAATTTATACAGTAAGTTTTTTTTTGTTAGTTTTTTTTTCCAAGAAAATTAGTTGATCCTTTGGATTTTATTGTGAAGTATAAAATATCCTTTGGGTTATATATAGTAGAGAAAGTCTGTTAGTGTGTTTCCCTTTGCCCCTTCCCCTTTTATCAATAAATTAACACCGTCATAGCAACTACATCAGTCATGAACAACAGCAAAAGAACACCAGCCGATTGGACGGTATTGAATATATTAGTGAAACTAACACAGAGAAAGAGCATGTTGTGAGTCAAGAGGTGAATAGAGACTAGAGCTTCGTGGAAATGTTACTGGTCAGGAACCAGGAAACCTTTTTTCTTGATTCTGACTTTGCTAACACACTAGCAGAGACTTGACTACGTTGTCTTTTTCTCCGGATTTCTGTGTCCATGTTGGTCATATTTAGAATTGAAAAACATGTTTCTTGGTTACAGATAATAACCACAACAAACACTTATTGAGCACTTACTCTTTACAGGCACTGTGCTAAGCCCCTCGCTTGTACAATGCCATTTAATTCAAGTGACAGCTCCTTTGAGGTAAAATTATTATTTCAAATTTTTAGTTGAGGGAATACATACATAAAGTGTATTATGGTGTAATATATCGGGCATTGCACTGAGTACTTTTCATATATTTTCGCCTATTTTAATGCAATTCTCAAAACAGCCTTGCAATCTATAATAGCTCCATTTCGGACAGAAGGAAATGGACTCCAGAAAGCAAAGTGACTGCCCATCTTCTCCCTGTAAGAGCATGGCAGATTCAGGATAAATATACAGGTTTCCTGACTCCAATGCTGCTACCCCTCTACACTACCCTATTTACACTGAAACCATTGGAATTGGACTCTTTTCATGTCTATAATTTTTATCTATAGAAGAAACCTAGAAATTCAGCAACTTACAGGCCAAATCTGGTCCACGGATATGTCTTGTTTGTGTGTATGGTAATTTTAAAAATTTCGTAGTTGCAAACATTTTAGGAAGCTTCCCACAAATCATCTAGATTTCTGGCTTCTCTTGAAAAATGGAAAGATCTGATATCCCTAGGTCCTACCCCCTACCTGGCAAATGACCACTAGGACTGAATCATGTGCTCTCAAGTTTCACACAGTGCCCTCCCAGCCCTCTTCATTTGTCTATGTTACCTTCGAGCCTTTTTGTTCATATGAGTTTGTGACTTCTGGATTAAAGTAAAGATTTCTACTTCTCCAAAATCAAGGAATGTAATGGTTTGCTGCGTAGCACAGCAAGTTGGTTATTCTATTTTGCTTTCTTCATGGGAAATCAATGGGAATGAACGTCCTAGTGGTGTGATTTCTTTTTTGCAGGGCTTTTCCAGACAGAGCATTTCTCCAGGGTAAGTGACATTTCAAATTCAGGAAGGCGAGCCGAGTCATAATTGGTCCTGTCACCATTTGGGTTTGATGCTGGCACCTCATGTGTTTGCCCTGGTTGAGTAATCTGTTTGCATCTGGGTAGACCACACACAGGCAAATGTGAACTATGTTTATATTCATTTCCTGCCTGGGAACTTGGTTTCTCCAGGTCACAGCTTTGGAACGACTGATAGATTGGAAATTTACTGGTGTAGACTTGGATGGTTGCTGTCCTTAGTAACCTTCCTTGGGCTATAGCAAAGGGGACTTTCTCATTGACAGCTCCAGTGGATTAGAGCAATTGCGTAAGCTTTATGTCTGAATAGAAAATACTTAATGTAATCAAGACATTTAGTACCGCTGGCCCTTGAATAATGCGAGGGTTAGGGACACTAACCTTCAGCACAATAAAAAAATCTGCGTGTAACTTTTGACTCCCCTGAAAGTTAAGTACTAATGGCCTACTGTTGACCTGAAGACTTACCAATAACAGTCGATTAACACATATTTTGTATATGTATTATATGCTTTGTTCTTACAATAAAGTAAGCTAGAGAAAAGAAAATGTTATTAAGGAAATCATAAGGAGGAGAAAATACATTGACCGTACTGTATTTATTGAAAAATATCTGCATTTAAATGGACCCATGTAGTTCAAACCTGTGTTGTTAAGAGTCATCGATGTATGCCCACTTTGTAGATAAGGCAATCAAAATCCAGAATTGTCTAAAGTTATATTAGCTAGGCAAGTACCCATCATATATCACAATACCTCTCAGTAATGAGCAGGATTCCTTGTTATATGCTGGGTACCTCTCCCAGGCAAGTCAAGGAGCTCCACTCACAGAATTCCTGAGGAAACACAGATTCACGCCCCCACCCCCCACAGATTCATTTCCTGTGAGCAGCTGTAAGGGCCAGGAAGAAAGGGATCAAGCTTATGAGACTGAAAACTCCTAGGTCTGCTCTGTGCCTTGTCCTGGGACCAACTGCAGAGGATTCCTAGGGCCTCTTTCCCCATTGGGCGGATCCGGCAGAATCTTTGCAGGATTGACATCAGAGAGGTGCATGCGTAGCTTTCTGGCATTCAAGATCATGTTCTTAACCTTTGTCTTCAACAGTGGGTTACAGGTAGATGTGGGAGAGGAGTAAATTAGAAAATACTGGAAGCCCTCCAGGAGGAGACTCATTGGCACCATCTTCATTAGGGACTTTCTATGGATCCTATCCTTGGAACCCCGAGGGATGCCTAATCCAATTTTGGCAGCCCTGCAAGAAATATCCCATTGCACTGAGCATCAGAATTTTTTATTAGAAAATATGGTCACCTTCACTAAATCTCCAGCACTCTAGTTGGCATTATGAGACTTACAAAAGGAACATGCATAGAAACAGCTTCAGCCTTCATGGAGTTTGTATTCCAGTTGCTAAGGTCTAGCATGTGTATAAAAACATTCAAATAGTTTACAGGCTTCTTTGAGACACTAACCATCAGCACTGAGAAAACACAATAAATAACCCCTTGTCTATTCCTGATTTGTTACACACAGAGACTGTCAAGGACAAGTGCAATTTTGGGATGAAGGAAAATAATTGCTATAAAACTAAGGTGGGGAGATGTTAAACTGCCTTAAGAGCAGAGGCTCGGCAGAATTAGAATTGACTTCAAATAAGCCACGTTTTAATAAGCCACCATGTTTAATATTATAACTTGCTACAGGTTAAATGACCAATGATAAATTCAATGCAAACTTGAGCACAGTTTGGGATAGTACAGCATATTTTCAACTTGACTCTCAAGAAAGTGCAGAAATCTTCCTTCTGAGTGGGTAAAATCCTTGGTAACTTGTGATATCATTTTTATGCTGTAATGACACTCATCGCATGCAAAGAATGGGAGAGTAAACAACCCTAATGGAATGTGTTTTCTTTATCCCTTTTGCCATGTTTTTTTTTTCAGTAGGCCTATATCTCTGAGGGTGACTGTTAATTAAGCATTCTATTGGCATTGTATATCTCACATGTGAGAAATGTAGCATCAAATTTCTCCCATAAATAATATGCAGAATACTTTTGAATTGATCAGTCATCTAGAACTTCACTCTGAGACTCAATTGTTCTGTCTCTTGTGTCTATTTTCAATGTATTTCATGTAAATGATTATTTGTTTACCTGGCTGTCGGATGAAGGATTTGTATGTGAATGGGGGCAGAAGTTAGGGAAGATTGATTGTGAGAATATGTTGTGTGTGGCTTAGAGGTCTCTGGTGCTTCCTTTCCATGCCCTTCTTAAACCTCACTTCTTTCTGGCCATATGATAGCTGTTTATTATTCTGTTTGCAACTCATTTCTGGATGAATTACCCATTGCTCCGTCTGCTTGTCATTGTTGTGGCTTCTTCAAGTTCCCATATGATGGGGTCGGGGTGGGGGAAAACCAGTCTGGGCTTTGTAAAGGGCTGGCCTTTCTAGTCAAATTAAAATTATTTTTAGAAAGCTGCTCTAGAATTTAAGTTTCCTTGAGCAGAAGGATTTATGTAAAGCCATATGTTGGTGTGATTTCCTCAGAGAAAGCCTTAAAAATGTTCTTTTAGCATCTCATAACTGGTGGGTGGCTACATTCTGGCCCTGTGCACCTGCAGCTGTGGCAATCTCTGTGGAATGCCGATAACGTGAGCTTATCCAGTGGCTATTTGCTCTTGAGGTGCTAGAGTCAACCAGGAAGGGCCAAAAGGATATTAAAGTGAATTCCGTTAGTAGCCAAGTTGGGATTCATCTGTTTAATGTGGAGTGATCTGTTTAATCAATATCTTATCTGGATTGTACGTTGTGAAAGGCTTAGAAAATAATGCAACAAAATACTCAGTTCTGAAATAACACTGTCGTTTCACCTTTCTTTGATTTGGAAGGACCCTTAGAATCTTTATATCTTGGGGGAGTAGTTAATAAAGATTCCAGGTCTAGAATCTGAAAAGCCAGCCTTTGTGCTACGTAGGAAGGGAAATAAAAGACCCTGGGCCCAGGAGAGGGATGAGAGCCTGAAACGAAGGTGGGCATGTTTGTAGTTAGAGGTATTAATATTCACCGCTATCTGCCTCTGCTACTAGTCCCCAAAATCTTCACTTCTGGAGTATAAGATGGGTCAAGGTAGGGCCTCCTCTTTACCTGTTTTGGTCCCTCACCTATTAGCACCCAGTTGTTCTGTGATGTACTTTGAGGTGCATAATAAATCAGATGGCTACTACTTTTTAGCTAGGCCCGAGATTTTCCAGAAAGATCTCCCAGGAATGGACCTAACATTGACCCATCTAGCTCTTCTGGCTCAGTTTGCCTCTGACTTGACTCGTACTCATAAATAGGCTAAGAGAACACATATGATGATGCAGCATCTCCCATACTGTTGGCATGTAGGACCTAACACATGCCATGTGACTCTGGTGTCCTAACTTGGTGCCCTGTCTCAGTGCCAGCTTCCATTCTGGTCTTCCAGGCTCATCCTTCGTAGGGTTGAAAATAGCATCACAATTTCCTTCTCTTAGGAGCTTTCTCACCCTTGACAAGCCCATGAGACAGATGGACATGACCTCTATGGCCTCTTCTCTGTCAGCTCTGATTGAATATTCACTTTGCAGAGCATTATGCCAGGTATCGTGGAAAATTATAGAAGAAGGAGGTGCTGCACTCCTGGCCTTTGTACATCTTATCAGCTTTCAGGATAGACAGAATCAGCACAAAGCAAAATACATGAAAACTCAAATGTTAGCCCACCATACATTGTTTGTTGATTATAAATGCAATTAACATAGCCTGGGAATAAATATTTATGTATACTTATAGCTATATGTACATAAAACTGAAGCATTTGCTGAAAAGACTGAAGTGACTGGAACTGGGCAAAGGTAGTTTTCTACTGTGTAAGTTTTAGTTCACCAGGAATGACCCGGAGACAAGGATCTGAGAGCAAATAGTTTGTTTGGGAGCATCAGTAAAAGGCCAGGGAAAGGAAAATAGGAAAAGGAAAGAAAAGGTGTGTTACTAAGCCAGTTGTGGATGACTACGTATGCTGGAGCGCAAGCCTATGGGGAAAGTCTGGGAACAGCCAAGACCATGCAATCAAAATTATCCCTCAGATTCTATGAGCCACTGATTGAGGACTCCTCTCAGGACGAGTTAATACCTGGATGTTCCTGGACTGCAATGCCCAGACAGTTTTTGGAGAAAATCCTCATGCAAAGAGATGAAGCTAATGGCAGTTGGAGGCTGGCCTTGGAAAGGCTGAGGGACAAGGGCAGAACATGGACAGCTTCAACTATATTTACAGCTATTAATGAGAGCAATGCTTGGAAAGGAAAGGAGACTGGGCTTTTGAACATTGAGGAAACTACTGTCTATAAAGACCGAATTAGCAGCGGATGAAATTGAAGCCAGAAATCATACGCTTATGTATGCCAGTTACCTGAAGGCGTGTGGCTCACGTGGCATAGGGAAGAAGGTCCAGGCTACCAGCTGAAGATTGCAGGCAATTTGGAGTCTGCCGATCCAGGTTGTGATGGCTGCTCCAAGTCAGGATGCCCACTGATCCACTAGACATGCCTCAGCTGCCAGTCATGTTGGGGCTGGCAGGTGGGTTAGCCACAACATGGATTGTGGGACAGTCACCTGATCTGTGGCATGAAGTCCCGACTCATCCACAGGAATCATCTCAGAAGAACGAGAGCTTAATGGGATTGGAGATGCTATGGATTAACGTGTTCTTCCTTCAACTCACCTAGGTGGAAGAGGCGGGTGGTAACCAATAAGCAGTAGAGACTCATCCGGGTCTCCCGCTGTATTTGCAGAGGATAAGACTGACAGCATTGGGGGTGGGTCGGAGTGGGGATGGTCGAGGTCATTCCCATTGAAGTGGATCTGATATAATATAGCCTCCTTTGGGTTTGCAATATGTTGTATTGCACCTTCTCTAGAGAGCTGGCAGTAGGGGAAGTTAAGACTGTCAATGGCTACGGCACTTCGAGAACTCTTGTTAACTTGACATAATTAGTTGTTGCTCTTGCTACAGAAGACCTGCACCCTAGACGTTTAGCAAATGCCTCCTGCAAGGACTCCCACATGTTGACCTTTGTTAGTGGAAAAATCTATATGTGTCACTTGACTTTTAGCCGCCCTGGCACATGTGTCCTGGAATGAGCTCAGGGGTTAATTACCCTCGAACATATCAAATTACATGATTCGATGTGCTCTATTTCTTTTTTCTATCCTGTATTTAGATCCTGGACAGAGAGGATCTATAAAAGAAATGTCAAGATGTGTTGATAATTTATTGATAGCTTTTATCTGGGAAAAACATGTAGGACATGCTCATACATTCTTATGTACGTAGTGACAGAGTTTGTCCACGGTAGAGGAAAAAGAGTATGAAGTCAGGGCCTATGGAGACAGAAGGTACACCAGGTAGTTTAACAGAAAGAATTAGTATGAAGACTTGCATAGGAGAAGAAAAGGTTTTACTCAACCCTCTTAGGGTCCGTGGCTGGGCCTGAAAGTGATAAAAACAGATTAACAGGAGAAAAGCATACAGATTTAGTAAATACAAATTTTATATGTCATGGAGCCTTCCTAAGCAAATGAAGATCTGAAGAAACAGTTAGACCTGTGTATTTTTATGTGAGGTGTGATGAAGAGTGGGCCGCCATGGAGGAACATGAGAGGTTAAGGAGTCTGAGGTAAGTGTAATAACCTGGGGGAAACTTAGCAAGGCCTGTTGGGATTCTGCTCCATGTCCCTTTGTGTTTGGAGATAAGGAAGCTCCTTTGTTAACCAGGTATTGGACAATCCAAGAGGTACAAAAGGATAAATTGCAGGATGCAGCTATACCTCTAGGGCTGGGGGAACAAAGGGAAGAAGTCAGGATAATGAACATGTAAATACCTTGCAGAAGGGGATCCCAGGCCCCAGAGGAGGATACACTGGACGGCTGGACGGCTGGCCGTGCTGGTGTCTCTGAAGGGGGCACAAAGAAACAGATGCTGGGAATATAGAGAAACTGCAAAGTGGAGTCAGTTGCTCTCACCGGAACCAGTTATTGCTCCCAGGGTGAAGAATTATCACTGGGGCCATACTGACAGACTAGGAAACAAATAAGGAGTCATTACTTCTCTTCCTCCTGCCTCCAGTCCGGAGGGGCACCCACTGCGGACAGATCTAACAAGAAGCCTGCTGGCCCAGAAGTGGTGTGATCTACAGAGTCCCAGCCCCCACACCTGTAAACCAGGTGGATTTGGAGGCGAGAGACAATTAAGTTAACAATCAACCCAGAAAGTGAGAGCATACCGCGTGTGCATACACTTAAGCGAGAAAGAGCGTGCATGCGCGTCTGAGTGAACTAGCAAGAACAAGCATGTATCCAGCAGCTGGCTGGGATAAGGAGCGTTGCTACTCCGTTATAGACATAATCATAATAACAGCCTATACATAGGAATTTGGTTCGGGGGAAATAACATGAAGGGCCCTTATTTAGCTTGGGGTGGAGTGGTGATTAAGTTCCAAAGTCAGGGCATTAGGGAAAAATCACATATAAACACTAGCTTCACACATTAAGACTCTGAGAGTCTGTTGAGAAAACAGATGTGTGTCCCTCATCTCATGCTCATTCAGTGACACACAGGCATGCTAAGTGGAATGCAGGTGGAAAACCCCACAGGGCCCTGCCTCATTTATATTATGACTTTCCCTCCCCCTCTTCTCCTGCTCTCTAAGCGTGGAGAGAGGACTTTTTATAAGTGACGTGTGTGTGTCACAGCTTCACCTTAACTTGTACCAGCTGTGTACTAAGCACTCTCTCATATGCTAGATTACTTGATGATCACATTGGCCCTAAAAATGGTGTTATGCTTCCTTCTCCGAAAAGCCATCAGATACACAGGTAGGTGAACTAATGTGCTGTGGGCACAACCAGTGAATGATGGAATCTGGCCTTCAGACTCCAGTGTATCGTCCTCCAAAGCTTATGCTCTATAATTAGCATAGCCCTGGTGTCCCCTTTGAAGATTCTGCCCTGACTCCATGCCTAGGGCAAATCACGTCATCTCCAGCATGAAAAAAAAGGCGTGTACCTTGAAGACATGATAGTCCTGAAGTGTTCAATGTGGCAACCACTGGACATGTGTGGCTATTTAAATTTAATTAAAATTAAGTAAAATGTAAAATTCAGTGCCTCAGTCACACTAGCCTCAAACTACATGTGGCTAGTGATTACTATATGAGACAGCACAGAACATTTCCATTTGCACAGAAAGCTCTGCCGTAGACCCACAGCTAGGGAGAGAGTGGCTCTAAAACTTACTTAACAAACCTAGCTCTGCACCTTATTAGTTGTGCACCCGTGGGCAAGTTACTTAGCCTCTCTGTGCCTCAGTTGTTACAACTGTAAAATAGAGATAGTCCGGGCAGCTCCTTATAGGGCTCAGATGAAAGTTAAATAAGACACTATTTGTAATGTTTTTAGTTTGGTACCTCACACATCAAGAATTATCAACACATGTTACCTAAGGGGGGAAGGTCTCTTAGCTCTAACCCTATGAAATTTTCTGAATACTCTAGGGTCCCGATTTACCCCCTGGTGTTTTTACTTGGTGAAGACAAGAAGGAGTTTGAAGCAGAGTAAACAGTATCTTGATAATCTGTATTTGGAGTGCTTCATAGAGTCAAAAAATCCTACATTGACTCACAAGATTATTTTACTTACCATGCATTCTTAGAACTCATACCAGGCACATGGTTCTGATCTAAAAAAATGAACACTTTTAATCTTCCACACAGGCCTATGTGGTAGGTATTCTCTACTCTCATTTTTTAATACCCTTGCATTTCTGTACCCTCCACATTTTATGACTTATCTTGATAAGTCCTGCAGGAGTGGGGAGGGGAGGACAAAGCTGAAAGAATACGATTTTACCCTTGAGATGAGAGTAGAAAAAACAAATAACTGTAGGGTGCATATTATTTCAGGCTAGATATTTTATGTACGTTATCTAATTTAATGCCACAGCCCTATGAGGTAGGAGATAGTCTCATTGTGTAGATGTGAAAAAAAAGGTAAAGAGGTTCTTAAAACTAGCCTAGCATCACACAGCTAGTTCAGAGTGAGAGCTGGGATTCTAACCCAGGCCCAATTCCAAATCCCGCAGAATGCATCTTGATGTCTATCAACAGGGAAGATACCATTTTGCATGTTGAATTATAATACAAGGTAGGAATACAGATACATTGCCCTAGGAGTTAAGAGGAAGAAGGCATGACTCATGAGAGTCTCCTTTGAAGAGGCAGCATTTGAAATGGAGCTTGGACATGGGTAGGATGTGGGCAGAAGAGATTGGAAGATAAATTATTATAGGCAGAGGGAGGAGTACAAGCAAAGACTCTGGCAGGTCTAGGATACCATAGGTAGTTTGCAATAATGGGTCTAGGAGGGGATCTTCCTGGGTGGGAAGAAGTGTTTTGTCACCAACACTGCTTAGAATTGCCAGTGTATGGTGGTAGTAAAAGGCAGACTGATTCTTAGTTTTATTATTGTTTTTAAATTCTTGACATACAATGTGCCCTCTTTATTATGTGTGCGTAGGACAGACCACTCCCACCAGCCCCTACCCTTTGGTGCACCACTGGGAACTGGCTTTGTTGGGCTAAGTTTCTCTTGAATGTCTTTCTTGCTTTGCCTCTCTTGGTAGCACTGTAAATTCCTCTGATTCTCAGCCTGCATTCTTCACTGGTATGTTCCGGCGAGAGAGGTTCTAGTATATGAAGGACAAATGGGTAGCCCTGCGTTTTCTAGGAATTTTGGGAAAGAAAGGTCAAAAGTGGAACCAGTTGTCATGCTCCATTTCTGGAGTTTTTCTGCCCCAGGAAGCCTGACTGGGATAGAAACATTATCCAGGACCCCAGTGATGCGTTAGAGTCGATGAGCAATGCTAGATTGACCCAAAGGGCATGTACTGTGGGCCTGGAGACATCTTCTTAGAGACTTTTCACTTGGTGGCACGTTGAGAGTTTGAAGTTGAAGATTGAAATCACTGAAGAGAAGACCAGGCGGTTGTTGATATCCCTCCAAGCCCAGCCCCTTACCTTTCCCCTGACTGTGACCCCAGGACAAAGAAAGGAGGACCTCCTGCTAATTTTCAACTGTATCTTGCTCTCTGTTATATAGTATTTCAGTGACAGGATCCACTCAGGAGAGTTGGGGCAAGGCTGGCTGAGGTTCTCAAGGACCTGAGTTTTGAGTTCAGGTGCCCGCAAGGCAATGGAATGATGCTTCCTGACCTATCAGACCTTTGAGACCTCTGGGCGGTCTTAGAAATCACCTCAAGCCTCCCATCCAGGATACGACTGCCTGGGGGAATTCCAGGGAAAGGTAGCAGGTAGAGTATCCTTTCTGAGTTTCATTCTCTCTCGTCCTCCCTCCCCTCCTTTCTGTGTGCCTGTGTTGCTCTGTCGTGCCTCCTTCTCCTCAAGATTCCATAGACCAGTGATGCAGGGGTATTTATTTTATGTTCTTGTCAACAGAGATATCATGGACTGAAAGGTGATGGGTACCCCCAGTGAGCTCACTACAAGATCTCAAAGATTCCAAGCCACTGGCTGATCCAAAGCATAAAGCCACCGTTCTGGAGAGGCGGCAGGAAGCAAGCCTGGAGGAGGTGAGGAAACATCACTCTTCCCTCTGCCCTTGACTCCATCGACCTTTAGCTATCAGATGGTTTGGGCCCAGGTCTGATGGGCTTTGTCCTGTGTATCCTTTCACAGGCTCTGCTTTTTGGCCAGAGGACAGATCACCTTCTCAGGTGTCCTGGGGGACTGCTGAAGGGCAGTGAGGAAGATACTGCTGGTCCCCAGGGCAGAACGAGCAGCTGGGACCAAGAAGTGGGACTCAAGCCCAGCACCCATTCTGATGAAGCTCTCTGAGCTGTGGTTCTGGATTGGACTGTTTTTGCTTTGCCATCGTTGTATAACACCCAGTTCTGGATGCTTTTGATTGGTTGGCATTTTTTTTTTCTTCCTTTTTTCCTCCTCTGTCTTTTCTTTTTCTTCTCTTGGTCCTGAGAATTATAAGAAAAGAATTGCTTTCGAAAGTATAATTCTGTCGCTGACATTAGCCTTATTTATGAACAAATTCTGTCAGTAGGGATTTTTCTGCATTGCAATCCCACGTTGCCTAGTAAATGGGGCTGCATGGTTTGATTTGTGTAGTACTGATCCTTAGATTAAAAATATGTTTTCTTTCTTGATTTCTTTTTTTTTTTTTGAGTTTGGATCCAGGTAATGGCCTGAGTCACATTTGCTTAGCTACTGAAGCGATCTCAATGTGGTATCTCTTGGAGTTGAAATACAATCAAACTTATATTATACCTGGGGCACTTGCATGCTATTTGATATATATGTTACGCCACAAAGAAACACAAACCTAATAGGTTGAAATTTAATTCCTGTCTGATCCTGCAGCTAGAATGGGGAGAAATTATAAATATCAAAAGTGGCTTCAAATACCCTGAATGTAAGCTAACAACAGTAAGCGGATGGCTTCGAAATGCCATTTTCTAAGGCAAAGCACACACTGGAGAGCAACTGACCTCAAGAACAGTGTTGCTCAGGTCTGTTTGTGCAACTACCCATTTTGTAGGAGTTAGAGAACAAGACACGCTTCTGTGTTTGGGTTTACAGAAATTGTGGTATTTCTGTCATGTTCTGTAACTGTGCCTGCCTTGCAATAAAACACCTTTAGTTGACTCAGCAACAAGGTCTCTGTCAATTTCCTGCAATATTGTGTCTTCAGTGGCTTTGTAAGAAGGTCCAAGGCAGACCTACGAATGGTCGACCCGCCAAAGCTCTCAGCTGGATGCCCCCTTATTGCTCTTTCAGAAGTGTCACTAGAATTATGTGTTGCTTACACATGGGGGCCATGTGTGTGGTCAACTTGCCTATTCTCATTATAATCAACTCTAGAAATCTCTGGCTGTGGCATAACCCTGTTAGGCCAATGTGCTACCATCTGCCATCATTCTCTAATTTTTGCAGTCCACACTGATTTCTCTGATACTCTAGTACAAGCCACAAACTCTCTGAACCTCAATTTCTGCGTATATAAAATGGGGGTAATGTAATGGCACTTCCTATAGCTACGGTGATAAGTGCCTGTAAAAGGACATCACATGGATGGTACTTTACACACTATAAACATGGTGGGATGTGGCAGCACTCAAATGGCGGTTATGTTACTCGTGAATAAAGAATTGAACGAACATTTTAATTCCTTATAGTTGAGCTTTGATTAGGAGCACTGAGTAACCTCTTAGCTTCTCAGGCCTCCTTGCTTAAAGCCATTCGAAAAAAAAGGTAACGATTCATGGGACAGGAGTCAGCAGAGAATCTGCCACTTCCTACCTTGATCACATAGCCAAATACCTTAATTCCTCCTTCTGTAGAATTGGGCAGCTCTTTTGTTTCCTTCACAGAAACTACACTACTGCTTTTAGAGAAAGTGAAATTTACCACCCACATAGATGTGTGAGGTATGGTCTTTCCCACCTGTTTGCAACATTGGGTCTGTGCCATCGGAGGGCAGGCGAGTCTCTCTCTAAATTCTGACAAAGCGGTCTTATTCACTGTAGGGAAGAATCCGACCCCTCTTAGGCCTTGTCAGACTGTATCTGCCGCTTTGGTAGAAAGCACTTTTGAGAAAACCCCAGCACTCTCCACCAACCCGTCGGAGATTTCAGGACTACCAGATGTGAAGCAAAGACAAAGCTAAGATAATTCGTTTCAGAGTGGGTGGCCTATGCAGTGGTTTTCTAATTGCCACGGGATGCATTATAGTCCCATAGATATTAATCCTGGACTTCAAGCCATGCATAGCAGAAAGAATATTTTCTACTTTCTACCTTGAAGTCATGAAAATGGTAATAATGACCCAATAGCAAGTAACAATTAAGTACTTAGTTTATGTTGGTCACTGGGCACAGCACTTTATGAGCACTGGCTCACTTAATTGTCACAACAACCACATGAGGTAGGCATTCTTAACTTCTGGATGAGAAACCGAGGCATAAATGGCTAGGTAATTGGGCCAGGCCCCCCAGTTGGTAAGACTCATACCTGGGATGCACTGGGTCTTCCTGAGTGCCTCTTCCCCACTGTGCTTACAGGTAGCTGCTTCCTCTGCGTCCCAATCCCTTTCTGCTTTTCTGGCTTCTGACTTTGAACTTCACCTTTGGAACTTCCCTGTCCTTACTTGGGACTATTAATTATCATCCTCTCCTGCCTGTTTCCCCAATCGTTGTCGAAGCTCTTGGCAAGTGTATGCCAACTAATTGCAAATCAATATGAAAAGTAAAGGTTTGACTTAAAAATTAGCATTTTTTAAAATGTCAAATAAACAAATATATATACTTCTGAATGGGATTCCGATTTAGCTTACCTTATGCTGAATTCCACTTCTATTTAGCATTCTGAGGTTCCAGTACATCGTATCCAGGGGAAGTCCTAACTGGATGTGAATGTTGATCCCAAGAGCGATCTCAAGGGTAAATGAGAGCACCGACTAAAGGCGAAACAATATTAGATTCTTGAACAAAATGGTGCCGACTCTAACGTTAGTTCCTTAGTGTGTATCAAAGGACATTATTCATGTCAGAGGAAAATCACCTCTTTCCAGTTCCCACCAACAGCTTACCCAGAAGGTGGTATTATTGTGTATCTGTTTGAAGGACTACAGGAGTTTAAAGCAGTTACATATTTGCAGGCTGATTGTTCCAGAATATAGATGGCACCTTGTCCATTTTTCTGAGGGCTTTCTCTGGCTGGGGCATCGGCATGCATTCCAGCTCAGAAGTGCTGCGTGTTTATTCCCCTCCCCACAGAGACTAGCCCTCAACCAAGCCTGAAGAAAATTGGTATATAAATGCCCCAACTCCCTCACCCTCTGGGCGGACTGACTGAGGCATGCTCTGCACTGGTTCTGAGTCCCCCAGGGAGGTGACACTCCAGTTGCTCTTAGTGGGAACTAATTTGTTAACCCACTTTTGTTAGCTACTTTTGTTTCCTTGTCTCACACACTCCTCAACCAGTGTTGCCTGGGAGCACCACCCCAATAAGTAGTTAATTTGCATATAACTTCCTGCTTTAGAGTCTGCTTGGGGGTGGGGTGGGGGGGAGCCCAAGTGAATTAAAATTTCTGGTGCTGGTCAATTATAGAAATAACAACGTTGCAGAGAAGATACAGCAGTATCATCCAGGACTAAACAGTTTCTCACCTTGTCCTTCTACTGGTACCTCTGCTATGTTAGAAACTGGAAAAGGGACCTTGTGAATCTGAGACCCACTTGTCAGACAACAATTTCCTTCCTGTGAAATAGGCATCTCCACAGGTTATGAGATATTTTTCCTTTAAATGAAAGACTCAACAAACATATGAGACCGGGAAGAATCACCTGATGGCAAATCAAATTACAATTCACTGGCTAGAACAAGTAATTAAATATAAGGGGATAATGGGAAAAGGAGAGAGTCACAATCCTAAAACCCCCTTTCACCTCTCAAGGACTCCTTTTTGCCTTTGAATAACTTCTGCTTCAATTAACATTGATTGAGCCTGCCTAAAGTGCCTGGCTCTTGTCACATTCCATTACAAGAGGCTCCAAGACACTCTGTCTGCCAGCCTTTGTTGTGCCCGGACATTTTCGTAGGAATATTGAATATTGTGCGGAGTAGCTAGTGCATTGATCAGGACTCTTGTACAAGAGGTTTGCTTTTTCTGGCATGGAAGTTTTGTAAACGAGATTGCATCTTTGAAAATTCTTTAAGTTCAAGTTATAATGCTCTAAAAAGCATGTCAGACTGACCTACTGCTGCTTTGAAAGATAAATGTTGAAAATGTCAATGCTGTAAAGTAAGAAAATGAAAATGTGCCTGAATCTTTGTTACAGGCATCACACACCTAATTTATTTTTATTGTTGTTGGGAGGACACACAAAGAAACGTGTTTCCTGTATGGGGTACCCAGTTAAAGACTTTGATGTTTATTTTATTGGAGATGTAAATGGAATTATAGTATATACCAGAATCTGCCTTATCTCTTTTCTTCTCACTCTTTGCTAAAGTCTTGGAGGGTGAGGCTATATTTTGTACAAGATTAAGGCAAGATTGCTATGAGGAGAAAAAGATCAGAATAACATTGTTTTTAGGATCTTAAATTACCAAGGACCTTTCATGTAGGAAAAACCTTTTCAAGCCCACATTTAAATCTGATTATTAATTTTCCTAAACATTCACATGCTACTCTGGCCACTAATAAAACCTACTTTATGAATCAAATTATCTTAAATATTTAAATCTGTTTACAAATTTAAGTAGGCAAATTCTCTTAAATATTTCAATAAAATCTCTGCAAATTTCATTTAAAAGCATTACAGACTTTAAAATCAACTGGCATGTCCCTGCATGCACACACACACGCACACACAACACAAGTAATCACAATGAGATTCAAAATGTATTATACCTACACTTAACTGATTAGGAGGTATTTATGCTATGGGTTTGATTTATGTCTTCATTATTTCTAAATTTGTTTTATCTCTTCCCTGTTGTTTATACTTGTCAGTGTTTTACTTTCCTAGAGTTACAGTAATCTTGCTAGATTTGAAAGAAAAAGAATGGCATCTCAGAGCAGCTGAGTTTTCAGATTTTGAGTTATCAGCCAACTTGATTTTTGATTGACGTGTTGGATCTTAGTGGATCTTTTCAAAGTTGATTCAGTCCCGGGCTGATGTTTACTGGCCTGAGTTTTTTCTTAAGCGTCAAGGTTCAGTTGCCATGTCAATGAGTCTTTGGAAGCCCTTGTCTTATACTAGCAACACGGAGCGCCCGTGAGAGCTTCTATGTCCATCAAATCTTAGTCCCAGGTAGTGAGCCTTTACTTCATGATGCCTTAGTTTCTCAGTATTTTTAAATAAACACATCCAACAGTTTCTTCATCTAGGGAAAGAAAGGAGGACACTGGGCAGCAGATTCTCTTCTTGGGACCACTGCCTCATGCATTAGCTTCCAACACACTTCTGGACTCTACTCGCTATCATGTGTATTCATAGCAGCAGAGCACTTCTTTGATCCATGAAGAAAGCTCTACAACTTTTCTTGAGTTATTTGACTTAAAATTCACTGTAGCCATTCCTTTCTATTTACTGAGATAAACATGTATGCATATATTAAAATATACATCAAGTAAAAGTAACAACACCTATATATGTCAAACTTCTAACCTACCTATTAAAAATATTTTTAAAACTTGCCCATCTATTTGTTAATGATCTTTTTGTATACCTGACTTTTTCATTGTTGAGCATTATTATGGATTCAAGGCTTTTCATAGACATAAGTTATTCCAGTGAGCTAGAATATTCTTGCTGCTCAAATTATTGCAATGCAGGTACCCCCTTAAGCATTCTTCTTTGTCTTTTCAGCATTACTCCTGAGACATTTTTGAAAGTCTCTTGCTTAAAGGCAACAAAATATTCTATACCCATACTGGTTCTTCTCTACTATTAGCTAAGATTTTAGTCTTTGAGTAGCTCCAATTCCTATTAGTAGAGAATAGGACTAGGATTGCATATCAGTTTTACCGCCATGGATGTGGTGGTGATAGACAAAATCATATATGACTTTTGGTCGCTATTATGGAAGTGCTGGAAAAATACATAGTTTCAGATAATAAATTTTCATGATCATTTTCTAAAGTGAATGCTAATATTATTACCTATTGTAAATTTTTATCTAATATCAATTTTTAAAATTGTATTTTCTTACACCATGCCCTCTTCGGTTATCAATTCAAACTGGAATCACACTCCTTTCCAATTTATTTGCCTTAGATGTTTTATTGATCACCGTTTTGGAGTTCTTTTTATTGACATTCATAAGATAGGCTCCAAAGGTAGATAGGCATGGAATACAGCAGTAAGATCTGTTTTCTCATCTGTAACAGAAATACTTTGATGAGGTTTACTATTGAGATTTTTGTCCTGTGGGCAATGGAATGCTCCTTGGGATTTTTACCATTGGTCTAATGCAGTGGTTCTCGAAGTAGAATCACCCAGATAGGGGTGCTAAAACAGGTTGCTGGGCCCCACAGCCAAGTTTTTTATCACTAGGTCAGGGGTGTGGCTGGAAAATGTTCATGTCTCAGGAGTCCCAGGTGGGGCTGATGCTGTGAGAGCACACTCTGGGACCACTGGTCTAAGGACATAAAGTAAGGTTTCCTGGCTAGGTAGGGCTAGCCTTTGGAGCCTTGAACTTAGAGGCTATTAATCAAGTTCAAGATGAAATAAGAAAAAGTACGAAGTAACAAATCCTAGAAAGACCAGCCTTGTGTTATAAAAATTGAAATTATCGTTGTGAATCTTGCATATTCAACCAGGTCCGCCATTTACTTCTTGGTTCCACTCTCTTCAGGCAACTCTGCTTATCAGCTGTAGATCCCCTATAGAGACTGAAGTGCAGAGAGGTATAAAAACCTCAGTTTTATGAAGTCAACAGAACACCATAATTCATGTAGAAAATTATTTTCGCCGTTAATAAACACCAGTGGAATTGCTTCCAAAAATTCTTTGAAGGGGGAGAGAATTCACACAAAGGACTTTTGTATCTTTAAACCTAGATCGTAAGTCTTGATTTTATTTTACCTTACCTGACATCTGTCATAGCAGAAAATGTATCTTCTTAAGTGTTTAAGCAAGTGCCAGGTTTGCTGTCACTTCAAGATGAATAATAAACAGCCATAATAAATGGATATTGTGGGTGACATTAATAAGACATTTGCAATACTGCAGGAAGAATCATGCTGGAAGATAAATAGATGCTTTTATTTATACTATTGTTAGAAACTTGAACTTCTGACACACAGAGCAGGTGTTCAGTCTATTTTGGAGCTACCTGACAAAACTCCTGTGTTTTCTTATTCCTCTGTCTGACCCCAAAATGTAGATGTTCGTCAAGGTTCTGCCTTCTCTCTTTGTTCCTTGGCTTCTGTATTTTTCTGTCAGTGAACGCTTCCACACCCTCTAAATTATTATGTCCAGAGAGGATGATTTCATGGTCTAACCTACCCTCCCCCCCAAAGAAAACAAAAAACAAAAACAAAACCCAAACACCTGCATTTTCATTTCCCACTAATTGTAGCACATCTTCACCTGGGTGTCCTCCTACAACTCAAACCACGTGCCTGTAGTTGGACTCAGTGCTTCCTCTTCCCAACCCAGCTTGTTCTTACTTTCTTTTCTCCCCGAGTATAAGCCACATTATGTCCTTCACTAAAATCTCCCTCTGTATCATCTCAGACACCCACAAGATTCAGCCTCCAGTATGTCTCTGACACTGATATCTTTATTTCATCTTCTACTCACAAAACTGTATCTTAGGCACCCAGTGCTGCCATTCAAAGGACTGTGAAAGCCCTTTAAATGATTTTCTCATTTTCAGTCTCTCTCCACTGTAATCCATCTTAAATATCATTGCAACACAAATTTTCCCCAAGATTATGTCACTGATTTTGACAGTGTCCTGATGTAGACTCTTTCACGACTCCCAGGATGTAAGGACATATGTTCAAACTCTTTGTCATGCCATTCCAGATTTTCTAATATAAGCCCCAACTTACTTCCTCGCTCTTCACTCTCACTATTCGCTTATGAACCCTCTCACTACATTGGTGTAACATCAGTCTTTAAACATGCCTTTAAATTTAATCTTTCGTTTGTGTTACTCCTTCTTCATATCATCTCCTTTTTCTTCCTATTGATCCAACACTTCTAAAAGATTCATAATACATGCTACTTTCCTATAGCGCATTGCTTGGCTCACCCCAGCCAATGTTACCTTTTATTCTTTTTAACTCCTTCATTACTGTATGGAGCTTTCACTTCTGACTTGTGCCCGTACCTGGCTGTTGTGACTGTGGAACATTATTTGTTGGTTACTGAATGACCAAATCCTGCTGTGCATATAGTGGTATAGACATTCTTGGCAAATGCCTGCTGTTCACAATCCATCAAATATTTGAGAGAGAGAGAGCCCTCTCTTGGCCAGGCACTGTGCCAGAAATTGGGGCCACATTCATTTAGGCTTTCACGGAGCTTATGTTACATTAATGGAAGAGAGAGAAAGACAAGAAATAAACCAATGTAGATTGTGATTTTTACTAATAGGAAAATAAAACAGTAATGCTGAAGATTGTTGTGGGTGCAAGATGTATGTAGTTACCGAGGGTTTCTCTGATTAAATGACAGTTAGACTTGAAAAACAAGAAAAAGCCAGCCAAGTAGGGAGATGGAGGAAAGTGTTCTAAACTGAGGAACAGCATGTGAAAGAAAGCCCAGCAGGAAGGAATGAGCTTGGCATATTTAAGAAAGAGATTAATGACTGTTCGGGTGGGGTATAGATAGATGTAAATGAAAGTTGCGTGAAATGAGATTGAAGTAGAAGGGAGTTAGATCATGTTGGGCTTTGCAAACTATGGGGGAAATTTTGATTTGATTCTAAACATGATGGGAAAACATTAAAGGAGTTCAAAGGATAATAGTACTGTGTGGAAATGGAGTTATAGTGGCACAAAAGAAGTAAGCAGGATGTTTATTATTCTAAGGTATTAATTCCAAGGTGTTGTTTGGAAATTCTTGGTTGGGTGTGTAGCTCGCCTAGAGTTGGGTCTCAAAAATTCCTTTTTGTTTGTGGGCTAGATCGAAATCAAGTCATAGTACCACCTTAGTCTTTTCCCCCATTGGCTACACCTTAACTTGACCCTTAACCTCTTGTGAGTCCTATGGCAAGAAAGGGCAGGAAAGAATAAACTCAAAGAGAGATATCTCAAAGGAGCTCAAGGGCCATCTTTACCAGTGACATGGGGAAACTTTCAAGAGAGAGAAATTCTAAAAAGGCAGGACATCCAAAGAGTCCAAGCTATGTGGGCCCTACAGTTGCTCATAGTACTGTAGCTTCAATAATTACAGCAAAGCTCCATGCTCTGTCCACAAGACCAAATAGTAGTGATTTGGGCCTGTGTCCCATGTCAGCATCCCCTCTCAGGGATGGACAAAAGAAGGTCTTGAGTTCTTTATGAAGGTATTCATTCTTTTTTTAAATTTCCTTTTTAGGAATGATGTGCATGTAATTTAATAAAACTATGTATATATATACATATATATACACATATATATGTGTATATATATATATAAATATGTATATAATATATACATAATTGCTCAACTTAGTAAAGTATTTTGTATGCCACTGTCTTTAAGCAGATAATCAGAGGTAGTCACCCTCCAGATTTTTTGCACTATTAGTGGAATTCTCTTCCTATTGTTTTTTGCTGAGCACGACACTGTCAGCACCTTTTTTTTTTTTTTTTCCTGTAAGTGACTCCACTCTGTTGTGTAATTCACTAGAGTAATCTCTTTTCAACATTTTAAAAGATAGAAACATTATTTGGAACCTTCTCCGGTCTTTGTAAAATTTACCTCTTCACGCCTTTTTAAGCTTTACTTATTCTGAGTCTCATGACTGCTGGATCTTGTTATCTGACTAATAATGAGATAAGATTATTGGTTTGTTGATGAACAACAATAGCTTAATGTATCATCTTTCCCAGATTTAAAAAAAAAAAAATAAGTTTTTTTTCAAACATCAAGGCCTTAACATAAGGAATAGTTAATGAATCATTATCATATTATCATATTATCATTATCATATTATCTGACATAGCATGTTTACTTTCCTTCAATCATATACTAGCTCCTGTGCTAGAATCAGAGGTAAATGAGAAATAGTCTATAACTTTAAAAAAAAAAAAATCAGTCTAAACACCAGTAAAATCTCAGGGAAGGGATTTTTAAAATATCATCCAATGCTTAAATTTCTTCTGGAGAGTTGCTGCCAAATGAGGATCCAACTTCCCTTGGAAATCCTCAGTTTCAGTGAATTCATGATCAACCATGGCTCATAGAGCTGGCTTTTCACAGAGGGGGACACCTTTGGGACCACCAACAGGCTCTAGGGGTGGCAGAGGGGGTCCTGCACAACAGCAGAGAGGCTGTGGTTCCCGTGGAGCTCGGGGCAATCGTGGGGGCAATGTAGGAGGCAAGAGAAAGGCAGATGGGTACTCATCCTTATTATCAGGTGAAAATGTGTGTCTCTCTGTTTACCCATTCTAACTCAGGACATTCAAATTCTAAATGCCTACAGAGGCTTGACAGATAATACATGAGTTAAGCAATCAGGTATTAAAATAAGAAAGTTCAAGTGTTATAATAATAATAAGTGGCATCTGGTATGAGGGCGCAAGCAAGTGAATAAGATAGGGAGTGGTAGGAACTGTGGTCAACTGAAGAGCATGCGACTTTGCAGCTCTCATTTATTGTTTCTCTGGAGAAATGTATCCCAGATATTTTAATTTTTCCCCTCAAAGAAACCAGAATATGAAATCTTTATGTGGCATCTCAAACTTTTAAATTGGCAACTATTTCAAAACCTTTAAAACATTCTGTGGGCCAACATTCTGAGAGCCAAGGAAGGTATCTACAGCTAGATTTGGATTGTAAGCCATTAATTTTCAACTTTTGTTCTAAGCCCCACAGCTGTAAGGAAAGGATCCAAATTCTCTTTCACTTGACAGCCCATCAGGCATTTGAAAATAGCAATCACCATCTCCCATCAGCACACTCTTCTCCATAATTTCTTCCTCCATTTAAGCAGCACTTCAAACAAACTCGCAGGATATTTTTGACCTAACCAACAAACATATTCCATTAAATAATTATGCTTAGGTGACATCCCTATCAGAATTATGAAAAAAAATATTAAGGGCATACTTACAAAACCTTTGCCAAGCTATGTTTCTTACCTATATAAAAAGTTACTCTTCCAGAAGGCCACCAGTACACCAATATAAATCCAAATCTTATTGAATGGTGGAGATTTCAAATTGATAGGGAAAATACTTGGGAAAGGTGTCCTCAAATCACCCCCCCAATTCTATCTACATATGCCTTTAATTATTTAAAATGCCTAGTTCAGTGTCTGCTTCTTATAGTAGGAAATCAATAAATGTTCATTCCTGTGTTAATTATTCTCCATTTGCCTCTCCATCTAGACCTACTCTCTGTCCTTCTGTTCCCTCTGGACTACAACACGTAGGCTCCCTTGCCAAATGCCTGCAGTAGGGTTTGGTGTCAGAGAGCTGAAGAGGAAGGTCGGGTTGTTTCTTCCATGTTCCCTCTCTGCTTTAAAGCCCCATCTCTGACCCTAGCCGTGTGATCTCAGCTTCTACCAGAGACCCCTTCTGCCATGGCTCCAGTGCTCGTGGAGCTCCTACAATACTTTCTCCTCTTGTCTCTTCAGCTTTATGGGTGGAGTGGTAATGGCTTCCTAATGCTGCTTATGTCGGGGTGTCTCAGCATCCCTTAATTGTCCCTTGTTCTTGCCAAGTAATTTTGTCACTTGATTTGAAACATTTGGGGCAATTTCCTTATTCTGCCCCTGACAGATCCATTCTCCTCCTCTTTCTTCTTATCTCTTATAATGCCACCTCTCCACCTCGGTTTGTATGAACGATAGGAACTTGTCTCTAAAGAAAGATGTTTAAATATGTAGTTAGGAATAGTCACTCATATGTTCTTATTTCACTCATATGTTCTCACTATCATGGCAAGTGTAAGGTTCTTATTGGACATGTTACTCTAAACAGAGTCATGTTTTAAATTCCTCAGAACCATTTCATTGATCCATGGAGTGCAAGAATGTCTTCATGGATATATCAGGCTAGTCTGCCATCTCCAGCATCCTCAGGTATAGCCTCTCAAATACCAGAAAACATGGACCTTCTTAGTTTATGAACCAGACCTGACCTTCTGAGATGTTTCAGAAGACTTATTCTCACCAGTTTGATAAGTCCAGAATTAGTCTTGCTTTTCTGGTGATCTTGAAGAGATGCCCACCAAACCCAACCTTTACTATACTTTCTGCACTTTTCATCTTCTATGTATTCTCAGTCATGCCTGGATGGAGATCTCTGTAAATTGTGCAAACTTCCCCAAATCATAGCCCTGCAATCCCATAGGGCTGCATGAATTCTAGATTTAAGCCTTTCTGGGCACTGGAATTTGGTTCTCTCGCCACACACCATGTTATTCCTTGTGGCTTAGGCCACACCCATCTCTTTCTTCCTTTTCCCTTATGTTCTTCAGTTAAGGTCCATCAATGGCTCGGGGAAGAATCTGAGCCAGTTATGACAGTGTAATATAATAGGTCACCTTCTGCAAACAAACATTTTATGAGTATTTAAAGTCAGGGACCAATAAACATAGCACTACAGCCAGTCCTGCCTATGTAATTAGGGAGAGATGAGTAGTGGTTTTATGTTGAAAATTCAGAACATCTCCTACAAAATGCATTTTTAAAACAATATGAGTTTTAAAATTAAAACAATATGAGTTTTAAAATTTGCATTAATAATTTTAATATGGCCTTATCTTTAAAGCACTTTCTAAGTACTATCTCCCAGAATACTTCTGGAGTATGTATCATCACCAAAGGTGTGTACCAGCCTGGGTTATTTTTAAAACAAATTAGTGTAGTAAGTAAGCGTTCTGTTCTTACCTTAATATTTAAATTGGATTTGGGGGTGGAGGTATCATTTAAAATGACTAAAACAAAGCAATTAAAGTTGTATTCATTGGGTTAAGATAGAATAGGTTATATGTAGATGTTTTATAATGCTACAGTCAATGTCCATTTCTTTTATGTTGTATATTCTTACAGAATGTTCTCCTGAGCAGGGATTCTCAACCATCAGGAATGCTATCCTCAGTGGGATGTTGGCAATGTCTGGACATATTTTTGATTGCCACAACGATGGGGAAAGGGCACTATGCCACTGGTATCCAATGGGTTGATACCAGGAATATTTCTAAATATCCTACAATCATAAGACATTTCTTACAACAGAATACTCCAGTCCAAATGTCCATAATGCCACTATGGACAAACCTTGACCTAGAGAGAAAATATTGTTTGCCAGTTCTGCACCCTGTCTGTTCCTCTCCATCTCCGACCGCCAGACTAGAGCTAACATCTTACTAACTTCAGGTCATTTCAACTAATGGAAATTTTTGCTCAGAATTTCCATAATCTTTCTATCCAGTCATTATCTGGATGATGCTATCTCCATAGAAGAATGGAGAACTGAGGTGTTCTTAAGGATATCCTAATCAAAATGGGTGTGTTTAGGAGAGGAAATTGTTATTTGAATCCAAAACTGAGTCAAGATGCCTTTACTGCTAAGATGCATTTCATTGGGAAAGTAAATCCCTATACTGCTTTCTTCAATTTACCATGACACATTCAGGAGAGAAACAGGTGAGCCTGCAGTCATAAAGTTGTCAATTCCTCTGGATCGCTGAAATTGAAGATCTGGGCAGATGGTCCTTTTGTCTAGCTGAGGACATCAGTGAATATTAGTGTTTGCACAGGGACGCCTGAATGAGGTTCACTTGTTGCGTATAATAGAATAGGAGTTGGCTTTTTGGGTGAAGGAGCCCAAGGCCAAGAAATCAGGAAAATAAGGAAAACTAGAAAAGGTGTAGAAGGTCTAGAGGAAGAGGAACAGCACCAAGCAATATAGTAGGAGAGTAGAGAAGGTTCAGAAAAGTGACTGGGGCAAGAGTCCTTCCAGGAGTGGGGACTCTACATGGCTTTAAAGAGAAGGCATGTCTCTAAATTCAGTCAGTTCCGGTTATTTGTTTTTCTGTGCTATACATCCCTCTATAACCTCAAAACTTAAGTTAACTACACTACACTACACACACACACACACACACACACACACACACACCCCATCCTTGTGAGTAGTTTCTGGCAATGTCAAAGTAAAGGGGCTAAATTCCATGTCTGAATTTGTGTAGTTTATAGAGAAATGCATCCCCATGGGATTATCAGACTTCCACAGACATAAAGGAAGGAGCTAGAGCTAAATGCAATAAGGAAACTGTATTCACATGAGCACTTGCAGAAATCTTGGGAAAGGAAAATGAATGACTATAGAATAGAGGGTAGAAAATACCAGTAAATTTTACTTATATTTCAAAAAATGAGGTTACATCAGCTGGATCAAGGTAACATAATGTATTAGAAAATGCTTGATTTCAAGTAACAGAAATCTAAGTTAAACTGGCTAACGCAAAAATGGAATTTATTGACCTAGATAACTGGGAAACCCAAGGGGCAGCTGCTTCAGGCACAGTTGCATTTAGAGGTACCGAGTCATAGGGGCTTTGACTATCTTCATCTTGTGACTTTACTTTCTACTATAAAGACTTCATTTTTAGGATAATTCCTTTCATGTGACAGCAGAGATGGTTTTTACTTACCCCAGGCTTTTAAGCACTTTAGTGCTTATTATACTCAGAAGGAGAAGAGCTTTCTTATTTAGGGCCTATGCTCAACCCTGGATCAATTCCTGTGTCTAGGGAGTGGCATGGTCTGGCTCCTGGGTCATGGGCTCAATCTTTTGCCTGGGGAGTCAGGATCATGTGATTGGCAGATCCCTCGGGTATAGGAGGGCATATCCCTGAAGGAAAAATTGCTGAAGAGAGAAAAAGGTAATGATGGTCTGTCTACTGAACACAAATTAATCTCAGATTACTTGATGATGATTTTTATACTACAATTTTACTAGATAAATAAGTCTTTTTTATTTTTTTTATTTTTTAAGATTTTACTGGGGAAGGGTAACAGGAATTTATTGGGGAACAGTGTGTACTTCCAGGCCTTTCTTCCAAGTCAAGTTGTTGTCCTTTCAATCTTAGTTGGGGAGGGCGCAGCTCAGCTCCAGGTCCAGTTGCCGTTGCTAGTTGCAGGGGTCACAGCCCACCATCCCTTGCGGGAGTGGAACCGGCAACCTGGTGGTTGAGAGGAGGCATTCCAACCAACTGAGCCATCTGGGAGGCAGCTCAGCTCAAGGTGCCATGTTCAATCTTAGTTGCAGGGGGTGCTGCCCCCCATCCCTTGCGGGACTCGAAGAATTGAACTGGAAACTTTGTGGTTGAGAGCCCACTGGCCCATGTGGGAATCGAACAGGCAGCCTTCAGAGGTAGGAGCACGGAGCTCCAACCACCTGAACCACCAGGCCGGCCCCCAAATAAGTCTGTTTTCAGCGTGTTGAGGTTGTCAAACCAAATATATCTGCACTAAAACATAAATTTTTTTCTTCTGGGAGACTCCTCCTAATGGGTAAAGCTTTTTTCTTTTCATGTGTTTCAATCAATGATCCTTTACATATACTGTGCATCAGAATCGCTTGTAGAGACTTAAAAAGAGCACAGGCTGATCCCTCTCCCAAGAACTTTGATTCGGTTAATCTGGGATGGGGTCTAAGCATTGGAATTTTTAAAAACTATCCTTATTATTTGGGGTTCAGTGGTGGTATCCTGGAACCCCTATGCAAAAATACAAAATACAATACAAATACTTCCAAAAGAAGTGAAGACTTTGAGTCACTAACACTGTGCGAATCAGATGTCCCATAGAACCCATATGTATGTATGAGTAGTGTGGGGCCAAGTGAGAACAGAAGAGAAGACCAGGAAATGTGGAGGGGGTGGAGTGTGACGATAAAGGTCTGATTTGCAACCTCGGCACTGCTGAGGATGGCAGGTCTGGGGATAGTGGCACCTATAGCAGCCAGGTAGACTCTGGAGGGCATTTATGCCCCAGTGTTCTTCTGATCAGCTTCTCACCTCATGTCGTCGTTCTTAAAACAGGGATTCTGTCTTGAAGCATTTCTCTGAGCCTCGGTTGCGACTACGTATTAAGGCACCTCCATTCTCCTCCAGCATCGTGGTCTGCCTTGTTTTGTTCTTGCCAATTCTTCTAAAAATGATTATAACAATTATGAAGTCATTAATAAATATCAGGGACAGAATAAGAACCACTGTGTCTTGTTTTTTATATTACTTTACTGCAGAAATAACATTAAAAATACAAACTGCATTGTTTAGTGTCACAGGTTGGGTGGATACTGTAAGAAGATGCTGAGATGGAGTTGCTAAGGGATGTGTATGGGGACCAATAACCTGTGAAAAGGAGGAAGAAGCAGAATCCGGTAGAGGGAGAAGTGGAGCTGCAATGCAGTCTCTGCAGATCCTTGACCAACTTCGAGTATTGGCTGTCAGGATGCCCTGAGTTGGGTTTAAAAATGGTGGGCTTTTATATCTTAAGCTTTCTCATTCACAAAATGGGGGCTGCTCTTGGAAGAGTATTACTTTGTACAAGTGGTTCTTTGCAGTTGAGGCAGGCATTGAAGGAGCTGACAGTTAGGGGTTTGTGCTGACTGTACCCCCCTGCACCCCCCTGAGCAGCACTTCTTTCCTTAGTGGGGGATATGGACATATATTTGGATCTGGTTTGATAATATTCTGTTGAAGATTTTTCCATGGATTCAAGAGAGATATTTGTCTTTAGTTTCTCTTTCTCGCTCTCTTTCTTGAAATGTCTTTCTTTGGCTTTGTTATCAGAGAAATAGTGGACTTATAAAATGAGTTGGGGAGTGTTTCCACCTCTTTTATTTTGTTGAAGAGTTTATGTAAAATGGGTGTTAATTCTTCTTTAAATGTCTGGTAAAACTCTTAAATGAAACCTCTGGCCTTGGAGATTTCTTAGATTTTAAATTACAAATTCTTCGCTGTTGATAGACGTAATCAGGTTGTTTATTTAATATTGGTTAAATTTTTATAGTTTGTGATTTTTGAAAAATTGATCCATTGCTTCTAATTGTCAAATTTATGAGCATAAAGTTGTTCATAATATCCCCTTAATATCTTTTTAATGCCGTTGGATTTATAGTTATATTCCCTGAGTCATTCATGGTATTGGTGATTTGTGCCTTCTTTCTCTCTCTCTCTCTCTCTCTCTCTCTCTCTCTCTCTCTCTCTCTCTCTCTCTCTGTTATTTGTTATTCTTTCTATAGGTTTATCAGTTTTATTATTTTTTCTGAAAAAACTCTTTTTTTATTCATTGATTTTTCTTTATTGTTTTTGTTTTGTTTTCAATTTCATTAATTTATGTTCCTACCTTCATAATTCCCTTTTTTCTTCTTGCTTTGGACTTACTATTATTATTTTTTTTTGAGGTAGAAACTTAGATTATTAACTTAAGTTTTGTCTCCACTTCTAACATAAGCCTTAGATACTATAAATGTCTCTCTTAGCACTACATGATCTGTGCCCCATAAAATATGATATGCTGAGTTTTGTTTTTGCTTAGTTCCATGTATTTTTAATTTATTTGAGCCCTTCTCTTTGATCCATGGATTATTTAGAAGTGTGTTGTTTATTTTTCATGTTTTAAAGAGATTTTCCTGTTGTCTTTTCATTTTGATTTCTAGTTTGATTACGTTATTGTTGGAGTAAATATTCTACCTAATTTCAAATCTTTTATCTCAGTAACTGTTCTATGTGTACTTGGAAAAAAAAGTATATTCTGCTATTATTGAATGGAGTGTTCTATTGATTCTGTTGGTTAATTATTTTCTTTAAATATTTTATATCCTTGATGAATTTCTGCTTAGAAATTCTATTAGTTGCTAAGAGGAGATACTGGACAATTTTCCAGTAAAATAATACATACATGAACATACATATAAATGGGTTTGCACACAGTTTCTAGGAGGTTCTAGATTTTTCCATTGCTCTTGTAATCTCTATTTAAAATCTGTGGTCTTGATAGAGGTTTTCATTCTCTTTCCTGCCATGAGTAATAGAGATTGTCTGATAAAGTCTTGAAATAGGGCAATAACTATGAGGGGGTAAATAGACTTCATCACAGAGAGTTGCTGAGATGATGTTGACAGTTTGCATGTTAGACTTCACAGTTTTACCCATGCTTGGGCATGACTGCTTTAATGTTAATAACAACAGAATAGTCTCCATGATTAGGGATTGTGATAATCATAAACATCCCTCTGAATATAAGGATACTATAGGCACTATAGGTGATGCTCCAAATGTCAATCATCTGTCATACTACAACAAGTACAAAGTGTATGTCCCAGGTCTTAGTATGTATTGACTCCATTAAGGTTAATAAATGTCAGGGACACCCACTGATCATGTGTTGAGGCGATAAAGATGAGACCTATATCAGTTAGATATTGCTAACAAACCACTCCAAAACTTAGAGCTTAAAGCAATAAACATTTCTTATTGTGTACAAGTCTTTGGTTCAGCTGGATGCTTCTTCTGGGCTTAGCAGAACTAATTCACGTGTCTGAGGTAAGTTTCATGTTGGGTTGGCAGCTCTGTTGACGTTGGCTGGGCTCTCTCACATATTTGAAGAATTGGTTGACTAATGCCTGGTCATTGACATTGTCCTAAGCTAGGGCAACACGAATCTCTTCTGTGTGGTGTCTTTTCTTCCATTGAGCTAATCCAGGCTTATTGTGTGGTGGACACTGGTGGAGGTTCTGAGATTGAAAGTGAAAATATGCAAAGTGCCTCAAAAGCCAGGTTTAGAACTGACGTACTGTCTCGTGCCACATTCTATTGGACAAAGCAAATTACACGGATTAAAGGAGTGAGGAAATAGACTCCCCTCTTGAAGGGAGAAGCTACCAAGTCATATTGCAATGTGAGAGGATACACCATGGCCATTAGTTGTGTCGTTAATGAAATCAATCTTCCACAAGGCCCTTTTGTAGTCTGTCTTGCCCAGATTCCTTAACTAGAATAGTTGGAAATAATTTGGCTTTCAAACACTTAACCTTGCTTTAAAAGCTTTCTGCTACTTAAAATAAAAGGAACTTTGTGAGGTTTTCTCTGTCTTAAATAAATCAGGTGCTATTTACTGTAGATAATTTTTATCATCGTATATTAATAGAAATAAGAGTACAAAACAAAGAGAAAGGATAGGGAGAGAGAGAGAGGAGAGACGGAGAGAGAGAATGAAGGACGGAAGGAAGGAGACAGAGAGATAGAGAGAACAGCCTTGCCTTATAAAATCCAGACTTCATATGTATTTCCAGGGAACTCATAACCGTTGTTTATTCTGTTAGGCGGAACAGACCTCTACTTGTTATTTCAAGATAGTCCTGTCAAATGCAGTGACTCTGTTGGACGGCATTAAAATTATTATTCAACAAAGACAGAATCTTTTATGTTTGCAAAGTGCTCTGCCATCTTCTTTATTTTTATTTTTCTATGAATAGATAGGCATATTTACATTCACTTTATAGCAGAGTAATGGTGGTTAAACTCTCTTCCTACTATTATCTTTTCAAGATTATCATAGAGCTAGAATAGCCTTTGAGAGCCCTTGATGTAAAGAAACCTTGGGGGCATTTTATTTACTCTGTGGAAGAGAAGCTTCTGGAGACTGTATTGGCCTTTGGAATCCCCGTTTCAATACTGTCACTGTGACAGGTAAGTCCTTCTTTATGTGCCACCCTAATTCCGTCATTTCTTCTTGTTCAGTCTTACAAAGGCATAGGAGGTAATGTGTCAGCATACTCCTAGACCACCATTAACAAAATAGATATTGTCCTAAGACTTTCACTGAGAAGGGAACTTTTTTCTGAAGCTGTTGGGAGATTTCTAGTGATAGTTCCTAATGCAAAATCAATCTGAGAGGCAGAGCAAAACAGTATATATATGCCAGATAAATCAGGGTGAAAAACTAGTGTTCATTCATGTAGTTATTCAATCAATCAAATACTTTCCTTGTGCCATCCACTGTTCTAGGCCTTGAGGTGATAAATAGGACACATTCCCTGCCCTCAAGAGCTCACATTCAAGTCCAGGAAAAACAGATAAATAGATAGAGTACTACATTCTGTCACAGGTAAACAGGTGACTACTATACATTCTGTCATCCGCATCCGTGTTGTTTTTAACTAAACATTCTGAGGACAGATATCTTGACCATTTCATATTTGCCATCTACTGTGGTTAGATGCCTTGGATTTTCCTTGCATGGAGCTATTATCTGCTTTTTCAGACAAAGTTTATCTGTTGCATTCTAATTCTAGTTTAGGACTTAATAGGAGATTCGTGAGATTTTCCCACAAAGTGTAAAAGTATTCACAGTGTTTTTCTTTCTTTTCTTTTTAATCTCATACTATTTTAAGAGCAATGGAAGAGCATACTTTTGAGGAATGAGCTGTCAAAAGTTTGCGAATTCATAAATTGGGTTTGCACTGATAAAAGAAAATGAACAACTCAGTGATAACTTGGATCAATCAGGCAGTTGGCAGTGGGTGGAGTGGGGTGTTCTGCTTTATTTGAATAATTGAGATGGGGATAAAGTTTCAGGTAGAGAATAAATGACTCAGCTCTCTGTGAAGTTTGTATGATGGGCTTCATGACCACAGGCGGGTACTTGAAACAGTGAAATAAATACATGAGCAGAGATTAGGTCAAATCGTTAATCAAATCCTCTAACTATGCCTAGGAAAAACCTGCACATAAAGTGTCGCGTGAATAGAATATAGAGTGGATCCCTGACCATTATCACGTAGGGATACATGGTATTAGCATCTTTGTCCAATAAAGTTAAAGTTTGTAGAGGAGAGTTTCTAGTTTGGGATGAATTCAAGTGGGGAGAGGGAACCACTCAAACACAGCTTTTCCATCACTTAGCGGAGACATGTACTTTTAGGATGCTTTATGAACATGTGTCCACTGATCATCTTGGAGATCATCGTGGAGACCAAGGAGAAGGAGGATGCTCAGTAACTGGGACTAAAGTTTGTGCCAACAAAGACACCAATTTGAGAGTCTCTCAGACACTGTTTAATGTACAGCAAAGAGGCATAGGGTACATATAAAAAGCAGTATCTGAGATTTACCTGTTTATAATTATGAGTTAGATTACTTAAGATGTTAGATCTTCTCATACCCCTGAAGCATTGTAGGCCTTAAATTTGTTGGCCTATTCTAGAGAGATGGGTGCAATTTCTAAATGTGTTAGGGTAAGCTAGGTTATGCGACTATAACACCATCTTTCTATCTCAAGGGTTTAGCACAAAAAGTATTCTTTCTTTCCTTGTTGGTCAGAGAGGAAAGCAGATATAGTGGCTTTTCTGTAGGAATCCTTCCAATCCTCTAAAGTTAGTTAACATGCAAAAGTAAAATTTAGCAGAACTGCAAAACTATGTTTTTATTCTAGCTTCCACTTTGGCAATCTCAGCACTGGATATAGGAAGGTGCTTTTGGTTTCCCTCCAGAATAGAAGGCACATCTTTTTGGCAGGTGTTTCCATTCTTGTATTTTAGTTGAATGAGGCTGAGAAATAGAAAACTGATTCATTTGTTACATGCAATGATAATTGAAGAGGATCTTGTAGTTTTTCTTGAAAAAAGTTAAAAATAAAATTATGAGAGATTGAAATTCACACAAGCAAAGCATGTTACTATAGAAAAATACCTTGCTTCAAGTAGTACTCATCAGCTCAGAAATTACATGAATTTTTTTCATCTCTTAATAATAGAAGCCCTGAATATTTTAGCTATATTGTTGTCTAATTTGGCCTGGTGCCAGTTAACTAAACCATCTAGTCACCTTGATTTGCATCAATTGAAACAACTGAAACTTGTTTTTGTATCAAATTGAAGATCTCATTTTTCACTTTCAAAATCTTTTTGAACTCTGTTGTAACACGATAGAGTTAATGTAGAGCTTTTCAACCTTAGGATCCATTATTGACATTTCGGGCCACATAATTCTTTGTTGTGGTGGGGCTGTCTTATGCATTGTAGGACCTAGGCTTTGCCCAATAGATGCCAGTAGCACTCCCCTCTGGCCCCGTTTTGACAACTAAAAATATCTCCAGATATTGCCAAATTTCCCTTGGGTGCCCCCGCCCCCACGCCCACCTCCAGTTGAGGACAACAGGTGGGTATTCAACTGAGTAGAAGGTAACTGATGTTTTACCAATTGCATTTTTATTTTTATGAGATTCTCATTAATAGAGAACAATCAGAACTTTAAATTATAATAGGCCAGTTCTGTTTTAAATACATTCAGTTTCCCAATTCCATATAGCAATCATTTGCAGAAAATGCCACAGATTTCATAAAATGTCATAGCAGGAAAGGACCTGAGAAGTCATCTGTTATAACCCCCGTTTGGCAGATGAGAAAACTGAGGAACAGGGAGATGACTTGCTCAGGTTAGAAGCAGCCCATTGACACTGACAGCACAAGATAAATGGTGCTGGCTTTCTAGTGCTCTTTGAAGGAGTGTTTAGACCTAATGCTTTTCTCCGCTATGTAATTTTATGGTGATATAGTTTCTACAGAAACAGGGCCAAAATGCCTTGGAATAATTTCACATCACTCTTAAAGAGATTTAGGAAGAAATGAAATAGGGGCAACCAAGGTGGTTTTCATCAAAGGTCTCTTCTTGTAGCCACTTTATCTGGATCCAAGAACTGTGGTCACAGGTCTACAGTCCCCCCCTACTGGGGTTTTGAATTCATTTGCCCCATGCAGGGTTTTCTAAAGAAACAGGGACATGGTGTGGCTTATTAATGCTACTATTTCTGAAGTGGTTAACAGGCATTGTATTATTATGCGTTTTCTGTGCACTTTTAATGCTGTGGTCTGGAGTATTGTAATGTTCACCTGATAAAAATAAATGGACACCAGAACCCAACAAGAAGAAAAAACAGAAAGATGACCCTTCAGGAGAAATAAAGTTAACATCTTAGAGGTAAATATATGCTTTGTACATTCACGTTAGGGATAATAACACAGAATCGTGGAATTAAGAAATGGACGGGACTCATGATAGCATTTGGATTAGGGAGAGCAAACATGTAGCATTCGTATATCACCTCCTCTTCTCATGCCATGATGGACGTTATTAACCAGTCATGACACCCTTGATGGACATAAGCTCGCTATCCTTCTCAGGACAGCATGCCTACAAGTCACTACCAATTGCTTGGCATTGACAAGTAAATCTATCTGTGATTTAAACACACTTTTCACCTTATGGATAAACCTTAAGAACATCTTTTTTTTTAAAAAAAGGTAATTACTCCAAATCATGTCATTTAAAGTATTAGGAACTAGAGTGTGTAATTTTTGACTCCCTGGCTGTTTTTTATTTTTTCCTCTTTTGTTATATGCTGGGAGGATGTGCTGGAAATTCTTCCAGTAGAAGACATATCATGGGGGAATAAACACATGCCAAAGTACTGATCAGGACAACAACTCAGAAGAGGTGGATGGTTGTACATCTGACCGACATTGTGAGCAACAGAGGATGAGGAATGGCCTTGTCCTAAGAAGCCTGGGGGTCCAGGGTGACTCTGCAGCCACATTGTTTCGCAGAACAATGTTACTGAAGTGATAGTGTTTGCAAATCTATGGGCTGCACTGGAGCTTAGACAAATAAGGCGAATTATTCAAGAATGATCCAACTTCCTCTCTTGATCAATGGAGTTCTTTTTTGAAAGGAGCAGAGACTTCCTTGATGTTCCATGCCTAGGAAGGAATGCGGAACTGACAGCCAAATAACCCAGACTCAGGAAGAAGAGAAAGAGCACTGTGGTTCCTTGGCAATGCTAGGGAGCTTGTCAGGAAGTCTTTGGGGTCTTTTCTCTCATGCCATGAAGCTCCCTCAGCACAGGTGCCTTTTGCATGGCTGCTTCTACCTGTTTTGCCATCAACTACCCCATTCATTCCTCTATTCTGAAAATTATTTCTTTGCCTCAATGCTCTTACTTACTTATAGTTTCTGTTCCTTTATAAGACTAACTTGCCATAATCTCTCATAGCTCTTACACATTTATCTTCTCCCCATATTTCCTTTTATCTCCCTCCACTGTTAAGTACCTCACAGTTCCTGTTTTAAATGTTGAAGAAAGGGAATCTGATTGGCCTAGCTGTCCTATAATTTAGAGGTTCTAGAAGTGTGGTTCCCTGGGTACCAGCGTCAGCATCATCTGGGAACTCATTAGAAATGCAAATTCTCAGGCCTTACCCCAGACCTCTGGGGTGGGGCCAGCAATCTGTTTTAGCAAGCTTCCAGATATTCTGATGCACATTTAAGTTTGAGAACCAGAGTCCAGCCTTAGGCCTATGGATTGGCTACTCTTCTGATCAGTTTCTCACCTCTAGTCCATTGAGTCATGAAGGTGTCATTGGGGTTGGGTAAAGAAAAAAAGAGCAGAGAATGACATGATATAAAACGTAGTTACCCAGGGGTATTTCGTCCTTGGTGACTATGGATGGAGCAGGTACAAAAGGTGACATTTCTGGTGTATCTTCTATCTAATATAACACAGATTCTGGAAACAAAATTCTAAGTCTCAGTTTTCATTGTCACTCTATGCTTTGGAAGTTTTTGAACCACAGCCAAGTCACTTTTCTCTTGTAGTCTCACTTTATTATGCATAGGCTAAAGATAGACAGCAATGCACATGCTTGGGAATCTATAAAGATCAAATTATGATAATAACTAATATTTAAACAGACTTTATAGTTTATAGTACACTTACTCATGTTTCTCAATTGGACCCTTGGGTAAATGTATGTAAATGTACTTGTAAACTGCAATCTGCTGTAAAACTCTGGCTCTCATGGTTATTATATTTCCTAGGAATCCTTGAGGAGGAGAGAGCTTTCCTGTGGTCCAGACTGGCCCACACATGCAGTGACCAGGAGCTTGTACCTTGAATCTTGTACTGCAGCCTGATCTTGTAAAGAGAATGTTCTGAAGCCCTTGTTTCTAATGCTTGAGTAGGCCTGAGCTTAGGCAGTATATACTCCCTCCCTATTTGAATTTATTTAGAACCGGCTCTTCTTTTACAAAAAGTACATTACCCACATCTGTTTTGCAGAGAATGTCATAGACCTAAAAGTCGTAACTTTGGGAACTTATCAAAATTTTATTTATGGTATGATTTTAATCTCCATAAATGAGTATCCCCATGCTCTGAGTTCCTATGACACTTATGGTTGACTGATAATAGATGAACAGTTCTCAGATTGTGATCCTTGGAGAAGCAGCATCGGTGTCATCTGGGAACTGGTTAGAAATACAAATTCTCAGGATCCTCTCCAGACCTACTGAATCAGACATGGGGTGGGGCCCAGCAATCTTTTTTTATAAGCCTTCCTGTTGATTCTGATGATGCTTAAGTTTAAGAATTACTGTCGCAGCTCTTCTTAGTTGTGCTGAGTATTTTTTGAGAGCAGGGGTTGTCCCTTAATTCTTCCCATTATCTTCCTTTGCACATAGAATGTACACAATAACCATTGGGCAGATTTATGCCATGGTGTGGTAAGATGTAAGGAATACCGAGTTGGGAGCCACTAGAGCTCAATCCAAGTCTTGAATTTGTCACTTTACAATGAACACAAGAGCTAGTGTCCTGGGACTGTTCTGAGATCAATGTGTCAAAGTTAGGATATTTCAGAGTTTTACTTCTTACGAGGCTTCTTATTCTGGGAATTCTTGGTTATTAAATGAAAAGTCACCCCTCCAACCCACTTGAACCCCCAAACTCAATCTTTTATCTTCTCGTAGCCTCTTGAACTTGTGTTCCTTTATGAACAAATACCCCTATATTTTCACCCTTGCCACTGAGAGATCTCTCCCCCTTTTCTTGCTTAAATGGAACCCCAGTTTTCCAGGAGGCTATTCCTGGCCTTGCAGCATTCCTTCACAGAAGTAGCTGCATCTTTTCTGGCTCCTCACTGCCGCCTTCATGACTTTCCACACATAGGTAAACATTAAAGACTGCTTTGAAGCTCATACTATTATCCTCCGAGCAACCATTCTCTACCCTACTCAAAGTCATCTCCTGTAAGCATTCCCTAACATGAGAATTGGTTACAATACACTATCTCACCTCAACTCCTGACATCTCCTGGGAATTGTCAGTGCCCCTAACCCCCTTTTTTCTTTCCTTTTCTTTCTTTCTTTCTTTCTTTCTTTCTTTCTTTCTTTCTTTCTTTCTTTCTTTCTTTCTTTCTTTCTTTCTTTCTTTCTTTCTTTCTTTCTTTCTTTCTTTCTTTCTTTCTTTCTTTCTTTCTTTCTTTCTTTCTTTCTTCCTTCCTTCTTTCCTTTCCTTTCCTTTCCTTTCCTTTCCTTTCCTTTCCTTTCCTTTCCTTTCCTTTCCTTTCCTTTCCTTTCCTTTCCTTTCCTTTCCTTTCCTTTCCTTTCCTCCTCTCTCTCTCTCTCTCTCTCTCTCTCTCTCTCTCTCTCTCTCTCTCTCTCTCTCTCTCTCTCTCTCTTTCTTTCTTTTTCTTCTATTTTGTGATTCTCAAACCAAGAACAGTCTTGATAACAGAGAAAGTGCTAGGTAATTTCTCACTGGATGATTGTGAAGGAAAGCACATTATGAAGATACTTTAGGGTCATACATGAGAAGAGTTTAAGGGTTCTCGAGCGTGTCAGTGGTATAATCTAAATTCTAAAACAGTTCTTTGGAATATTAATTTGGGGCTGATTGAGTTAGGTCTTTTTCAGGACTGGGGATGCTTTCTGAGGTTCACAGAGGAATTTTTCAGATTCTGAAACATAATTTTTTAAATGTAAAACTCAGACATGGTCATCACTTAAAAAGTTCAAAAGTATAAAATGTCCTATATAATTGGAGTGTCTCCATAATTCCAATTATGATGTTGGCTGTTGCTTTTAGATACTTATTGTTTATCAGTTGTTGTAGGCTACTATTTATGAAGATTTTTTTTAAATCAGTTTTTTTCTTTTTACCAAATGTCCTTTGGCATTCTATAAGATGATTATGTAATTTCCTTTCCTCAGTCTAATGATGTAATGGATTTTGTTAATAGATTCTCTAATATTAAACCTCAGTTACATCCCTGGGATAAACTCTAATTGGTCATAAAGGATAAAAAAATCTATTAAAATATTGACTCCATTTTAGTATAGTTTTTGGCTCAGAGACTTATATCTTAATTTCCATTTTCAACTATAGTCCCTCACAGAGAAACATCTTTTCAACTTTTTAAATTTTTAAAAAAAATTATGTTCATTATTTAAAAAAAAAAAGGAACAGGATGCAAAATGAAAATTAAGACTTCTTCCATCTCAAACATACCCTAACTTTACCCTTTACTGTGGAAACAACTCTTTTAATGAAATTTTCTAGAAATTTTTATGCACACAAAAGTATACTAAATTATAGGTGTAAATCTATTTAATACAATTGAGGTTTTTTTCACATTATGTATGTTATAGTTTTGTTTTTTTAAATAAATGTGTTTTGAAGATCTTTCTACATTGCCAAAAGTAGACTACGAGGTACATGGTATTTCGTTGGATTGATGTAGCATGATTTATTTAGCCAGTCTCTTATTGATGACCATTTAGATTGTAGAGATTTTTAATATTATAAATAAAGCTACAACATATATCTTCATGTACACATTTCTATATATCTGTATATTTTATGCACGACATTATTAGAAGTGGATTTGCTCATTTTAATGTTATGATGGATATCCCCAAGTTACTCTTTGAAGACGTTGCTCCCATTTGCACTAAGAAGTGATTTGTTCTTGACATGGAAGTAAATCCATGTTTTACATTGTTGGGTAATAGTCTTATTTAAGGCTGGCAAACCTCAGGTCCAGCTTCCACCAAGCTGCCCTAGCTGGCACCTGGAAGGACCATCCTTATAGTCTTCTTGGCTCCTTTCCTTCTAAGCTCTCTCTACCGTTTCTCACCAGGGTCATAATGGAAAAATTAAAGAGTCTTTATTTCTACTCATCCTCTGGAAGAATTCTACCTCTGAGAGCTTTTAATTTCAAAATTCTCCACCACCTTAAACAAATTTGAAGCTCTTTAGTTTTACAAGGAAAAGCATTTCCAGAAAACAATAAGGAAGAACTGGTAGCACAAGTTCCCATTTGGTGCCCAAACAGTTGTGCTCTTAATAAAGTCTAAGGAAGTGCCCCCAAGTTGCCCTCAATTGCTGCTTCATTACTTGCTCCCTGGAGGATAGTGCCACCAGGCAGTCTTTGCCCTGCTAACGTCCGCCTGTTTTCCTGTCTCTGTTAACAATTAAGATGTTTCTGTCCTCTCTCACTTTGTCCCACTGTGCCTTCATTGCTCTGTTGACGTGGTTTTTGTCTACTCTTTTATCCCAGCCCTTCCCTGTGGCTTTCTTTTATGAGTGAGACACAGCCGGCTTCTTCTCCTGTTGGAATTCACCCAGACCACGTGCCGACAACTCCACTATGGCTACAAAAGCTATGGCCACATCATTATTAAAGCGAATAAAGCTGCTATCCCTTTTTACCTTAAATTTCTGATTTTTTTCTCCCATCTGAGTCCTGCAGTGCCTCATTTCAGCAGTTGTGTTTTCTTTATGTGTTGATGTGAGATTGGCCAGGTTTCTGATGCTCCCCAAGAAACGCAGTCATTACGGCCCCGATAGTAACCTTCATAGACTGCTGTGGTGGGAGAAGCGGCTTCCGGCTGAGTCAGACAGTCCTGCTTTGAATCTCAGCTCTTTCTCTCACCAGCTTCCCATGTGACCTAACTTCATGGGAGCCTCAATTTCCCTATAACCACCCTGGAAATAATTATGTGCCTATTTCATAACCTCATTGGAAGTATTACATGAAAACAAAAAGGTGTATGGAGTGCTCAATGATGCTTGGTATATATATAGTTAAGAGTTCAGGAAGTTCAAATAGTGCTGGTTCCTATTATTGTCATTTACAAATGACGTTTTGTCATCTTTACAAAATGTGCAGGGATAAGAAAACTGAGACTATGAGAAGTTAAATGACTGCTCAAGTCATTATACACCTCTGTCTTTGAAGTATCAAATCTTTTACCTCTTCTCCAGCAACATTATGGATTTTGGTATTTAGATGAACATTAACAAACAAACTTTGGTCTAACTGAAATGAAATGTACATTTTTGTGTGTCCATGCACTTTTTTATGCTTTTGAAAATCAGTTTCAGGTGTACAAAACAATGTACTAGTTAGACATGTACAACCCTCAAAAAGTGACAACCTCCCTCCCAATCTCTATGCCTCTGACATGGTATACAGCTGTTACAATTCCACTGACTCTGTTCCCTATGCTGTACTCCACATTCCGTGACTATATCTATATTAAATTATAGTTGACATTCAATATTATTCAGCTTCAGCTTCAGGTGTACAGTGCAATGGTCAGGCATCTACACCATTCATGAAGTGCTCTCCCTACTAACACCAGTGCCCACTCATCCCCTGTTTGCAACATTATTGATTATATCCCCCCAACTGTCTTTCATATCCTCGTGGCAATATTGTGGCTACCAATTTGTGCTTTCTAATCCCCTCGCCTTCTCTCTCATCCCCACCCCAGTCCCATCTAGCGACCCTCAGTTTTTTCTCTTTATCTCTGAGACTATTTCTGTTTAGTTTGCTCATTTATTTTGTTCTTTCAATTCCACATATAAGTGAGCTCATATGGTATTTGTCTTTCTCAGACTGACTTATTTCACTTAGCATAATGTTCTCTAGGGCCATCCATATTGTTGCAAATGGTAAGATTTCATTCTTCTTTATGACTGAGTAATACTCCATTTTATAAATGTCCACAGTTTCTTAATCCAGTCATCTATCGATGGGCATTTTGGTTGTTTCCATGTCTTGGCTATTGTGAATAGTGCTGCAATAAACAGGGGTGCATATATTTTTTCTAATTAGCATTTGGATTTCTCTGGATAGATAAGTAAGAGTGGAATTGCTGGGTCATAAAGTAGTTCCATTTTCAGTTTTTTGAGATACCTCCATACTGATTTCCGTAGTGGCTACACCATTGTGTGTGTGTGTGTGTGTGTTTGTTTATATACTTTTATTAATTTAAGTGTGTTTTTCCAGGACTCATCAGCTCCAAATCAAGTAGTTGTTTCAATTAAGTTGTGGAGGGCGCAGCTCACAGTGGCCCATGTGGGGAGCGAATAGGCAACCTTGTTGTTAAGAGCACCACACTCTAACCAACTGAGCTAACCGGCCAGCCCCCATTTTGTGTTTTGTAGTACTCTAACTGACTCCTTAAAGAGGATTAAATCACCTTTAAAGTCCTATCTCACACTGAGTTATTATAAACTGCCTAGGTAGATAACCTATGCATATTTGACACAAAAATGCTCTCCCATTTCCTTTTAGCTTCTCCTTACCACGAACTAGGTTACCATGTTGCCTTACTTCCCATGTATAGCATACCTGTATCTTCTCAAGTATAACATTGATATTTCCTCCATCATTGCCTTCTGATTTCTCCTTTGTGAATGTTTTCAAAATGATATTACTGCCTCTCACACACTTAATTCACACCCTAGGCCAGAATGAAAGGTTATAAATCTCAATTTCTTACAACCTCAAATTGGGACTAGTTTGGCCTATTTTATGAACAATATTTGCATGTGATTTACATAGAATGGTCCATCAGTGTTCAAGAATTTCTCACAGCAAAGCATAGTTAGAACTTATTTTTTTTCCTTTCTCTTTTGACTTTCTTATTATTTTAATTATGCCCATTTGAGGTTTCGCTCCTCTCAGAAGTTCCTAGAAGAAATGGATTTCTTCAAGGGATGCTTTGAACCACATAAGTGTGTACTTAAGATATAGCTAGTGTTGAGATCTTGCCCTATGCCAGGTGGGGTTTCATGAATTCTATACCCCGAATTTCCTTTACCAACACAAAATAAACATTTTAATGCCTTTTCCCCCTTTTGTAGATGAGGAGACTATGGGAGAGTAATGTTTGGATGAGATGAGAATGGGGTAGTTATTCCAACCATATCCAGAAAACAAACATCACGGTGGTTGAGTAGAGGTGAGGTTCAGTCTTCTAAGTCTTGAAGGATGCCACCAATTTCATAGCCAGGCTCAAAGACATACTGCTGTCCCTTCTACTCCACTGTAATCCTCAAGAAGATTCCTTTCTTTCTCTCCCTTAATCCTGCTGCTCTCCTCCCAGGGCTTTTGTGACCAAAGTACGTCCTTATGATGGATGTCCCTCAGACCAATTTGAGAAATTGGTGATGTGGAAATAAAACAGACACTACCAGTTGTAAGTAGGGTTGGACTGAGGCTCCAAAATAAGGAGGGCATGACAAGCATACCAAACCTAGCCCCAAGGATAAAATGGTAAGTTAATGTAGCAAGAATTTGCAAAAGGTTGAACGTGCAATTCAGAGTCATTGGGTCATTGGTAAAAGCCATAGTCAAGGCAAAGGATGGCAGAGGAACAAGGATGGGGGTATTTGCTTGGCCCTGATGAATTTAGTCAAAACACCTGGGCTGTTTGGGTCTCCATTTGAAGTTATGAAATCTTGCCACTGTGAGCTGCCTTTGTTAACCTTTGATTGTGTTGGTTGTGGATGGTTTGCTAGAGGCAGGAAGGGAACCACAGCTTCTCCTTTGCCATTTGCTTTACTTAGTCTTTGTAGAGACAAGAATAACCTCTGGACACTGACCTCTCCTTGTGCCATGTAGCACAGAGAGGCATAGATGGAAAGAGCATGGGCATTAAACTCTCACAGAATCACTTTCCAATTATATCACTTTCTTGAAGTGTGACCCTTACACATTTGCTTATGTGCTTTGAGCTTATTTCCCCCTTCAGCCAAATGAAGATAACATTTAGCATAATTTTTGTGAGGATAAGGGCTAATATACAACATGACCATCATACTGATGAATGTCAACTGTAGGTTAATATGGATGGAGAGATCAGACACCATGAAAAATCAGGATAAACAAAAAGGGGTTACTTGTTTAAAGGATACTGAAGGAAGTCAGCACATTCATGAAGCAGGGAGGAGGGATAAACATTTTACAATTTTAGACAGAGCTGCATGTTTCTAACTTTCTCCTAACATGGCCTCAGCAGTGGGTATGCAGTTGAGGAGAACATTGAGTAAAAAAGAGCATATCCTACTGCCTGCCTACATGCCCAGCCTATAAACCCAAGGTTACAGCTGTTCTGTACTCATGCCAATCAGTACGGGTGTCAGGCACCACTTCCTCTGACCCAGGTGCACTTTGTGATTCAAAATCGTATAATGTTCACTATGGTCACAAAAGAGGGATGAGAACGGTCCCCTCAGGCACAATCACAGCCCTCAATTATGGGCATCGGCTTTTCTAGGCATGTCTCAGACACTTTCCTGAATTAGAGCTTCCAAAGTAGAATGAGAGTCAGTAACCGACATGCCCCTGGTGTCATCTCAATAGATCCTTAGACTACCTCTAGGGCCTGTCGTGAATGGATGCGAAGCACCTGTCGCACTGAGCAGATATACAATCACAGCAGATCTCCTCATATTGTCAGCTCATGAATGCTATTGGTGTCTCTCTTTTCTTATTGCAGGGCCATTAGCATCTTACTCCACTTCTTCATTAAATGTTGTTGAACATTTTCTATATACTAGGTATCAGTCCAGGCACTGGTGATCCAGAGTTGATCCAGGTTCAGCACTTACCCTCATGAATGTAAAAATGCCCTATGGAACAATGTGACAAATATCACAATGGGGGAATTATAGGATGTTTTGGAGGCCGATAAAGGGGGCACCTGACCAAAACTTAGAGGACTCAGAAAAAGTTCCCAAAAGAAGAAAAGCCACATTTAGAAGTAGAGATTTCTCTTATTTGTTTATTGTTATTTACTTTCACTCATTCAACAAATATTTATTGGACAGTCCTTTCCAATAGAAATATAATGTGAGCCACATGTGTCATTTAAAATTTTCTAATAAATTCTAATGTGAAATTGACAAACATGCAACAAAATTAAAAACACAAGTAAAATTAATTTCAATAACATTTTAGTTCATGTAACATGTATAATACATTCAAAATATTGTTTCAGCATGTAACCAATGTAAAAATATTAATGAGACAATTTACATTTTATTGTGTCAAGTTTTTCAAAAGCAAGTATGTGTTTTGTACTTACTGCACATCTTAATTCAGACTCTGCACATTTGACGTGCTCAGTCGCCACTTACGGCAAGTGGCTTGCTTATTGGACAGCAAAGATGTAGTAGGTTCCAGGCATTGTACTGGGTGCTAGAACTGGACATGGTCCCTGTTCGAACTGAATACATAATCTAGTTGTCAGCAGTTGTTAGCTAGGTAAAATGGGATTGGCAGGGGAGGAAGGACTTCTGGTCAGAGAATCATATGTGTGAAAGTGCAGAGGTGAGAGAGCATGGTGAGTTTTGGAATGGAATAAAGTCTCAGAGAGAAAAATGGAGGGCTAAGTGAATAGTAAAAGAAAAAGCTACAAAGGTGGCTGGAAGCCAGATAATGAGGGTCCTTGAGTCATCTTTAAAAATGTAGACTTGATCTTAAAGCCAGTGGGGAGCACTGAAGGGTTTTAAGCAGGTGAATGACTCAATCAGATTTGCATTTCTGAAAGATGCTGCTGCCTGCATAGTGTAGAATGGGTTGGAGTGAGTTGATCAGCGGTGTGGTGATCATTTGGGAAGCTGCCACAGTAAACTTGATAAGAGATCATGTAGGGCTGGACAGAGATTGAAGAGAACTGGAAGGATATGAGAGGCTTAGAATGCCTGGGATTTGGTGATTGGTAGATTGCAGTGAGTGAGATGGGGTGGAGTCATCTATGCTATCCAGGCTTCTGGGCAGTTCTAAAGAATAGATTGTGCAGCCATTCACTGTGGGAGGTGTTATGGGAGAAGAGTCAGGAAGGGATGACTGGGGATGGGGAGATGAGGGTGATGAATGTCCAGTTTAGACATAGTGAATTAGAATACAGCCACACACTTAGAAGGCAAAATTGAAGAGAATTCAATAGAGTATTTTTACAAAGTTGTGACTAGGGAAAAGGGAAATCATCAGTGGTGCGTGAGCCATTCTGACATTAATGGAAAGCCAAACTACTATCTATAGGTCTGAAGGTCAAAGAGAAGAGATGATTTTCAGAACTTCCTTTACCAATAGGAAAGAGCCACCCAACAAGCCTCTAGCTGCAGGTGGAATATTGTGGACTGGTCAAGTATAACCTGGCAGAGAGAAAACTGGGGGAATAAAGATTTCAACCTCTCTTCTCCTCTCTTTGGAGCTCCGGCCTGTGACAAATTAAACTCACTTAGAATTTGGAGGGCCAGGGAAATAGTTGGTGAATTTCATAGAGACAGTTTCCTGGAGCCCAAAGCAGAGTGAAAAAAGGTAGAGAGTGTGTTTGAAGGGACAAATGGAAACTGACCAGCACAAAGTACCTCCAAGACATCCACATGAAAATACTCAGTAGGCTATTGCCCATGTGGCTCTGGAATTCACAGGGATAGTTTGGGCTAGAGCTATCGATGTAGGAATCAGTCAAGTACAAATGCAATCCTTGAAAGTTGATGGAGAGCACGTAAAGTTAGGACAGAGCCCTGAGCACCACCAGGATCCATGGTAGAAACTCTTTCCTGAATGGGCCTCCATTGCCCCCTTGGAAGAATGACTAGGGTGCTACATAGCACATTGGTCTGTTCACTTTTTTAAAAAAGATTTTTATTAAAAATATAGCTAACATACAATATTATATTAGTCTCAAAGGTACACTATAGTTAGGCAACATTTATATACCTAAAGGAGTGATCACTAAATAAGTCCCGCAACCATCTTACACCGTACCACACCATGACAATATTATTGACTAAATTCCCTATGCTGTACACCACATCCCCATGAATTGTTATTATTTGAACGTCTTATTCTCCTTCCTCTTCCCTGCCTTTTTTAAATGTATAAGTTGACATTCAATACAGTTGACATTCAATATGGTTTTATATTAATTTCAGGTGTAAAGTGTAGTGGTTACATTTATAAAATGTAAGAAGTGATCCCTTGACTAGTCTAGTGCCCACCTGGCACTATACATAGTTATTACCATATCATTGACTATATTCCCTATACTTTACATCCCCATGACTATTTTGTAACTACCAATTTGTAATTACACCATTTTCCATTCACATTCACCATTTTCACTCCACCCTTCACCATTTTTACTCTGTCCCTTAATGCCCTCCCTTCTATCACCTTAACAAATCTAGTACCCATTTGACATCATACATGGTTATTACAATATTATTGACTATGTTCCTTATGCTATACCCTATATCCCCATAACTACTTGGTAACAAGCAATTTGTATTTCTTAATCCCCCACCCTTCTTTCACCCACACCCTTAACTCCCCTCCCATCTGGCAACCATCAAAATGTTTTCTGTATCTACGAGTTTGTTTTTGTTTTGCTTGTTAACTTTGTTCTTAGATTCCATAGACAAGTGAATACCCATTGCATCTGCTTTTCCCTGTCTGACACTCCACTCAGCACAACACCCTCCAGGTCCATCCATGCTGCTGCAGATGGCAAGAACCCATTCCCTTCCCTGGCTGAGCAATATTCCATTGTATATATGTACCACCTCCTCTTTACCCATTCTCCCAGTGAAGGACATTGGCCATTGTAAACAGTGCAACAAAGAACATGTGCATACCCACATCCTCTCAGAGTAGCATTTTGGATTTCTTTAGATAAATACCCTGAAGTGGGATTATTGGGTCCTTCATTGTCTCTTCTCATATATTGCCTTTGTTTTAAAGTCTATTTTTTCTGGTTTAACTATTGCTACCTCAGCTTTTTTTGTTGCCTTTTCCCTTTCCATTTACATGAAATACCTCTTTCCATTCCTTTACTTACTGTCTGTGTGTGTCTTTAAATCTGAAGTGAGTCTCTTGTAGTCAGTATATGTAAGGTGTTTTTTTTTTATATCCATTTAGCCCTCCTATGTCTTCAATTTGAAAATTTAATTCATTTATATTGAAAGTAATTGTTGATAGATATGTAGCTATTGCCAAAATTATTCATAATTTTGATTTTTTTTCCATTTTAAAGAAGTTCTTTTAACATTCCTTGTAATACTGGTTTGGTGGTGATGAATTCTTTTAGATTTTTCTTGTCTGGGAAGCTTTTTAATCTGTTCTTCAATTTTAAATGATAGCCTTGCTGGATAGAACAGCCTTGGTTGTAAGTCCTTACTTTCACCACATTGACTATTTCCTGCCAATCCCTTTTTGCCTGCAAAGTTTCTGTTGAGAAATCAGCTGACACTCTTATGGAAGCTAGTTACTTTTCTCTTGCTGCTTTTAGGATTCTCTCTTTGTCTTTAACCTTTGTCATTTTAATTTTAATGTGTCTGGTTTGGACCTGTTCAGGTTCATTCTATTTGGGACTCTTTGTGCTTCCTAGACTTGTATGTCTATTTCCTTTGCCAGGTTAGAAAAGTTTTCAGTCATTATTTCTTCCAATAGATCCTCAGTCTCTTGCTTTCTCTCTTCTCATTCTGGTACCCCAATGATGCAAATGTTGTTAAACTTGATATTGTCCCAGAGGTCTCTTAATCTATCCTCATTTTATTTTTTGATTCTTTTTTCTTTTTGTTGTTCTGATTGGGTGTTTCTGTTACCTTGTATTCCAAATCACTGATTCAATCCTCAACTTCATCTAGTCTGCTAGTGATTCCTTCTAGTGCATTCTTCATTTCCATTATTGTAGTCTTCACTTCTGACTGATTCTTTTTGTGTGTGTGTGTGTTTCTATGTCCCTTTTTATGCTTATTATCTCTTTGTTGAAGTTCTCACTAAGTTCCTTGAGCATTCTTATAACCATTGTTTTGAACTCTGTCTTTGGTAGGTTGCTTGCCTCCATTTTGTTTGGTTTTTTTTCCTGAACTTTTCTCCTGTTCTTTCTTTGAGATGCATTTCTTTGTTTCCTCACTTTGGTTGCTTCTCTGTGTTTGTTTCTATGTTTTAGATAGATCTGCTATGTCTCCCACTCTTGCCCTCATAGCCTTATGTAGTAGGTGTCCTATTGGGCCCAGTGTCACTTTTCCTGGTCACCTGAGCCAGGTGCTCCAGGAATGTACCTTGTGTGGGCTGTGTGTGCTCTCCTGTTGTAGTTGAGCCTTGATTGCTCTTGGCATGTCAGTGGGTGGGATTGACCCTGAGAATGACTGGATGTGGGATTAGGCCACGTCCACAGCTTATAGACTGCTGTGTGGGAGGCATCCCCACAGAGTGCGATTTGCCCCAGAAGGCTCTGGTGCCTGTTTAGACCACCTTTTGTTTGTGCCACTTGTGGAGCTAATTGGGCCATGCTCTGCTATGATCTACAGCCAACCTCCAAGTATGTTGATTCTGAGAACTCTTGAGAGGGGCTCTCATGCAGGCCCAGGTCAGCCACTGCCTGTGGTTGGCCAGAGGCTACCTGGTAGGAGCTACAAAGTGATCTGTGTTTGTTTGCTGCCTGTGCTAAATCTGGAGGCATGTGGGAGAGGACACACTGCGAACCTAGGACAGTTGCCATAAGTACCAGGCCTGGGGTAGCTCCACAAAAAGTCAGGACACCTGAAAGCCTGCCAACATCTGCCAGCTTCCTTAAGGTTCAGCCACTGATAAAGCCTCATACACTACATGAGGTGGGTGAGGCAGGGTCTCAGGGAATCACTGGAGTGGGAAGAGTTGTGGTCATCAGGTTAATGTTGACTCTGGTTTGTTGCCAGCACTGAGCCTAGAGCAACTCAGCAAAAGACTCAGAGCACACCAAAGCCAGTTGCTGCCCACCTGGGGCCTGTGGACTCTGATAGTTTTCCAAGAAAGAGTGAAATGCAGTTGTGGCTGGCTGTTCATGGAGAAAGTGCCTCAGGTGTTGGTGAGTTGAGTGGAGTGAGGTCATCAGGGCAGATCAGCAGAGCTCACCAGGCCAATCAGATTCAGATTTGGCCTGTGGGGGTGGGCTTAACATAGAAAAGATGGCACTCGCCTGCCAGCTGCACGAGAGAAGGACCTCTTACAGGGGAAATGCCCACTGTCCTCCAATCCTTCCCCTGCAGCTAAACACGTCAGTCTGTTCCCGATATGTCTCGAGCCCTCCCCTGCCTCGAGTCACCATCCCTCTGCTGGAACCCAAGGTGAGTGCCTGCGAGAGTGTGAGTGTTGCTCAGATCTTTTAAGAGGGTTTCCCACAGCCTTCTGTCTCCCTCAGACTCTCAGAATCCCAACTGTTTTTCGCAGCCAGATGTTGTGGGGGGGTCCTATTCTTGGGACCAGTACTCAAGGATGGAGAGGCTGGTGTGGGGAGCTGTGGTTCCTCATTCCTCTGGGGGTGATATCCATGGCTGAGATGTCCCTCCTGATTCTCAACCACCACAGGGAAGTGGTTCCATGTCTCCACCCCTCCTACAGGCTTGATGTGGCTTCTTTGTATTTTTAGTTATAGGACTTTTGTTCACCTAGGCTTGAGATGGTTCTCTAGGTTGATTATTCTATAATTTAGTTGTAATTTTAATGTGTTCATGGAAGGATGCAGGCACAGTGTTTACCCCGCCATCTTGGATCTGCTGTCATTTTTTTTAAAGGCCCTTTTATGTTATAAATCAAACTACTTGCAGGTCATTGACTTCACAGAATTGGCCAGTCGGTGATTATTTTTAATGCTTTCTGCTGTACAGTTTTCAGGCTTTCCACCCTTATTATTTCTTTAAATGCCTAATCACCACTCCTGGGACCAACTTCCTTCTTGCTAATGATGTTTACTTGCTGAGGCTTTTAAAAATTATTATTATAAGATCTCATCATCTAGTTTCCCACTTCAGACTGGAGGTAAAGGCAGAGCATGGTTCTTCAGCTTCTAGAACTCCCAATGAGAAAAATGGACATGGGTACCATAAATTTGGGAGAACTAAAACATTATAGAAAATGAATATTTTATAGAAGAGAGGGCAAAACAGAAAAAACAATGAGAAGGAATGAGAGATAAGAGCAACTCTAAAAGCTAGCTGTCAACTGACCAGAATGCTAGAGTCTCAGTGGGAATAAATAGCGATAAGAAACCTGGAAAAAAGAAATGTTCTTTGGAGGTGAGGTTGAGGAGGCTTGCTGAGCAAAAAACTGAGCCTTTGGGTGTATGTTGGTGTGTGTGTGTGTGCGTGTTGTGGAGAGTCTTAGTGTTGCTCCAATGTTTGAATTGTAGATCAGGAAACTATGTAGAACACAGAGTCCAGTAACCTGGGACATAGAAAGATGACAACCTAAGTGAAGAGTTCAAGGCCCAAGTTGGGGTTTTCAGTGGGGCTGACTCTAGTGACCGAAAGGAAACAGAGTCAGAGCCTGAGCAGAAGGCTACTTAGTTAAGTGTATTGGAATCAAATGGTGGAGCTTAGCAAATTAGGCTACTGCCAGATGCTCACACAGGTGCCTGGGCACCCGTCCACAATGGGCACACTGGATATAAGTTTCCATTCCATCTCTGCCCTATTGAGGGTACAATGTGGCAAGAGATGAGAAGCTTCTTCTCATTAGCAAGAGTACATAGTCTGTTGCCTTCATACCATCAATTCTGAAACTGAGTCATTAGTGCTATAATAGAGGTAAATGGAATGCTATGGGACAAACAGGGGTATTACCACTGAAGCCGGGTGGAACCTGGAAAGATGAGGATTTAGTCTGGCACAGAGTGGAAAGGTTACAGGTGGTAGAGACAGCAGATGGAAAAGCATATTAGTATGTGTGTGTATTGATGAGGAATTTCAGTCTTCATAATAAACAGAATTTTGTGTTAACTTTCTAGAAGTTAAAATCTCAAATAAGAAAACCTCCAGTAAATCCTTAATGTAGTTCTAAGTTCTTCTAACACATAATGTAGTTATTTGTAATGAAATACCACAATATTTTTCAAATATATGTTGTCAGCATGCCTCTCAGTTAGCTTTCTTGATTTGCTAATTCATGTTCACATCATAAGGGCTACAAAAATGGGAATTACAGCGAGTTAAAGAAAAGCCCACAGGAGGGGTATGGAATCCAGCATTGAGGAGTCAATGGAGATTTCCCAGGGAAGTATCACCCAAGGTACAACCAAAAGGTGAGTAAGGTAGCCAGGTAAAGAGGATAGAGGACATATAGGGAAGAGTTTTCCAATGGATAGTGAGGTAGATATTAAACATGGCCTCCGTTCTTTACCTTTCTGGCTGAATCAGGCCCATTGCCATGTAATTTTACGGTGTCCCCATCCCGCAACTCTGAGCTCAGCTATCCGACTTGCTTTGGCTAATGAGATTTTAGTAGACATGATACAAGCAGAGGCTTAAATAAGCACTTTTTCATTTCTGCTTACCCTCTTCTTGCATTCTGCCTTCATCACGAGAACATGCCTGCATGAGGATGCTCGAGGATGAGAGACATGGAGTTGAGTCTAGTTGCTATAGTCATCCAGTTGAAGCCATCCTAGATGAGCCACAGCCAGCCAATCCTTAGACATGTAATTGAATCCAGCCTAGATTAGCAGAACCACCTACTTGCATGAGAAGTAAAGGGATATTGTTGCATGCCATTATGATTTGTTATGCAGCATTACTGTGACAGTAGATATCTGAGAGAAAAAGCTTGGGGGCCAGTGAAAAAATAGGGTACTTGGATCACTGAAAGGAGTTGAAACAATAACCATTCCCATTAGCTGTCTTAATGTATTGTCTCGGGACTGCTGTGAAACAGTTTAGAAACAGTTTCTATTGTATGATCAATATCAACAGAAGGACTGTTGAAGAGTCCTGAAGCACATTCTGATGTGGGTTCTATTGACCTTAGTCAAGAAAATTGAAGCTAGCTTAGCAGAGTCTTATAGCTAAAGAACTGGAGATAGTGATGGAGGAAGAGTTCAATGGATTAGATTTTTAGTATCCCCGAGTAAAGATTTATAAACAATCCATAGACCTTGTTTTCATTGTTTCTCCAACATTAGGATGCAATTTGATATTGCTGGGACTGCCAGACATGCCATTAAAACATGGAATATATCAAGTGGCTGAATCTCCTGAAAAATAAGGCAATTAATAACCTGTTCCTGTGTTAACACTTTTTGTAATGACCTAAACTTTGAACCTAGTACTCTAGCCCAGTGGTTCTCAGACTTCTGTGTGTGTCAGAAACACCTGAAGGGCTTGTTAAAGTAACATTGCTGGGCCCCGCCCCCAAAGTTTCTGATTTGGATGGTCTGGGGAAGGCCCAAGAATTTGCATCACTAACAAGTTTGCAGGTGACCCTGATTATGCTGGCTGGAGACTGCACTTTGAGACTAACTGATTTCATGGCTATGATGATTAATTTTATGTGTCAACTTGGCTAGACTATGGTGCTCAGTTGATGGGTCAAACACTGGTCTAGATGTGGCTGTGATTAACAATTAAATTAGTAGACTTTGAATAAAGCAGATTACCCCTTGTGGGGTGTGTATTGGGGGCTTTATATACAGTGGTACCTCGGTTTTCGAACGTCTCCGTTGACAAATATTTCAGTTTACGAACACCGTAAATTTTATGGATCTGTAGTATCATTTGATAGTAAAATTCATGCTAAGTTTGTAGTCTTAGGGGTTGATTTTAAAGGTCTGGAATGGATTAATCAATTTTGCATTACTTTGTATGGGGAAACCGCACCTTGGTTTCGAACGCTTCAGGACTCGAACGGTCTTCTGGAATGAATTACATTTGGAAACTGAGGTACTATTGTGTAGTCTTTGGACGCCTTGAGAGCAGAGACTAATTTTCCAGAAGAAGGAATTTTGCCTCAAAGCCTTAACATAGATATCTTGACTGAGTTTCTGGCCTGTTGGCCTGAAATGTGGACTTAAGGATGCAATATCAACTCTTATGTAAATATCCAGCCTGCACTACAAATTTCAAAATAGTCAACAATCATATGACCGAATTCCTTAGTCTCTCTCTCTCTCTCTCTCTCAGGTGCACTATGTTTGCATTATAAACCATTCACCACAGATGATGTCCTAGAGGGCTTGGCATCATTTTAACCTTATCTACATTATAAAAATGTTCACAAGTCCCAGGACATAGTTAGCATTTAATAAAAATTTGAATAAACAAATGAAATAAGGACTTTTTTTCTTATTGAAATTTATTAATGCATCGAAGGGCTATAAAATAAAGAACTATCAATTCATCCTAAAAATTGTATAAATACCAGCATATATTTTCACTTTACCAGGCTCACCAAAAACCTGTGAAGACAATAGCTGCCAGATAAATAAACAAGCTATTATAGTGATTACCAAACTAGTATGATTTTTGCATGAGCATTGGTCATATAACTGCAGGCTCATTCATCCATTCACAAACATTTATTGAGTGCTGTGTATCTGGCATTGTGTAAGATAGTGTATACAAGGTCAGAAAATTAAATTTGCGAACTTGTTGTAACAATGTTGCCAACCTTTTTTGGTATCAGAGGGATTATTAATTATGAATTTGTACCAACTGGACAGTTAACCAAGTTTGCTACTTGGAAGTTCTGAAAAGGCTGAATGAAAAAGACGACCTGAACTTTTCGCCAACAAGCCATGGCTCTTGCATCACGACAATGCACCAGCTCACACAGCACTGTCTATGAGGGAGTTTTCAGCCAGTAAACAAATAACTGTATTGGAACACCCTCCCTACTCACCTGATCTGGCCCCCAATGACTTCTTTCTTTACCTGAAGTAAAAGGAAATATTGAAAGGAAGACATTTTGATGACATTCAGGACATCAAGGGTAATATGACAACAGCTCTGATGGCCATTCCAGGGAAAGAGTTCCAAAACTGCTTTGAAGGGTGGACTAGGTGCGGGCGTCAGCACATAGCTTCCAAAGAGAGTACTTTGAAGATGACTTTAGTGATATTCAGCAATGAGGTATGTAGCACTTTTTCTAGGATGAGCTCGTGAACTTAATTGTCAGACCTCATATATCACTTGTCACTCATTAACTTTTTTTCAGTGTTCTTCAACGTTCTTAAGACATTTTCACAAGCAATATTAAGACAGTCTATTTTCACACTTCTGAAAATTAGACATGTTTTTCTTACATGTTAGAAATTAAAAGAAAATTAAGCAAATGACACTGGAATTAGAAAGAATGAGCAATTCATTAGGCAATAAGAATATTAACTAGAAATTGGGAATCTCTTTACTATTTTAATATGCACTTGAGTTTAATTGGCTAAGATTTGAATATGGGGTGATGAATTGAGTTATTAATACAAATAACACACCTTTTATATACTTAATAAAATTCAAGAGTCTGGGATGCATTTATGTTACAGAAAATTTATCTGCAGGAGTCAGCGAGTTGAGTAATAGAAAGGGGGAATAGGAAATCAGTGGCTGAGAAACCTATAAAGTAAATTAATGCATGCCTTACTTTATTAATTTATAACAATAATGTAATGGATAGATCAATGAGGAGTACTTTGAGAAAAAAAATGGGGAGAGGGAGGAGTTCCTCCGTTTTGCAATTTGTTGAAATCATTTCCTCTGCAGAGGAAATGTTGGCCAGCGGTGAAGAAATGTCTTATTCTTGGCATGGAAGGAAGCAGTTAGTGTAGCAGAATCTGTGGGTGCTCTGCTCTATCCCTTGGGCCTTATGATTTTCGAGTGCTCCCTTGGACTTCCAGATGCTAGTATTCACATCTCTGCCTGAAGACTTTTTTCCAAAGCCTCCACTTTAGGAAGCTGGCAGTGCTTGGAAAATAACTTTTTTCCCCGCTCTTAGTAACTAACCCTCAACCAATGACTGATAGGAGTTGGTGTATAAGTACCCCAGCTCCCTAGTTCCTTGGGTGTTATAACTTGTAGGTTTTATTTTCCACAGTTTCCCAGTTTCTCAGGATTGAGATCCATTTGTCGACAAGAGAAGCTGTCTTGATGGGTTGCCTTTCTCTGTGTCACTTCCCTACTTTCTTAGTAATGCTTCCAGCATCTCCCAAATAAATGCTTGCACTTGAATCTCTACGTGGCATGGCTTCTGGGAAAACCCAGACTAAGACAGAAACGAAAAATGTTAGCTCTTTGTGCATGTTATTCCTTGTTGAACCTGGGCAGGGGCCTAATTCTTCCAGTTCCCTGTCCTGACTTGGAAGTACTGGTTACAAAATCCAATTAGCTGGCACCCCTGGGTTTCAGCATTTCGAGGAGCTGGTTTGGGTAGGACTCTGCTGACAGAGGAGCATTCTGGGCAGATGATGGGGGTTTCGTAAGGCCATTTCACTGAACTATTCCTTGTTTTCCTTTCTCCCCATGAGTTGTATCCTGTTGCCTTGTCATCAACACACAGTTGCAGACGTCAGATGAGTGCTAATCAGACTGAACTTTATTTCATTTTTCATTGCCTGCCTTTATTGGAGACAGTAAACATTTGTCTCAGTAACATGAAAAAAAAGGCCTTTTTCTCCTTTTACTCCTTGCAATGCTGGCTTAATTAGCAGTTTGTGCAAGCTACCTAATGCTTACTGGAGGTGTTCTGTCCATTCCATTTAGGGAGAGAATGTCCCCTTTCAAAGCTTCATGTGTGTCTCTGTGGAGAGAAGTTTTGTGATACGCAGTTTTTTCTCAGCCACCATCTTCCACATTAACGACTGTAAATAGTCTCCTCACTCGTCTCTTGCTTCTTCTCTTAAACCACAAGGAACTATTTTCCAACTAGCAGCCGGCGTGGTCAGTTAAGATAGGAATTTTGTTTATGACTTCTCCATAAAACCCTCCAGTGGCATTTTTATGCACTTCCTGTAATATCCACACTCTTCTTCCACATTTCAGGGTATCACTCCCTCATGCCCTTCTGCTCTTTGCTCAAATATCACCTCCTCAGGGAGGCCCCTCCTGATCACCCTATTTGAATTTGCACGTCTGTCTTTAGTACTCCCTATCTCCTTTCTTTGCTGTTATTTTGATAGCATTTATCATCATCTGATTTACACATGTTTCGCTTATTTGTTTGTTGATTATTGTGTTGATTCATCGGTGTTGGGCGTATGAGTGGAACATTCCTTTTTATTGCTGAGTAGTATTCCACTGTGTGTATATCCATTCGCCAGTTGAAGGACTTCTTGATCGCTTTTAGGTTTTGGCAATTTTGAACAAAGCTGCTATAAATATTTGTGTACAGGGTTTTATGTGAATATAAGTTTTCATTTCGTTGAGTAAATACCTAGGAGTGGGATTACTAGATCATATGGTAAGTATATGTTTATAAGAAACTTTGACAGTTTATGAGAAACTGTCAAACTGTTTTCCGACATGCCTGCACTATTTTGCAGTCTCCCCAGCAATGTATGAGGGTTCACATCTCTTGTCCTAAATTTTTGCTAGAACTGGTAATGTAGCTTTCAAAGCATGGAGGCAATTTAAGAGTGTCTGAGACTCATTATTGTATTTAATCAGAATTTCCAAATAGGACCTAAACACAGGTCTTGGTTTTTTTTTGTGTGTGTGTGTGTTTAAAAAAATAAGATTTATAATTTAAAATACTATTATTAGTGGAATTTATTTCTTAGAACAGTTTTAGGTTAACAGAAAAGTTGTGAAAATACCGGCATTTCCCATATTCCCTCTTCCTTCTGCACAGTTTCTCCTATTATTAATATCTTAGATTAGTGTGGTCCATTCATTACAATTGGTGAACCAATATTAATGTTATTAACTAAGGTTCATAGTTTATATTAGAGTTTACTCTTTGTGTTGTACAGTTCTGTGGGTTTTGACAAATGCAGATGTCATGTATCCACTATCCCAGGATAGTACAGAATAGTTTCACCTCCCTAAAACTCCTCTGTGCTCCAACTATTCAGCCTTCCCTTCAACCTACCCTGAACCCCTGGCAACCACGGATCAATCTTTTTACTGTGTCTGTAGTTTTGCCTTTTCTTAGATGTCATGTAGTTGGAATTTTCTAATATTCAGTTTTTCAAACTAGTTTCTTTAACTTATTGATATGTATTTAAGTTTCCTCAGGTCTTTTTAAAAATCTTCTCAGGAAATGGTAATGTGCAACCAGCTTTAAGAAGCTCCAAATTAGAATATAAGCTCCCAGAGGATATTTCTTTTCTATGACTGTTTTGTTGATTTGTATATCCCTAGAGCCTAGGACACTGCCTGGCAGAGAATAGGCCCTCACTAAATATCAAATGAGTAGATGAATGAATGAAAAGACCAAACCAGGCTCACAGAGACCTGAATATTCCTCATGATAATCCTCTCATGAGCTATAAGAGTGGTTTCATACTAAATGATCCACTAACCCGCCGTAATATTTTTATTGCCATCATTTGGAAAATTCTCTGCCACTCTACATCTTAAATCTTTCCAGATTTTCTGTGCTTAACTCAAATTTGATTTCTTACAGAAGACCTCCCTGGGTACCCCAAACCCTTCTCTAGACTCTTAAAATAATTATTGCTTTTAGATTCATTGGACATTGTGAAGTTCCATCTGTGCTTTCTATTGTATTGCTCTCCTGAGGTCCAATTTCAACTTGATTGTGTTATTTTCATGTGTTTCTACTCCATCCCCCCACCACACTCTGAGGGCTGGGCTGATATTGTTAATTACTTTATTCACTTTAATCTCCCTTAGCACTTAGCATTGTACCAAGCTAGATAATGTTTTTTTTCTAGTGCGAGAACTACGGGGACTGAGAATGATGTAATAGGAACACTGTCAATCCAAGCAATCAGACATTGGGATACCAGTCATTTAACCTCTAGGCCTCAGTTTCCTCATTTGTATAAAGTCTCTATTTTTTTTTTCTATTTGTATCATTCTGTGTTTTGATTATCATAGCAACAATAGGGTAATTGGACAGATGACATAATTGGCCTAAATTGACATAGCTTCTGTTGGAATTAAACATCAGTCTTTGAAAATAACAAGCAGGAATAAAGCTGTTAGCTTGAGATTGGTTCTAATTTTCATGGGAAATTTTCTTGAGTTCTTTTCCTTGCCCCTGTGCCCTGTCCTTTACCTGGAATACCTTTTTTCTTCTACACTTTTTCAGTATTCAAAGGTATACTCAAGTTCCACCTCAAAGAACTATTCATGGTTTGTAACATTTTTATTTGCTTTCCCCTTATTTTTGTATCCTTCCCATGCTGTCTACTAGCTTCATGAATGAGTTATTGTACAAATCATGTGTGTCATTGTATCAGTGCCAGACATGTGATAGGTCCTCAATAAACACCTGTTAAATGACTTTATGATGGGAATAGATATGCTCTGAACAAAAGTACTTTTTCAGCAACTGTGCTGGAAACACTGCACACTCCATTCTTCGTACTTGAAGTGTCACTGTCCTGCATATAAGACCTGTTTAATTTTGTTACCCCAGTATTTACCAAGTTTATTTGGTTATGGACAACCACCCCCCTTTTTATTTTGCTTGTATCACCTATTTACTCAATAGTCACACCCATATTAATAAAAACAGTAGCTAATGGGTATTAAGCAACTGACACCTGTGCAGGACTATTCTGAGCCCTGTACATAGCCATAGCTTGTTTGGTTGCACTTCACAGATACTGCATTTTTAACAAATTGAAGTTTTGTAACAACCTTACATCAAGCAAGTCTATGGGTTCCATTTCTCTAGCAGGCTCAGAAGACAGTTAGCATTTTTAGCAATAAAATATTATTAAATGAAGGTATGTACATTGTTATTTTGGACCGTAATGCTATGGCATGCTTAATAGACAACATAACATTTTTTTTTTTAAATTAAAGTTTATTGGGGGTGACAATTGTTAGTCAAGTTACATAGATTTCAGGTGTTCTTTTTTTTTTTTTTAGTTTTATTTTATTTTATTTTATTTTTACATCCCTCACACCGTGAACCCCCCTCCCCCCATCCACCACCACCCCGACCTCACACCGAGCCATCAAATTATACACATAAAATTATAGTTGGCATTCATTAAGACAACATAACTTTTATATGCACTGGAAAACAAACAAACGAAAAATGCGTATGACTTGCTTTATTGTGATATTCGCTTTATTGCGGTGGTCGGGAACTAAACCATAATGCCTTTGAGGTATGCCTGTAGGTATGGCCCTTGGAACAATCCTAGTTTTATCACTTTTATTTGATAATTACAAATGAAGAAACAGAGGTTTGGAGAGTTAAAGTAACTTCCTAAGTCACCCAGTTCATTTACCTTTATAGAATGATGACTCTCATATTCACTTGGAAGAATGGTTGTAGAAATTAAATGAAACAAGGTATGTAAAGACGTTAACTTTCTACAGGGCCAATGATCATTGACTGGGAACTTGCAGTTATCAGCAGAGAGGTGGGCACCAAGTAGCTGATCAACATAATAACATTTCCTTCCTCTTTTCCTTTTTGAGCCTTTGGTAATGTGGTTTATTGTAGGTTGAAACTTCTAAGAGCAGTGCATTAGTTAGGTGGGACTAACTGCTGGAACAAATAGCCTTAAAATATTGTATCTACTCAATAAGAATTTATATCTCACAAAAAGTCCCAAGTGGATTTTCTTAACTAGGCAGCTTTCTTTCACGCTGTGACTCATGTTCTCCACTGCATTGTCTGTCTGCAGCACAGAGACAAGGAAAGAGCCACCAGACCATGACAGGAGGGTTTTTAAAAATCATTATAAATACAATACTTTCTTTTTGCCCAGTTCTTCAAACATTGACCCTGGATGAAGTCTCAGGAACCCCATGTGCTTTCTGGTTATATTTAGGTAATTGAAAGTCCTGAAGTCAAATTGTCCAGTCTTTTGTAATTAGCAAAATTGTGAACATGATTTGCAGTTACTCAGTTTTCCCATCCATGACTAATCAGATATCCTTGAGTTAGGCAGGTGGTCAGTTTACAATGGGAGAGGGTGGAAATAGTCATTAAAGTTTCATTATTTATTATCTCCACTTCTTACCATTCTGTAGGCCATTTTTAAAAACTAAATTTTAATTATGTTAAGTATACAGCGTGATGAATTTCCAGAGTAAAATACAATATAAAAACTCCTATAATTCTTCAATTTTTATCCATTGTGAAATGTCTTATTTCCCTTACTTTTTTTCTCTCTCTCTCTCTGTCAACCCTTTAAATATTTCACCTCACTCTCTTTTGCTTGCTTGGTTTCTGAGGAAAAGTGGGACTATAGGTAGTGTGTTTTGTCCCCTTTGCTTCTTTTAGGATTTTTTTTTATTTTTTATCTTTGATTTTCTGTGGTTTGAAGATAATATTCCTAGGTGTAGATTTTTTGACATTTATCTTTCTTGGTCTTCTCCGAGCTACCTGGTGCTTTGGTTTGGTGTCTGACATTAATTTGGGGGAAATTCTCAATTATTGTTTAAAATAGTTCTTCTGTTCCTTTCTTTTGTTATTTCCATTGCATGTATGTTACACTTCTTAGAGTTGACCATGGTTCCTGGAATTCTGTTCTTTTTGTTTTCCAGTCTTTGTTCTCTTTGCTTTTCAGTTTTGGAGGTGTATATTGATAAATCCTCTAGCTCAGTGATTTTTTTTCTTCAGCCATGTCATCTACTAATAAGCCTATCCAAGACATTCTTTATTTCTTTCATTTTTTTTTCTTTTTCAGTCTCTATCATTTCTTTTTTTTTTTTCCTTAGGATTTCCATCTCTCTGCATGCATTGCCCTCCATTCTTGCATGTTGTCTACTTTATCCATTAGAACTGTAAGCATGTCAATCTTAGTTGTTTTAAATTCCCAGTGAGGTAATTCTCACATCCCAACTATATTTGGTTCTTATGCTTGCTCTTTCTCTTTAAATTGTGTTTTTTGCCTTTTGGTATGCCTTATAATTTTTTTCCTGATACCTGGACATGAGGTAGTGGGTAAAAGGAACTGCTGTAAACAAGCCTTTGAGGATGTGGTGGTGAGTTGTGGGGGAAGGAGAAGCCTTCTTCATCCTCTTATTAGGTCTCAGTCTTTCAGTGAGACTGTGCCTCTGAACTGTGAACTTCACAAGTGTTTCTCAGGTTTGTTTTTCTCCCCACTTAGGTGGGACAGAATGGCTCTAGTGGTCTGATGTTGGGTATTTCCCTTCCTCCAGGTCAGTTAGGCTCTGATAATACCCCAGTAGGTTAGGCTCTGGTTAATTTGTTTCCCCTGAGGTCAGGTCTTTAAAAGAAGAACAGAATTCTCTGGTATATTTCAAAATGGTGCCTTATCCCCTGTCCCTAGGAAGTTTGAGGGGATTTTTTTTCTCAGATATTTAAGGGTGGGAATCTGGTCAAACTCCTGGAGGTAAATATCACACTATTGTGCCCCACCCTTTCCCCATGAGTGGGTCCCCCTGGAGTTTCTCACTTTGAGCATGATCCACACTGAGTCCCCAGCAACTCCTCAGTAGCAGTTCAGGTTTTTCTCCCCTGCCCTGGCTGGTTCCTGCAGCAGTTTCCACTTGGGAGTCTCTGCTCTGGGAAGCTGTGAAGATCTGTACTCATCTGTCTCTCCAATCTTGGGGACCACAGTTTGTCCTTTATCCTCTCTTCTCTTATGGATCCAAGAAGAGTTGATTTTTCAATCTGCTTACTTTTTACTTGTTCTTGGGACAAAGTAGCAACTTTCAAGCTCCTTAGACTCTCCCGATCTTCATTTCTGAGGTATATTTTCACTTGGTATAGAACTCTAACTTGTATTCTTGATTTCAGTAACTGTGTTGTTGTTTTTAATTCTAGAATTTCCACCTGATTTTTCATAGATTCAAGTTCTCTGGTGAAATTTTTTTTGTGTTGACTCTTATTTTCCTCAACATAATAATCACAGTTATTTTTAAGTCTGTGTCTGGTAGCCAGATATCTGGATCACCCTTAGGTCTGTTTCTGTTCATTGCTTTTTCTCTTCTGTCTGTTTACATGCCTGGTAATTCTGAACTGAATGGCAAACACTGTGTTAATAAATGTTACAGTCTATGGATGCTGTTATCTTTCCTTAGAAAGGATTTTGTTTAGTTTTTAGCTCAAGGATTAGAGCTGATTTGAGGTTGCATTTGAGTCCTTATAACATCTGGTCCTTTTCTGCTTTGTTCTAACTATGGAGTGTGATCCCGCAGGGAACCTGCACCTAAGTGGGCACAATCCTCCTGATTTTATCCCCCTGACATGCTGTGTTGCCAGTAGGTCTACTTAGCTTCTTAGTTTCCTAGCAGCTGCTTTCTGCTCTGTTTCTTCAAATGTGGCCAATTTGTCATACACATTGATAGATGGTTGGATTGATAGACGTTGTGTAGAAAGTCATACTCACCTCAGTGATTGTTTCTGGTGAGCAGCATTATGGTCCTTGAAGTTCCATCTGCTCTATTAACTCTCCAATGCCTTCCAACATCTCTGATGGCTTCAAAGTGATGTTTTTAGTTTGTGTTTTGCTTTGCTTTGTTTTTCTATTTCATCTTTTTTCCCCTAGCTGTTTTCAGTAGGAGAATTGGACTGATAGAAGCTGATGTGTTAGATCTAGGAATGTAGGTTTTAGAAACCAGATCTAGAAGTGGCATATATCACATTCTTTCAGACTCTATTGGCCAGAAAGTATCTCATGCTTTCTCTTAGATACAAGCTGGGCCATGAGATGTAGTCTTCCTGTGTGCCCAGGAGGAGAAGAAAGAAAACAGTTTAGTGAAAATATAGCCTTTTGTTTCCTGCCACAGGCAATGACTAGTGAATTTGTTATATACTTTGGAGGTTTCAATGTGATCTCTACTCATTTTCAGCCCAATTTTAAACTAATGCTTATCAATGTGATCTCTACTCATTTTCAGCCCAATTTTAAACTAATGCTTAAAAGATAGGGAAAGGGGACATACAACAGTCTGTGTATAATTTTTTAAAAAACTCGATATTTATTAAATTCCTATTTTTTGTTCTGGGTACTATGCTAGGCACATTCATCTGTCTTATTCTTGAATTCTTTTCACATGAATCCTGCAAAGTATTATTTTCCACATTTTTTTTCCAAATGGTGTGAGACTGAGATCGTTATTTAATTGTGCTTTGTGATGTGGACTAATGACTGATTTGGTCCATAAGATGATTTTTTAAAATTGCTATATGTTGCTTTTATAACATCTAGATGAAAGATAATGTAGTAATTGAAACCAAGAGCTCTGGAACTAGTCCTCTGGGATGAAATCCTGTCTATATACTTCCTGATTGTTCAACCAGTAGGCAATTTAACTCATTTCCCTATGCCTTAGTTTCCTCCTTTGTAAAAAAAGAAATAATGATAGATTGTTGTATTGAATAAATTGATTTGGAAAGAGCCTAGGAAGTGCCTAATACATAATAAACACTCAATAATTATTCATTATTGACATCATGTGGCTGCAGATGATTTTATTGCAGTTTCTATTACAGATTTACATAATGTGTTATAGCTTTGTAGGAGCTGCACTGGAATGTAAGTTCCATGAGTTCCAGTACATAGTCTCTCAGTAGGAAGCACAAAACTTGACACCAACTGAAGGTGCAGGCTATTGAATTTCAAATCATAACAGGAGAAAAGTTTGGCTCCTTTTTTTTCACCTATCTTTGTCAGTTCCAGGCACAACAGTGCGTATCATATATTTTTCCCTCTTTAATATATATGTATATATATAATTTTTTTTCAAAGAAACTCTTTTCTCCAGTGTTAAGATCCTACATAGCTCTGAATATATCAGTTTCTATCTTATCCCTCTTGAATTGGAGATCACTGTAGAGCATGATGAAAATGTTGGGAGGAGCACATGTAATTTGGATGAGGCGGTAGTAGATACTTATTTTCTATCTTGATGAAAAATGTATGCATTTACACTGTCACAAAACAACTTGTACTGTGACTTGTGTTTCATAATTTATGTACTTGATATCATGCACTTTTGACAGTTCTTTCCTGTTTCTGACAGATTTTATTTTCTTATTAGAAGTAAGGAAGACACACATTTCTGTACTTTTTTTCACTTTTGCTCCACTTGTGGTAGTATCTCTCTCTTATCACACAAAATGTAGTTATCTGTCAGTCAGTATTTACTAAGTACTTACTGCATCTACATGCACACTGCCACATCGGTTGGAAAGAGAGCATGCAAGGAAAAAGAAAAGGATTACATCTTAAATTGTTGTAAATGATTTAACCTATGCAAAAGCACGTTGAAAATAAGGAAGATCTGTCTTTTTTATTGTTGTTATAATCAGGTGTATTAATTTCTTCAAGCTCCTATAACAAATAACCACAAACTGGGTGGCTTCACATAACAGAAGTGTATTCCCTCTCAGTTTTAGAGGCCAGAAGTCCAAAATCAAAGTGCTGGTGGGGTCGGTGCCTCCTGCCAGCTCTAAGGGCGTATCTGTTACATGCCTCTCTTCTCCTACCTTGTGATGGCTACTGACAGTCGTTGGTGTTGCTTGGCTCATGGATGCATTGTATAACCTCTTCCTCTGTGTTCACATCAACTTCTTCTCTGTTTCTCCTCTTCTGTTAGTATTTTCTCCTCATAAAGACACTTGCCATTGGATTTAAGTCCCACTCAGATAATCCAGAATGATCTCATCTCGAGATCCTTAACTTAATTACATCTGCAAAGACCCTTTCTTTTTCTAAATGAGGTCACATTCACAGGTTCTAAGTGGACATATCTTTTGTGGGACTATCCTTCCTGATGATATGTGTTCTTTTTCCTTGAATCTTCTCCTTTCTCATGTTCATAGAAATCTCCCTTAAGAGCAAGGAACATAATCTTAGATTTCTTGTGTTCCCTAGTGCCAGTTGAGTGTTCTACCTAGTAGAGCCCTCTTAATGGACTAAGATGCATGTGTATCTTAATGTATCTTCAGAGATAATAAAGGAATGGCTAGCACACATACACACGCAGGGGAGCAAAAACAAGCTCTTGAGATGTGATGACTCTTGGAGTTTTGTGATAAAACTGACGAACAGGAGAACACAACACAGTGTGAGAATGGTAGGTACTACGATATGGCTAAGTGCGTATAAAAAGTCATCTGACTCGAGTCTAGGGGGAGTTGGAAAGGCTTTCTGAGGAAGAGGACATAGCAAATGAATTTTCAAGAACTGAATAAGAAATGACATGTTAGGACAATGAGTACAGGTAATCCAGGCAGGGAGAACAACACATGCAGAGATTTCCAGTGTGAGGCTTCTGGGGCCAATAGGAAGTATTTGGTGTGGCTGGAAGATATGGTCCATGAGGTGGAGGTATGACTAGGGGTGGTGGGTGGAATGGCGAGAGATAACACTGGGGTTTCATGAGGGCTGTGTTATGAAGGATCTTGTATTCTCTACCAAGGAGTTTGTAATTATTCATCAAAATAACAAATGTCATTGATATAGTGGCTGAGATATCATCAGATAAGCTTTTCACAAAGTGGTAGTTGTTGCAAAAAGAGACTGGATATTAGTGAGACTAGAAGGTAGGTTAGTCAATTTTACATTGTTGGAGTAGTCCAAGCAAGAAATGATAGGATGATGAATGCCTCAATTTATGACAATCGAGGGTGGAGGCATTGCATTTGAGAGTCATTAAAATGACATAGTCGAGACATAGAGGCTGATTGCAGTGAGGCCATATGGAAAAGAGAAGAGTTAAGACTGATTTTTAACTGTCTGGTTTACTTGTCTTAAATGGACAAGTAATGGTGTAATTCATAGTAACTGAGGACAGAGGAGGAGCATTGGAACGTTCTGAGACTCATTTTCCTCATCTGTACCACTATGGCATTCCTGCATTATTAGGACCAAAGAAGGAACAGCATTTTAAATGTTTTTAAAATTATAAAACAATTTCCTAAATTATTCTTTATGGTTGGTTTACATTTTACCCAAATTTATATTAATAATTAAAATTTAAAAAATATATATATATATAAAGAAGTGAATAACTCTATGAGGGCAAACTTTTTTTCTTTTTCTTTTTCTTTTTTTTTTTTTAATAGAAGGAACTAATCTTTTGGAGATGGCAAGAAATACGTATCTTCAATTCAGGTTCTCCTTTCCCTCTCTTTGCTTTTCTATCTTGCACCCTGATTTATTCAAGTCATATACAAAAGTAAAAAAATCCACAATCATTCTCTAATGCCTGTTGTTTCAAGCCCAGAGTCGGCAACTTCTCATTCAAGGTTTCTCAGTACCTTACAACTTGACCAATTGGCTGTCCCACATCCACCACTGGCAAACATGTGTTCCCGCTCCCCTCCATGTACACATACATACAGGGATTAAACTCAGTAATCCCTGGTTCAGATCTTGGGCACCATGTCAGTTTTCTCATCTGTAAAATGGGTGCAATTTTATCTATCTCACAGAACTGATGACCAGATGAAATTAAATGCACATGACATGTGTGCACATTGGTCCTCACTGCCTTACAAAAAGTAAGGACTCAATAAATAGCACTTTATTATTATTATTATTATTTTACAACACAAGCTCTCTGCAGACAGAGCAACTTTGCCCTTGGAAATCCTTCTTTCCTGCTTTCCAACTATACAGATTACTGTAGTAGACTATGATACATTACTAAGTCCATAGATCCTGATGGACTATGGCCTCTGCACTCAATCTTACCTGTGTCACCAGATCACCTTGTTTCCCCTGTTCTATTCTACCCCTATCTTTCTGAATTTCTCTAACATTTAGGGTCTGTCTTACAACGTTAATATTGGATTATTGAACTATCTGCTGGATATTCACTTTGTCTTTTTAAAGTAGACCCTAATTCCTCAAGTGGATGATGTTTCTAGCACAGTTCAGGGCACCCAGAAGATACAATAAATGGGATGATTTGATAATCAACACACTTTGATTGTCATGGTTCTCAACATCTCTTCTTTGGGGGTCTTGCTTGTGTTCTTACTTTCCAGTCCTCTCTGTATACCAAAATCAATCTTCATGTTTAAAAGAAACAGATGAGGTGAAAGATAGACCTTTATAAACTTTGGCTCAAAATGGAGGTGGTTGAAATGTTGGTTTTAGAACATTTTGATTCTTCTTGGATTTATTTTCTTTTATTCTCTGACAGTTCACAAATTGCAATAATAATTGCATTGTTCACTAAATGCCCTAGTTAGAACCAAAGCCAAGATCATTTCATCCAACTATTAGGAAAGAGCTTTAAGAAGGAGACTATGAAACATCCTTGTTTTCTTGATAAGAATGCAGATCACTTCACAGCTGGTGGAAAATCAGCCTCAGGCAGTGGCAGCCTTGGTCCAACTGCACTAAATGGCTTCAGCAAAATGCCAAGAGCAACACAGAACATTAGCAATAAGAGGTTTCTTAAGATGGAAGTATATTTATGTGGCAACTCTTTAATTTCATTTTCTAATTCTATTCATGGACTCTAAAGATTGTATAACTTGAAGACAAGACTCAGGCATCCTTTTGAGTAAAAGCGCTGGTAATTTGAATATGGACAAATTTACTCAACCTCTTCCAAGTTCACTTTTCTTCTCTGTAAAATGGGAATGAAAACATTTCCTCCCAAAGAAAACATTTAATATCTTTCTATGTAGGTAGTTGGACAGCAATAATAACAAGACAACAATTTGTCTCTTAGCTCTTAGAGCTACTTAAAGTTGACAACTCATCCCAACTTTCTACTGAAGTATATTTTAAAAAATAATTTAAAACATGACTCTCATGTCAAAGATTTATTTAACTCATTCATGAGGGAAGCAACAGGACATTAAAGCTGCTTTAAAGAGAATTTGAAAAACTCAGTATATATTAAGTCTGAAAGAATTGCTGCTAGAATAAGATTGGTCAATTTAGATATAAAAGTTCACTTTCTACAGGGCAATAAAACTGGTAAAATGGTTAAAATATAAATAATAGAAATGGTAATCTTTGACACTACCATTTTTATCTACTGTTCAGTTATAATTTGCAATTCTATCACACAAAATCTAAAGTTAACATTTAACTTCAAAGATTATGAGTCCTAGTCAATGGTAAATAGTTAAACAAAAGTACCTTCTTCTAGAATAATGCATTATTCTGGAGAAGACTTGTTAGGTAATATTCCTATGACATTGAAAGGACATGCAGTTATTATTTTATCTTATTCTCAAGTGTTGAATGTATATTTTAATAATTCCTATTTGTTTTCAATATTTCTATCATTCTCATTCCTAATTGGTACCTTCAATTCTTCTTCTTCTCCTTCTTCCCTCTTCTCCTTCTCCTTCTTCTTTTTTTACTTCTGTTTGTCCCTTTTAGCCCACCTGTCTCTAGCTCTCTTTTCTAAATATCAGACATTTATTGCCCAATTACATGTTCTGATCATTTTCCATTTTGCTTCCTCTTCAAGCCATTATTTGCATCTGCCTTAGTTCTTGTGCTTAAAACTGACTTAAACTCAATTGGCTATGCACAATGGTTGGCTTCTTATTGGTATTAGAGTTAGGTAATATTTGCTATTCCCCTCCTAGTATATCTATGCAGTATAAGGAAGATAAACTTCAAATGGTATTCTCCTATACATCTGAAATCTAAAGCAAGCAAGCACAAAGTTCTATAAACTCAATGAAATCCTGGTTCTCTGTCTTTTTGTCTGCTCCAAAATCACCTTGAATGAAAATTTCACTTAAGGCAAATATGCAAAATACTGTGGCATACGTTTTCTAACAGTTCTATTTTAGAATCAAATGATCAAAAATCTTTTAAACCAGCATCTTAGGAACAAGTAGAAACCAAACTTATGAAGCCATTACTCAGGGTGGAATGTGTGGTAAAGTCTGTTTAAATTCTGTGTTCATGTAAGAGTAAGACTGTATTTGCTCTATTCTAGCTCATCCTTGTATCTTGAACACCATCATTTCCACCAATGAAGGCCCATATCTAATATCCATTATGCTTATTAACAAGCCATTGATTTCATCAATGAAATCCACTTATAATATTCATGATGCTAATTAACAAACTTACATGTTGATCAGAGATAAAGCTAACTGAAGCCTACAGATGCCATCTCTGGTGTATAGTTTTCTAAATAAACGTCAACTAACCACCCCTGGTATGTCCTCAGATAGGGAACCGATCCCCTCCTAGAGGTGTCATATTCATTTACATTATACAATCTAGACTGGAAATAGTTTAAAATAAAATATATTCTACATTAAAGCTTGGACTTGGCCTGTTTGTAAAACCTATAACTTTCTGTGGAAAGCAGGAGTGACATGGCACTTGCTGTGGTGGAAGTTTCCTGTCTCTAAACTCTGGAAACTGGGACAGTGGCAACACTTCTTTGGGAATGTAAGTCCCATTGACCCTGGTCTTCGGGAATTGAACAAAGAAAGCATTGGTGTCTGAACTTCTCTCTGGAGGGTCAGGGTACCCCTCGATCTGAGTCTTCATTGCCCAACAATTGCTATGACCGTTGGCTACTGGGAAAATATGAGGACGTGAAGTGAAACGTCCTGATTTATTATAAAGAAAAAATATCTTTTTTACATTGCTAATTTCTTTGTGGCACTAGTGTCTGTCAGAGCTTCTGGGAAAAACAAAGACCAAAAGCAATGCTGGTTTAAATTCAATGGTAATTGTGTCAAGTTTTATATTATGATAAAATCTTAGCCTCCTTACAAGGAGGTTAAATCCCTAGTTGATTCAAAGTGAATTTAGTTTCTCCAAAGATGAGTAAGATGAGACAAAATAACATGACCCATTTTATTTTTTCTCCTCAGAGTCCAAGTCTTTGCGGTATTTTTTTCTTCTCCCCTTTATCTTAGGAAGTTTTCTCACAGCCAACAGTGCAGAGGCATGCTCTTGTTGCTTGGGGAGTAGAAAGATTCATGGCTTCCTTCAACACAAAAGACCCTGGATTATTTTAGGCAAAAAGAAGAGCCTGCAGTGATTCATCGGGCACTGCGCATGGTGTGCCCTGGCCAGAACTTTTACCTATTTACGACAATATAATTTCATTTGCTGTTAGAGATTAATGTTATGTCCCTTCTGTCAGACTTATCCAGAAATATGTCCATGGGCAAGGTACTTAACCTCTCCTGCATATAGCCCAGTGGCAGGAGATAGAATTGGCAGTTGATTTCTGGTCTTTCTAGAAGTGAAGGGGTTGCAAAAGTGGCTGTGACTCCCAAAACATGTAGCTATGAAATTTCTGAATCCATGTAAATACCATGATCTACATGCAAGGACTTCCTACAATTGCGAATACAATTGAAGTGATTATTTAAATAAATGTTCCAAGTTTTAGCATCATCTTTGTGCCATGTGGGTGGTAGTGGACAGTGTCTGGTAATTGTGTGTTAACCTTAGTTCACATTTCATCTTACTTTATTCCATTTTTTTTCTTATATTTATTTCCTAAGTTTTTTAACTGTAGGGTAATTTTCAGAAATTTTACATATACAAGTGATTTTAATGCAAATAAAATGAGCCTCATGGATGCCCCTTCCACTCTTATCATATTTTCCCCAGACTTGATGATTCCATTCCTTTGCCTTCCCTTTCCAGAAAGAACCATTATCATAAATGTGATGTTTTTTATTCTCATGCAGGTTTTCATATTTTAATACATAATTTTGCATCCATAAATGATAAATAGCTTTGGTATGTAGGCTTTAAAATTTTATAAGTTCTGCATAGTTTTCTTTTTGTATGATTTTGCCATAATTTATTTATCTACTTTCTTAGGCTGTTTCTAGTTTTTCACCATTATAAACAATGTGGCAAAAACAGTCTTTTCCATGTTTCCATGAGTAAGCGTTCTCCAGAGGATCAGACAACAATGGAATTGCTAAATTTTGGGATATGAATATCTTCAACTTTACTAGATATTGCCGAATTGCTCCCCAAAGAGAAATGTTGGAGTTCTTTATGTATTCTTGGTACTAAAATATTGTTGGTGATATGCACAGCAAATGTATTTTCCAGTCTGTTGCTTGTCTTTTCCTTTTGTTCATAGTAGGTTTTACAAGTAATTTTAATTGTAATGTATTCAAAGATATCAAGTTTTCTTTTATGTTTTGGGCAGTTTGTATCTTGTTCTAAAAATTATTTCATTTTACATGATAATGAAGATTTCACCTTCTCCCTCATCTCCTGGTTCCTTTGTCTATGTGAGCGTGCTTCATGAATTTCCCTATGTTAAATGAACATTGATTTAATCCATGCTAATTTAGATGCAAGATTTAACACTTCTTGGTATTCTCAGAATGCATTAGTGAACAAGTAACATTATACAGTATTGACAACGGGGGAGTTCACATCTACTCCACATTAGATAAATCAACTCTTCCTGTTAGCTATTTCTATTCTCTCTTTTTGTTAAATCTTGACTTTACCAGCACTTTCTCTATCAAAATTAGTCCTACTTTTTTCCCCCTTTGAGGAGCAAAAATAACTCTTCTCTTTGCTTCATGAAAAACTTCACCTATTTTGCTATAATATAGGTAACCGTTGACTTATAAATTAACAAGCAACAAGAGAAGTGTCATGTCAATCACAGTGGTTCTCTTAAAGAAATTCTCATAATCATTTATTCATTTGTCATTTAAATCATATTTATGAAGTATCAATTAAGGGTCAAGCATTACACAAGACATTGAGTGAACAAAACAATGTCCCAGGTGGAAAAGATCAAGTATGGGTTTCTGGGAAGGCTTCTCAGAGGAGATGATATTTAAAATACAAATGGGAAGAATAAGGAAGTAGCTATTTCAATGTGAGGGAAAACATTTAATAGGTGGTTAAATGACAAATGCAAAAGCCAAATGCAATGAAAAAGAGCTTATAGAAGGAACTAACAGGATGATTATGAGGGAAAGAAAAAAAACATTGAAGGAGGTAAATGACCTGGAATGTGGATAGAGAGAAATAGGAATGAAATTACTTAGTACCTTTCAGGCTTTAATAAAGAGAGACTAATGCTTTGATTTGTGTTATTAAAATATAGCATTGGCTGTATCTAGTACACAGACTGGAATTACACAAGAGTAAAAGCAGGACAACAATTAGGAAGCTACTGCTGAGGTCCAGGTGAGAGGATGTGACCAAGATTAGTTTTGTGAGAGAAGGGATGTACATAGATATACCTTAGTAGAAGGGATGTCAGGATTTTCTAGAGATAGAGTAAGGAACAAAATGCAATCCAAAATAGTTCCTGGTATTATGACATAATGAAGAATGAGGCATAAACTGAGATGGTGAAAACTACCCAGGTCGGTTTTGAGTAGGACAGGAATGGTGGTAATCAAGAGTGTGGACTTATGCACATACTTTCAGATGACTCTCTGGCACCCATGTAGAGACACAGAGTATTTAGTTGGATCTAGAGCTCAGAGAAGAGGTAAATTTGGGAATACCAGTTGATAGGATAGGACTTTTTTTCCCCCCATTTCCTAATAGATAGATATACAGATAGAAAAGAGGAATGAAGAAAAATGAAGAAAGATCTGCTTTAGTTTCAGCCTAAACTTTAGATTCCGGTGACCACCAGCCATGTCCTTGAACTTCTATGCAGGGACAGGGATCTTGGATAGACTACATCTCAGGAAATCCAGAAAAAGTCAAAAGATGACAATTGTCAATTTGGTCCCATTTAAAATCTCATTGTTCCTCTAGGAGTCTGCTGATTTTTTAAAAATTTCAGAGTTAAATGCTAGAAAGTACTGCACTGAAGTATGTCAAAAGTAATGAGGCTGATTGCACACCTTAAAGGAATAATTGCATTATATCCTTGGCAATTGTTGAGAGATTTATATCATTAACTGTGTTGATCAACAGGCAGCAAAACGGACACGCATGTGTGTGAACAATATTACTAGTTCCAAAATTTTTACTTGGGTTTCTGTTAATATTTTTGAAGTAGATTTGTTGATTACTTCTGTATAATTCACAAGGAATTTGGCAGTTCAATAGATTGTGCTTATTTTTTCTTACTGCAGGTAAAATAGTGAGTACTTGAGGTTCTTTGGCTGAATCTTCTGTATGACCATGGATAGATGTATTTGCAGCTTATACTTTATGTTTATTCTCAGTGATTACTCCACTTATATTTACTTTCAGGTGCAACTTGCAGACAAAATTCTGGGCTTAGTCATTCAGCCTTACTGATATCAAGTATACCTATTAGTCTGAAAATATTGGGTGCCTACTATGAACCAGCTGCTGTGGTACCTATGAGAGTTACCAGAAAACTAGGTCATCATTTTTTTTTAACATTTATTGGGAATATTGGGGAACAGTGTGTTTCTCCAGGGCCCATCAGCTCTAAGTCAAGTCGTTGTCCTTCAATCTAGTTGTGGAGGGCACAGCTCAGCTCCAAGTCCAGTTGCGGTTTTCAATCTTAGTTGCAGGGGGCGCGGCCCACCATCCCATATTGAACTGGCAAACTTGTTAAGAGCTCACGCTCTAACCAATGGAGCCATCCAGCCGCCCCTCCAGCAGCTCAGCAGCAGCTTGTTACCTTCAGTCTAGTTTTGGAGGGCACAGCTCACTGGCCTATGTGGGAACTGAATCAGCAACCCTGTTAAGAACTTGCTCTCTAACCAACTGAGCCATCCAGCCACTCTGGGTCATCATTCTTGAATTCAGGAATTTATAATCTGAAAAAAGAAACAAGTTTGCAATTACTTAGACACACTGCAAGATAGAATTGAAAAATAGTTAAAATAAATTTAAAAAAATGTTGGGTCACTCCCAGGTAACAATGACGATATGACATGGATTTACACAGTATCCCTAGTGAAATGAATGAAAATTAGAAAAAAACAGGATGTAAACAAAAAGTAGATGACCAGTAGAACAAATAATAATGGGAAGTAACTGAATGCCCTATATTTCCCCAAGTGTCAGTCAAGAAAATAAAGTATTATTGTGTGACATGACATATCTCTGAACCATAGCCCCAAAACTTAAGTAGCTATATTGGTGAGTATATTATTCAGGGCAGGTTAACTGTTAAAACATGCAATGTTAAAACCTCAGTGTTTAGCATATTACAAGTTTCTCACTCATTATACAACAAAATGGTTCTTTCCATCTATGAATCCTTTCTCCTCTAGTTCCTGAGTCCCTTCCATTAAGGGGAAGAATGGGAGAGGATCACAAATGAGAAAGTTTTTACGGAATAATCTTGGAAGTGGCCGACTTCACCTGGCCAGTAGACCTCTGTGACATGGCCACTCTTAACTGCAAGGGAGGCTGGGATATGTAGTCTATATGTCCAGAAGGAAAGGGAAAGGTTTTGGTGAATATAGCAGTCTCTACCACATAGTCTACACATCCCTAAAATTCCCATTAATCATGCCCAAATTGGAGGAAAGTGAAACAAAGGATTTTTTTTTTCTCTTCATTTTTGTCTCTTTTGACTAGGGGTAGTGAAATAGCTAAATGAAAAGTGAGCAGGCTCTCCTGTAAAGAGGGGAGCACAAGCTGAACATTTAGAATAATTCCCAGGGTGAGAGAATACACAGTTACATACATGGTGTGGATTCTGTTTTAAAATGGACATCTATCAAAATTAGGAGGCATTAGAAAACCCAGGTCTTCTAATAACGACTGCTCACGATATCAGCTACACTCTCTCTCTCCTGGTCTTTCAGCCACTCCATTCAAGCTTGCTAAGTTCACCAAAACAAAAACAAAAATAAAAACAAGAACAATTTGCTCGGGCCTGGGATGTCGCAAACAGGTCTCAGTGGAAAGGAAGTTAAGGGGAATTCACTCACACAGTAGCAGATCAAATAAAAATTCTGGATAAGTGTCTCATGGTAACTAAGAGATGAAAAAGAAAACCACACGGCAGCTATAAAACACTCTGCAGAGGGGAAAGAACACAAGAGGAAAAGACAAAGAACTTAGTCTACTATAACTCAGGGAATTAAAGGCAAGCCCATGCATATGCTTTGTGTTATAGAAGAACATAATCGGATTGGACATTCAGTTCAACAGAAAAGAACTCAAAGATGAAAAAGGTAACTGGATGTGGTTATAAGGGCAAGAGATCCTGGATAATGACAATCCCGTTGTCAGTCCCCAAGGCGTAGATTGGGGCAAAAGATGTTGAGTACTGGAACTGAGGGGACAGATAATAATTCATCATTCTAGTCGATGCAGTGGAAGGAATCGAGTGTTTCCTAAAACCAAAGGACAGGAACAAAACCAGGCTGCCAATAGAGAGCAGAACCAAGGATTGGGAAACCCACAGACTCTCACCATTTCTTGCCTCTGCTGTCCTATTGTATAACTTCTCTATCTTTCTCTGTAGAGTCTTCCCAGGTTCTCAAGTCCACATGCAAGAATATGTTTTATGTTGTACTTTCAGCAGCAAAGAGACTCATTAGTCGGCTCTGAATCACAATTACAAATTTCTAGGAGAAAAATCTGACAGACTCAGCTTATGTTATGTCCAGTCGCCTTGGCCCAATCAGCATAAAATCCTAAAGCAATAATAGTTAATAATTTCTGAGTGTGAACTGGATGTCGGACGTGGTGCCAAGTGCTTTATATGGGGCATCTCATACAACCTTCACATAGAGAGATAGTACCATTATTATTTTAAATAGGTGATTACACTGAGGTGCAGAGAATTTAAATTACTTGCCCAATGTCACACATATTATGTTACAGAGCCAGGTTTCAAATCCAGATGATCAGTTCCAAAATCTGTCCACAGCCTTCATTCTATACATTACCAGTACCATGCAGGAGCCAGTTACCAAAGAACAGAGTGCGATGGTTTATGGATTGGATTTAATTTTTAGATCCTCTAAAATTAATCATTACTTTTCTAAAAATTCTTCGGGATAGATTCTCCAAAGTAGACTTCTAGGGTCATCGGGTATACTGCCCAGTGGCTTTCCTGAAAAGTTGCTCTGCTGTGTATCCCATGGAACGTGTATGAACATGCTTCTCTATCACTTTCCTGCCAACACTGAGTACTAACTAACATTTAATTTCGTCTTTGCCAATTGAGCAGGGAGATAGCTTAGGAAGAACTGATTCTGTCTGGGGACTGGGGGATCTTCACAGAGGAGGTAATTGAGGGCACATCAGGATCAAAGCAGAAAGAAAGGCCTGGAAGTCCCTGAGCTTTTTGGAAAAGGCAGGGCAGTCTGGTGGGCTTAAAAAGTGTCAAGAGTTGTTCTGATGAATCATTCTAGAGAACCATGAAAGCCAGGGTGAAATACTGTGACCTTGTTATAAACATTTTATGATGACAGGTGATCATTATTCTAAAAGAAAGTGACCCCTGAATCATCTTCATTGGAGATCTCTGCTTATGGTAGATACTTCTACACACACATTTAGTTGCATAGACATTCTTCCCTTCACTACCACCCTCCCCTCCATGCAATCATTTTCTTACAAGTCACCATTTCGTTTAAAAAATGCTGATGGGGTTCATATAGGATTGCTTGTATTAGGGTAGAATAAATTCACTAATAGGATGACAGGTGTGAGGCCTTTTCGGCTTTGAAATGCATTGGCTAGCAACATTTGCATTCCATGAGAAATCTATGCTAATATAACATTCACACTCACAGGAGAAGTTTAAATTGCAAATTTTGAAAAGCTTGAAGTCAGTAAATAATATATTTTGTGGGGAGGAGTGGTAGTGCCAAAGTAATATCAGTGAGGAAGGCTACATGGAAGGAAGTATTTGCCAGGTGTGAACTCTCCTGGAGTTGACATCATCTGGGAAGCCTGGGACTGCTCCTCTCTGACAGTGGATTGAAAACTGTAGAACGCAATAGAATCACCTAGAAGGCTTGTGAAACCTAATTGCCAGGCCCCACCCCTCCCAGAGCTTTCTGCTCAAAAGGGTTGGGGGTAGGCTGAGAATTTACATTTTGAAAATGTTCCCAGATGAGTCCTGACCCAGACCCAGACTTGGAGAACATTTACTCTAAGAAAATCATGATAGTATATTTGCTTGTCAAAACATGAGGGAGAGAATAACTACATAATAATAACCAAAGAGTCTGCCTGATGAAGTATTGCTAATATTTCTCCATAGCTTTGCAAGTTTCCTTTATTTCTTGGAAGAACCTGATGGCAGGAAAGAGCAAGTTCAGGAGGTATGTACAGAAATTTCCCTCACACTCTCAGGGACCAGCCCTGGCCTCCAACTCCTTCCTCCGAGCTGCCAGTTTGGAGGAGAGAAATGCGATGTCTCCCAGGCTGCTGCAGCCGCTGCTGAGAGCAGCTCTTATTGCCAGTTTTCCCTGGTGGTTTCCAAGCCAGCCAGCCGCTCACCCTGGGTGATGTCAGCACTCTCTGCTCCATCACACCTGGCTGAAGGGATCAGATAAGCTCCATGGGAAGAGGCCCGAGGAACAGCACAGTTTTGACAGGTGAACCAAAGACCCTTTTGTTTCCTGGGCTGGGGCTGGCTGCCAGGTTTGTGAATTTCTGTCAGTCAGCTGGCTGCTACACTTCTCTGCTTCTCTATTTTCCTGAAAAAAGAAACCATTAGTGATTTGCAAAGCTGCTCCAGAACACATGGGGCTTTAATATGAGACTGAGATTGAGTTAGTATTGGGTAGCCATCTCCCTACTTTGGCAGGAAGCCACCGCCGGGAGTGGGGCTTTTTGGGGCAGCCAAGGCGGCTGAGCAGGTAGACAGGTGCTTACTTGGTAGTGACTGAGTCCTGACTGGACTGTTTTGGTGGAATTCCTGAGCAGTGCCCTTCCAGGTGCAGTGTAAGCTGAATGTGCCCCTGAGATGGGGCTCAGCAGCAGCTTTCTGTTCAGCCCTTCCAGGCAGGTGACTCACCTGGGATTGTTGTCCTGTCTGATGCTCCCTTTCCGGTAGCCCCTGTGATTTTAGTCCCACTGTGATTGCTGCTCTGTGCATCTGGAGGAACTCAACAGTGCTATATTTGAGAGTTAGAACCTTTAAAGACAGTGTTCTTTGTGTCTAGAGGATTTTGAGCCGATCCTACTCATTTTGGTGCAGCCAAGGTGGCAGTGGGCTAACCTTGGCACCTGACTCTCTCTCACCCTGTGGTTTGCTGGGTGTGTGGGGATGGGGAGCTGTGAGAGAGAGGAGGGTGACTTCCTCTCTGCATAGGATTTATTTGCAGACCAAAAACTTTGTAAAGGGAGTTTTTAATTTTTTTTTAAAAAAAACATTATTACAATCATTTGTAAGTCTAGAGAATGATATCAAGATTAGTCTCCTTAGAGAGAAAGGATAGATGGCAAGGTGATGTGTAATTTTTTGTGGTGCAGGATTCAGAAATGACCCCAGGGACTCACTCCGAGTGACAAGGACAAGCAGCCAGACCAGGGCTTGTCCTCTCCCAGCGGGCGAGGCTGACCCCAAGCTTGGTTTCCCACAGGACTGTGGCTTCTCATCTCATGGGGACTCTAACTTCCCAGGGGCCTCCAGATGCTAGACAGATGGTGCCCCCAGGTACCTGTTGTAACACCTGGCTCCCAGATCTAGACCAAATGGGACCCAAATGGTCTGATTATTCCCCACAGACTTAGTTACTCTCATGTTTGCTCTATGACAAGATTTCTTCACCTCGACATTATTGACATTTTGGCCCAGATAATTCTTTGTTGTAGGGGCTGTCCTGGGCATTGTAGGATGTTTAGCAACATCCCTGGCCTTAACCCACTAGACTCCAGCAGCGACCCTCAGCCCCAGTTGTGACCACAAAAAATATCTCCAGATATGATCAAATGTCCCCAGGGGCTCAAAATCGCACCTAGTTTAGAACCCATGATCCATAAAAAGGAAGGCATGGCATGGTGTGGAATCCTCCACTGGAACAAAAATTCATTACTGTGCATGACCAGGTGATTGCTCTGGACCCAGCTTACTTCCCATAGCGAGAGTCAGGGGATGGAAACTTATGTCTTCTCTTCTCTCACTTGACCCTATGCCTTAGTTCTGGTTTGTTTTAAACCAGAACCCAAGATGTGGGTTCAGGTAGTTTGTTTGGGAGAACAAGGAACACATGATAAGAAAGTGAGACTAGAAACAGAGGAACGCTAATAAAATACATGTTAATGTGTAAATTATTGTTGTGGATAAATGAGGCTCAGTGGCTCTGGGACCTTCTGAAGAACAATGTAGGAGGCATTTCGTAAGTACCCCCTCCAAAGAATGGAGAATTGGTCATTTATCCACTTACTCCCATGCCCCAATTGGTAGAGGCTGTCCCTGAGGAAATGAATTCTCTTGTACTTCCTGGTTGCATCTACTTGCTACCTAGCAAGCTCAGGTGGTGCTGGGAGAAAACCCTCAGGCAGAGTTGAAGAGTGATGACTGACGACAGGTGCTTAAGGTAGGTAGCGCTTAGCATGCTGGGAACTTTCTACCATAGCTGTAGGCGAACGCAGGTGTGCTGAGAGCATCGATCGGTTGGGACGACAACAGCATCTTGTATATCCTGTCTTTGTGAGTTTCCTCTTTCCTAAGTAAAGTCTTTTCCTCAATCCAACACATATACTATTGAGTAATTTGTCCCAAACCCTGGTGCATGATAAGTAGGCCACACCAAAGGACCTAACTTGCAGGATATTCTCTGACTGGCAGTCTGTGGGCTAAGGAGATAGATTCCTGAATAGACCCCTGGTTAAAGATACCCAAAAATTCCAAGTAGAAGTCGGGGCAAAGAGAAGCTCAGTGCTTTCTGAAAATGTCAGAAGGTGTCTCAAAGTTTGTTTTGCGATGGCCCTGAAAGTGTTAAAATGAAATATCCATTTCCATGTTTTCTGTCTTTACAGGGGTTTGTGATTTATCAGGGACATGCATGTGTTAAAAGAGCATGCAGAATGTCCCTGGCACTTAGTATGCAGACAGCATGCTTACTAGATACTCTGTATTCCAGCAAGTCTGATGAAAGATGGGAATTAGAGTTATTGCTGTCTTCTGTGAATAAGGAAATTGAGATGCAATGTGGAGGGTCTATAGGGATTTCAAAGACCTTCACTGGTGTTGTGTGAGGCCACAATAGCCCAGGAATACTGCTGTTGCTTATGGGCGGACAGCTTTGAATGCCACGCTGAGAGGTTTGGATTAGATATGACAAGGCACCGGAAGCTTCCGAGGCTTGTCTAGTAAGGAAGTGACATGATGAAAATGGTGATGGAGGGCTTCATTCTCACAGCTGTTGGAAGACAATTATTCTAGTGGCTGCCTAGCTAAAGAAAGGGTTGAAGTAAGGAAAAACTGCAGTGGGGGAGATCAGCCAAGAAGCTGTTACAATAACATAAGGATAAGATGGTAAAGATTGTCGAGTCAGATCTGAATCCAGATAAAAATTTCAATCTTCTAGCAGCCCTTTCCAGATCTAAAAATAGTTAGGCACTATCTGACCGTTCTGTTATTAATGTAGAAAGTGTTCTCTGAGTCATGGAATCATCTAATGCTGTAGCTGGAAAGATCTAGGGTCATCTACTCCAATGGTGGCTAATTTAGATGCCTACAAGGCATAGATGGGTAAAGCAGGTATGATTTTAATTCCAATTACTACATGGTGTGGGGTGGAGTGTTGGGCCCTGCGTACTTATGTGCTGGAACCATGGTAGTATATGCTTGTACCAGAGCATACTTGTACCCGCTCATGAGAGCAATAGTTAAATTTTCAGGAAATGCGTAAGTTGGTTGATGCATCAGTGGTAGCCTGAAATCAACCGTGGCAGTAGTATTTACGCCATTGAAATTGGCAAACACCACTAAGTAGGATTCCCTCTCTCCCAAGATCTGGAGCATAGAGGGACTGAGGGGACAGATATGTCAGTCAAACTGTATATTATTAAAAGCAGTTATGCATTCTCTGTCCATTGCTCTAAGGGCATTAAACAAATGGCACTCTATACATAGGACAAAATACAGATGCTGTGACTTCCTTCTTCAGCCTAACCATGTAACATTTCTTTCACATTATTATTGGGTTAATTGTGCATAGCCAAAGAACCAATGAGAAGCGATTAGGGACTACCAAACAACTGAGGGGTTATCTCCTACTTCAGATATTCACTTACTTTCACTGGAGAGCAAATCTAAGCAAAATTAGACACTATGAGATTCGGCTCTTGGGTAGGTCATCACAATTCTTGAATACCCCCTCTACCCATGGACACAAAGGGGCCATTTCTGTGATCCCTCTTAATTTAAACTTTGGGAGACAGTTTTGCGTGGTTGACATAGAGGGCTTACCCTTACTTTGCCTCAACACTGAGTCAATAGATTGTGGCCTCTTGCATCCACTTTTTATTTTCTTCAATATTCAGAACTCCTTGTCATTCTCGGCAACTCACAGGCAAGTAAGGATGGATCCTAAATTTAGCTAATTTCATCAGAAAGCACCTAAAGTACACTTCAGCAGCTACATACATGCTTAATAGCAAAAGAAAACTCTCCTAATTGACCGTTGTGCATGTGGAAGGTCCTGGGGAAAAAAAAATAACAATTAAGTTAAAAGGTACCTTTGCATCGAAAACATAAGTACCTTGACAAAGATGACTTGTTTTAAGTTAATTGCAAAGACTTTTTGTGATACTGAATTTTGAAAGACGTTCCTTACACAAAGAATAATATAAGAAAGTAGTTAAATTCTTTCTCTTTACTTGGAAGTTTTAATTAAGGTTTTGTGTTCTGTAACCTTGTCAGATCACTGTCCTGGCTTGGTTCTAAAATAAGTGGTATGGACACTTTGACCTTCACGGACCTTAGAAATAGAAGCAAGCCAACTTTCTCTCCCTCAAGTGAAAGCAGGGAAGATCTGTACATTTTAAAATACTGCAGACATGCTTAGCTGGTACCTTGGGATTTAGCACTAGTGCTTTCGTGTTCTCTTGAAAATGCTGCTCGCTCATTAACCAATGATCGTGCCCTTTTTCATTGCTCTGTATCTTTACACCATTCGAAGTTCTGTTCTTTTCAAAATCAGTTTAATGCTGGAGGCCATCAGAAAGGGAGTTTATTTTATTTAATTAAATTTTTTTTATTTTTTATTTTTTCATCGAACCGGCAACCGGTGTTGTTAAGAACACGGTGCTCTAACCAACTGAGCCCACTGGCCACCCAGGGAGTTATTTTATTGACTGGAAACAGTGACCAGAGCTACACTATGGATCTGATGAAGTCAAGCCTTAAAGGAAGGCTTCAAGTTCTTCCATGGGTCTCTCTTCTTCTCAGCACATGGGACAATTGCACTTCATAGACTTTTTGTGGCAAGTCAATGCCCCACGAGCAGTTCTACCCACTGAGTTGTGAACAGAAGTGACATGTGCTACTTCTGGGCGGGGGCATTTAACTGCTGATGCTGGAGCCTCTGGAACACCCTCTCTCCTTCAGGGTTGGCGGGTACTGATTGGCAATATTCGGATGGACAGCTGATGTGTCAGCTAGGTCTCTGGTGAGTGACTTTGGCAGCACAGTGCCCCCAGCCCCTTCGTCTTCTCGTGACCCACATTGGATATGTAGTGTAAACAAGACATAAATCGTTTTTATTTTGAGCCACTGAGATTTGAGGGTTATTTGTTACGACAACATAACTTATCCTGTCCTGAGTGGTACAGATACATAGGAGGCCTGCAATTAAGAGAAAAGTGACTCAAAATGAAAGGAAGTGCCTTCCACCTGGCATGCTTTGCTGTTTTCCTAGTCATCTGATGATGGGGGTGTGACAGCTCCGAGACATCATTAATCATGCAGAAAGTTTATAGCCAGTTTTTATCATCACTACCACTATCACCACCACCCTATTCTCTTTCAGTGTTTTCAAAATTGCATTTGTACTCAGACCTTAGTGGTGAGAAAAAGCCGGTATGTTTGTGTTTGGATTGGGGTAAGGATTTCAAATTAGAATAGCAAGTGTAAAGGCTGAGAAGTGAGAAAGAGCTGGACACGTTGACCCCTATGAGAGGGTAACAAGTTTATTGTAATGGATGCTGTGGGTGTCCCTTTCAGGTCCAATTTCTAGGACAGTGTACTCAGTGATTTGACTGCTAATGGTTATGAGCAGTCACCTTCTCTGAATACTGCTGTCCACCATTGGGAACCACGAAGGATAGAAAGTTATAATCTCCTCCCTCTCCCCACCAAGGACGACAGGACACAGCCAATGGCTGGCTGACTTTGGGAACAAAATGCTGGCCCATTTGCTTCTAGGCAAGATAATTCTGTTTTGGAGTTTGTGTTCCAGAGCTTCTCCTAACCCCCAGTTAGGAAAACGCTGGACGGTACCTGAAATCTCATCCTCACTTAGCCCATTTCTCTTTTCTATTCTGTGTCCTTCATTTCATTACATTTCTTTGACAAATCACATACATTCAGGTCCCTGTCTGAGGTTCTGTATCCTGGGAACTCAGCAGAAGACAAGTACTAAGATAGAAAAGGGCCCCACAGCAAAATATGTGGGAAACATGGCATGCTGTTAACTTCTCTTGGAAGTTCCTCATGACTAATAGGTGATTAAACCCTCTGAAGTCCTACAACAGGGAAATTTGTTTAACCTCAGATAACCTATGCAACTTGGAGAAGTTAAGGAACTTGGATATGGAGTCAGGAGTCTCAGCTTCAGAGACCTGCTTTGCAGCTATTAGTTACGTAATCTTGGGCAAAGTCCCTAATTCTGCTGTGCCTGCCATTCCTCTCAGGAAAATGAGTCTATATTCACGGCTGGTGGAACAGTAAATGTGTAAAATGATACCGCTTTGGAAAATAGTTTGGCAATTTCTTATAAACACAAACTTATGAATCACCAGTTCTCCTAGATCTCTACCCTTAAAGATAATTGGCAATATATTTCCACACAAAGACATATACACAAGTGGGCACAACACTATTATTCATAATATCACAAAAATGGGAACAACTCAAGTGTCCATCAACTGTGGTGTAATCATATGATGGAATACTATTGAACAATAAAAAGGAAAGAACCACTGATACATGCTACAACATGGACCTCTAAAGCATTATGCTACATGAAAGAAGATAGGCATAGAAGACTACATAGTGTATGATCCCATTTATATGAAATTTCTGGATCAGAGGTTGCTTGAACCTTGGGGTGATAGTAGGAGTTGACTACAAATGGGCCTGAAGGAACTTTTGGGGATGATGGGAATGTTCTAACATCGGAATGTGGAGATGGTTGTATAACTATGTAAATTTACTAAACATCATTTGAACTATATACTCACAATGGCTGAATTTTATGGAATGTATGCTATACTTCATTAGAGCTGCTTTAAGGAAACCCTTTCTGAGTGTGCGAGCTTGTGTGTGTGTGTGTGTGTGTGTGTGTGTGTGTGTATTTTCTTCAACAACCTCTAAAATTAATTTTTTGTAGATATCAAAATCTATTCTTAATAACTGAAAAGACAAGTTCTATATGATAGTAAAAACATGGGGTGTTAAAATATACCTCCTGAGATGCTATGAGGATTACATAAAGTAATTATATGATGTTCAATGCATATTAGCTATTATTATTTTTGTTGTAGTCGAATCAGCATTTCTATACTTATTTTTAAGAGCAAAGCTTCTTTAAGTTGGAATTCTTGATGCTTTGAGATCTGTTGTATGAGACATTTTGTCCATTAGGTGTTTTTCTTAACACTCTTTAGTTAATTTTAGTTATTAGTTATTATTATTGTTATTGACTTTTCTTGTAAATTGACTAGGGTATATTTAATTTGAGAAGAACTTTTTTGTTCCCTATGTACAGTCAGGTTGCAAAACCTGGTGACATCTGAGGTTTTCAGATGTAATAAAATGTTAACTTGTGGGTTCTAGCAAGGACACAAAATTCTACAACAGGCATTCCATTCTGATAAAATTCATATTATTTTTGAGAAATTGAATGCAGTATGTTGGGCCAAATATCTCTGAAAAGCCAATATGTATATACGCTCCCTTTATATTTGTTTTTGATGTTAGACACACAGTAAATCCCACCTAGATGACCTTGTGTTTTGAAAGGCAAATACATCTGCTGGTGTGCTGTTTTTGGCTTAGCCAGAAGTGATTGTGAATTTTGCCTCCAGAAAGGCAGATTACCAAAATACATTAGTGTTTTGGGCATGTGCAGTATAGACCAATTTGGCCCAATTTAAGCCGTCAGAGCAAGATTGCACCCAAACAGAAGTGCTTGTAGAAATGAATTGACGACTCCAGTAGTTTTAAATCAATGCATGCTGGGCAATCAGACTCTCTTATCGCTCCCCAAAATGACCTGCTTAAAGAAAATTGAAGCACTGTTATAGTTGAGATAGCTGTGCAATCCACATGCTCAAAGTGGTGATCACCTTCAAATTTAAGCACTTAATTTAAGAGCTCCAATAATTTTAAATTGCTGTGTGCTGCAAAGAGTGACAGACGGTTACCAGAGTGCGCCAGTATTTTTAAAACACGTCAGTGTTCAGTGTATTATATTTCTGTGAAAAGGTTCAGAGCAAGTTAAAGCAAATTTCCAAATTAGCATTGAAAAACAAAAAGTGACATTGCAACAAACTTCAGGTTGGTTTTCTTTTTCCTTTTTGTCCCTTTCTTCCCCACCCCCACTCCCACAGCCAAAGGAAGCCTAGTCACTCATCTTTCCTTCCAATTAAAAAACCTTAGGGATTTGTCAGGAGCTAAAAATAAGTCTGTCTTTTTAAGTATGGAACCCCCTGGTAAAGCCACACTTGGCAGGATATTGTTGCAGAGGGAAGCAGGGAGAATGGCCCATGGAGTCAAAGGAAGAGACAGTTTGTGTATTCAGAGCTTTGAAACCCAGGCTGGAGCTTTGCAGCACTAGGAGAGGCCCAGCAACCTGGTCCCCAGGGTCGTGAAGTGTAGAAGGTGCCACCTGGATGGCTTAGAGAACTAGACACAGTGCCGGATATTGCCTCTGTGTCCACATACCTCTCTTCTACTGAACTACTCTGTATGCCAAGGCCCTCATCCCACCCCCTTTCTGCTCACTGGACCAGTGCCCCAGCCCCATTTCCTCTTCTTCCTCCCCTTATCTTTCTCCCCGTGAAATGAAGGTTCTCTGGACTCTCCCCAGGTGTCTAAATTGCCCATTATGGTTCAGCACTGTTCCTCCCTATCCCCTACCCTCTACACTTTATCTCTGTCCCTCCGATCCTCACAGTGTTCTTCTACTTTCTAATGGAGCGCGGTTTCTTTTTCCTGCAATTGGATTCAGAGTCAACAGCCCCCTTTACATTAATGAAAAAACTAAGAGTTTTAAAAATCTGAAGGCTTTTAAAAATCAGTTTTATTTTGCTATACTTACATACAATAAACTATACTTATTTTAGGCATACAGTATATTTTTTTGACAAATGTATGCAGACGTGTAACCACCACTACTATCAAAATATCAAGATATGGAATAGTTGTCACCCCAAAATGTTCCTCTATGCCCCTTTGTGGTCAGTTCCTCCGATCCTGGCCTTAGGAAACCACCCATCTCTCTCCTGTCGCTGCAGATTAATTGTGCCTGATTCTTCACCAATGAAATAGCAGTAATAACATCCACTGTAGCTGTTGTCTTGAGGTTGAGTGGGGACAGGGTGCATATTTCCCAGGAGCCCTAAGGGCAAAGGACAGACCCTGCCTACTTCCTCCTTCAAGAGCCAGAATAGCCTGCTAAGCCTGAATTTCTCCTGAAGTTTTATATTTTAAATTATTTTTTTGTGTTTTTTTTCTCTTCTTACTCTATTCATATCCACGTTTGTTGTAATTTGAAAATTACTTTTTATATTATTTACCAAGTAAAAATAATGCTCCTGGAAGAGGTATTTTATTGACTGTGTTTTCCAGCATGTTCTAACATACTGAGACTGTCCTTAGAGTGAGGAGCCATCTTGGCTTGGGGAACTACCTAGAATGTTCCTGCTAGCCAGTCATGCCACAGAGCTGTCAGTCAGGATTCTCAAGCTGTTACCACAGCTCAGTCATGAAGAAAAGCTGGTCTAGCAATGTGGAGCTTCCCAAAACAGTCCTTGGGGAGGAAGAGAGCTTCAGAAAACTTTCACTTGGTGATATGGAGAGATGGCAGCAGGTATCTCACCTGCAATGCCTAGGGGCTACGTCTGCATGTGGAATTCTTGACTTTGCCTTTACAGAGCTTCTTCCAATGTTATTGTTATTACTATTATTATAATTAGGCCACATTTACGAAACTTCTTGCATGCATCAGACACTGTTCTGGGTGTATAGTTGTACTTAATTTATAATATGATTCTGCAAAGTAGAAACCAATATCTTCATTTTGATGATGAAGAAACTGAGAACCTCCGAGGTATTTAAGCAAGTTACTTATACTTGTACAAGGTTCCACAATAAGTAAGTGGGAAAATTTGGAACCATAGCCATGTCTGACTACAAACTAATTCATCAGTAGCATCTCTGAATTAAAAAATATCTGGCACTGAAAAGGTGAAAGTCTAATGAACTCTTATCTCAAATTTAGCATGTCTTTACGTTGTGGAATGAGGAGGCTTCAATGATGCAATGTGTGTTTGTGTGTTGGTGTGTGTCTGTGTGTTCATGTGTGCATGTGTATGTGTAAGTGCAACCACCATCTCCTCCCCTTCATCATCCCCCCTCCTTGCTTCATCTCTCTCTCCCTCCCTGGTTCAGAACTGGAAAGGATGGTTTTCTCTGGAAACATAGATTTCTGGGGAGGACAAATGACTTTGATAAGAAAAGGATCCCAGAAGGGAAATTGGTGAATGATAAACTATGGGGCTGGGCTGGAGTGCCTCAGTCACATTGGTTGGCTTGGACCCCCATCATGTGGGCTGAAAGGGGTTATGGATTCCAGTTAGAGCAGGGAGGGGGGCAGGCAGTACTACTGGATTTGAGAGGCTTTTATTCTGTTGCAGGCAAGCTGCACAGAAATAGATAGAGCCTGGCTTCTGGGGGATGTGGGGGTGAGGGCACAACGTGTCCTTGGTTCTGGGAAAGGATCTGGTTCCAAATGGAAGCTGCTTCCTGTCTCCCCAGCAGCCCCCACTGATCCCCATAGAGGGAGGGCGACTTTTCATTTGGAACAATGCTAATGGAGTCATTCGGGTCAGTGTCTTCCAGATAAAATCTGTCACTCCCTTCTGCAGGCTCATTATTTCTACCTTCAGGCTGCAAGGAGACAGCAGAACACTAGAGGGTAAGGCTGTTTCCTCTCAGGGCTGACTCTCAAAATATATATGTGACTGTGGTCTTAAAGGTGCGATGAATTACATGAATTACAGGCAAACCTTTTGTCTTAAACAAAGAGGATGTCAGTGTTTAAATTCCTCACATACATTTTATTGCCCCGAAACTATGCCCCCAATCTACTTCTGGATATGCTTTCTATTGCTCTTGAACAACCACAACAAGAATGAGCTGCATACAGGCCTGGACTCGGCCTGGAATTACACCCCACATATTTCTAATTGTTCGGTAATTTAAACACAAGAGTGGCATTATGTTGACTCGGCGATTTACAATTATGCTAAAGCAGGATTTTGCCAGCTGGATCCTTGGCCTCATTCAGGAACACACTTGGCTGTGTGCAACAGGGATCACTAATCCATGAGAGTAGAGAAAATGAATTTTTTTACAAAGGCAGAGTTTTCCAGAAACCAGCAGCAAACAATCACCAATTAAGGTACTACAACTTCAGGATGCATGGGAATGCTGTGGTTATTTAAGCGGTTTTAGCAACTTGTGTTTGATGAGAGAAAGGGGAGTATCTAGCTCAGCTGTCCTTCAAAGGTGAGAGGCCTCCTTCGTGGAACAGCAAAAGCTGGGGCATGCATTCTGGATTTTTCTTTTTCACTACTTTCACAGATTCTTTTTTCCTAATGATGTGGCTCAGCTTTGTCTCTTCCTGTTCAGTATCCCAGGGAAATGTTGACATATATGTGTCCCAGCCTGTAGATCTCCAGTTGTTTTGCAGCCATCCGACCTCAAAATACCTACAGGGTTTCCTGGATGCAGGCTGACTGGGGATGGTGATGAATTGAAGAACAAGGGGCAGCGGTTTATTTTATATCATATTAAGTCTTCGTGACTGACCATGTGGCTGCTTTAATGACCACTGTGCCCCCACATTCCTCCCCTCATAACCAGAGTTGATTTTTTTTAGTGTGAGAGAATCTGGACTCTATGTTGCCAGATCTTCAGTTTTCATCCTGGATTATAATGTAAATTTTCCCAATATTTAAACATAGGTAACTGACTAACCAACAAACCAACCAACCCAGTGTAGGCCAGAGAAAATGCCTCTAAGAGCCAGACAGGGCTAGTGGACATTCATTTTGATGCTTGGTCTCGAGTCTTGGGCTACCCTGATTAGTTGTATGGGCTTCTCCCATCTTCTTTTCAGAGTAAGGATGAGACTTGTCTCCTCTGGGAGGGGGCTGTCGTAGGTGATGGGAACACTGCACATGGCCTTAGAATTGCTTTAGGCCAGGCCAAGCTTTGGCATCTTTTAGGTGAGTGATTGCATGCAAGTCCTTCTCTCCTTTGCACCTCACCTCACTTGGCTGTCCCATCTGTGAAATGTGAACAAGTGTTGGCCTTGGCAATTTCTTAGTGTTTTTGTCAGGATTTAATACAGAATGGATATGGAGATACAGTGCTTTTTGAATATTGAACCCTACAGAAGAAATCAGGCGTGGGCTGGTTGTTCAAGATCGGAGTTGTGTCCTGTAAAATATATAACTAACCAGCTGTGTGATCTGGTCAAGTTGTGTGATCTTCTGGATTTTAGATTTCTCATCTGTCAAGACCAGGTTTTCTTAGGTGAGGCAATGGAATAAATAAGACAAGTCAAACCTGATATCAAGGTGGCGTTGTGGCAGTTACTGAGTATGTGATCTGGGCCAGTCGTGTAATCCTTGCTACTCAGGGTGATCTGGCAGCATCAGCATCTCCTGAAGCTTGTTAGAAATGCAGTGTCTCAGGCCCCACCTCAGACCTGATGAATCAGAACCTATCCCTCAGGTGATTTATAAGCATGCTAGAGTTTGGGAAGTTTTAATTTAATCGAGGGCTATTCAATATATGGTCCTGGAGCAGCAACATCATCTTCTGGGAAGGTGTTAGAAAAGTGAATTCCAGGAACCCTTCTCAGAACCACTGGGTCAGCATCTGGGCATCAGCGTTGGGAATCTGTGCTTTAACAAAATCTGTGGTTCAAGTTATCCTGGTACACTGCCATCTTAACCTCTGTGAGCTTCAATTATTATACCTCCTCATCACCAATGTAATTGCAATAGTAATATGTATATCATTAGGATGTTTTAAGGATGAGAAAATGTGGTCTAGCATTATACGGTAGAGTGTAATATAGTAGAATGTAATATAGTAGAATATGACATACCATAATATACATTATAAAGTATATATGTAGAGAGAAAATAATCAGACATGATGAGTAGAATATGATAAATAGTGTGCAGTGAAGAGTGGAAAAGAAATTGGAAACAAGGCAACGGATAAAGTTCTGTATCAGTTGTGGTATTTTGGTTTCAAGCCAAGAGAAACTAATCCTTAAGCAAAATGGAATTTATTGGAAGGATATAGGATAGGTCATAGGATTGCATTTAAAAGAAAAAAATGAGTCTCCAGTGCTTGGAAAATGCAACAATGAGGGAAGCTCCAGGGACCTAGGATGGTGAAGGGAACTCATAAATGGTCTCTCCAGCGCCTTCTCTGAGGATGTCCTTGGGCCGTTCTACTCAAGATTCAGATTCTTGGTAAAGAACTGCCTGGCCTGCTTGGGTTACCTGGAAGACAAGGCCCCTGAACTAAGTGTAGTAGGGGTGAGGAGTTTCCCAAAAGAATACATTGTTGTTATGAAAACATGTGAGCATGGGACCTGGACAAGCAAATCAACAGATGCCCACTATGGATATTTCTAGCTGCAATATTCTGAGTCTCACATTATGCGTGGACCTTGGACCTAGCACAGTGATAAGCAAGCCTGGAGTAGCAAGCTGAAAGACAGGTACCGCTAGCTCTTTCAGGAAATCTGGCTGCTCCCTTCCACAATGCAGCTGCAGGACTTTTCTTTATAACCAGACTTGAGTAGTTTTGCCTTGGTGGTTAAAGGAGTTGTATGTGGCACCAGCACTAAAATGGACCTTCACGTACACACTGTTGCTCACACACCTCCTGGCTCGTGGAAAAGCTGGGAAGTTCCCCTTGAGAAAGAGTGGCCTCTGCCCTCTCACTAATGAAGCCACAAAGTAGACAGTGAAGCGCGAGAGGATGACACATTAGACATCTTTTTTCCCCCACAGTTTGATAAGTGATTATGAAAACATGCTCATGTCTGAAATTTGCCGTATTGGCTCCATGCGCTGTTTATTTTTATGAATATTTTGTTCATATGGGACAGATAGCTGTGCATGGCTTGAGCTCTGGCTCTATTAGTTTTTTCTCCTTTTGATTCTACCAGTTAATCACAAAAACGACACTTCTGTGTGTGGGGGTTTTCCCTGGTGTGTGTCTGTGCCATGGTAACAGTAGCTGGTAATGGTTTGTCTGTGAGGGAAAATTGGCGTGGATGCTGGCTTACTTACTGTGTATGGGAGGGAAGAGGGGTTTCCAGAGCTTTTTGAAATGATTGCGCTGATATCTTGAGCATAATGTGGTGCCTCTTAACATTTGCCAATCAAAGCACAGAGACCTGGAGAAGCTGGGAGGTCCAGTGGTTACAGTACGTGCCCATCAAGTAGGCTTATTCCAACATTACCCAGTAATTCACCTTTTCACATAACCGGGATAACTTGGTGTTACTTTTACTACACTTTACAATGGAGACACCAATGATTATACCATACAGTTGTAGTTAAAATAATTAGTAGACCAAGGCCAAGATAGCCAATACCAATTCGAAAAACTACTCAGTCTTAGATCTGAAATTGTATGGAGTTCCTGACCTCAATGTTAAAGATGTGTTTACCTCTGTAGGAGTTGGAAGGCTTGTGAAATGTTCCGTTGATAATAGATATGGTGGTGTTGCCTCTTATGAAAGCGTTTTCATTCTAAAGTCCTTGTGGAAGTTAGAAATCACACACAATTAAAATTACTTTTGAAAATCTCTTAAATTCCAAATCAAGTTCCGTATCTATGGTTTTGTTTATACACTTATGCAGAAAATTATATACAATATATATAATATGTAATATAATTTTATTGCATTATATAATATGCAATATATTGATATAATTAATGTGATATGCACATTAATGTGCAATATATATTTATATTTAATACATAATATATTTAATTTATGTTTGATATGTAATATATATGTATAATATGTAGTATATTATTTACACTTGCATGTTGTACATAACAGTAAATGTACATATTTACAATATATAAATAAAATAAGTTATGAATGTAAATTATGCATAATCACATTTGTATTTATAATATACAATATATAATATATTCATAATTCATACTTTTAATATTGTGTGTATATATATGAACTGCACAAGTTTATAAATTTATATACGTGTGTATGCAGCATTTATAGTTGGATACATGTACACAGTGTAATTTTACAGAATTTGAATTAAGCAAATATGCCTGTACTTGAAATCACTTCTCTCCACCTCGAGGCCTTGCTCTAGAGTAAAAAGTGCCTTCTGTTAGCTCCATTTGAAATTTCCTCATTTTATCCCTGCGTATAGGTATAACCTGAGTTCAGCATTTGGTATTATGCTGGCTTTTCTGCCCCAATACTATGAATTTAAGCTATGCATATATATAAAGCATGGGTCATATTTGAAGTCTGGTTCTCTTCCAATCTCAGCTTTGGATCTGAATAATCTGGGAGCACAAGAAGCCAAAGAAATTGCTTGTCTGCTGCAAATGCCTTCAAAATGGCAATTGTTTACGATCCATTCAAAGAAAAACCAAGTATTCCTGGCAAATGGATGATATTTTAAATCCTCATAATTTATTTACCCTTATTTTAACCATCATAAAAATTGTAGTCCATCAATTATACATGAAACTGAATGTTAGAAGTCAGAGGAGAGAAACATGCTGGCACACATTTCCTTTCAGCCCAGTCACCTCACATAAACAAGTTAGTTCTATATTTATGCCCCTCTGAAAAAACGCACATGTATATTACATATGTCAAATATTGTGTAAATCAGTAGTTATCATTGCCCCACACACCATTTTCCTACAGACTCCAATTTGATTTTCATAAACAACTATTTCTCAAAAATGAGATTTAGAATTTCCGTCTCCCATGAACTTTGCTTGAGTATATTACGTGCCTTCTCTTTTCATTGTAGTTATGAAGCAAAAGAGGCTACTTTGCAAAGTAAATTTCTTCCTGTGCTTCTTGCAAAAGATAATACAATGGGGATATTTTCAGAATTGTTGGTAATTTTTTCTCTGATTTGTTCTGGACTGGCTATGAAGAATTGGAATTGGGTTTTGAGTGTGGTTTTTGGAATCCATTTCATTATATTAGACTTGTACCTTACATTTGGTCATTTAACAAGTAAACATTGGAGGGGAGTGGGGAAGCCCAGATTAAGAAATGTAGAGAAACAAGTTGTGTTTCAAATGAAATTTTCCACTTGGTTTTCCTTATGACCTGTCTGTAGAATATTCTAAGAAAACTCTGCTGATAGCAGAATTAGTGCCTTCCTAAGGTCCCAAATAATGCACAGTACCTTTTGACAGAATTCTTAATTGTCATTTCAGATTGTCCAGAATGACAGGAATAAAACAGCAAACAAGAGTTTTGTGTGGAATAAGAGTAGAGTTCATCACGGCTATTAAAAATTCTAATGACATGAAAGCCAATTATTGTGATTTCAGGTGGTTATACTGAATGCACTTAAATACGTGACAGCTGAGGTAAACAATTCAGTCCCAGACAGCTCCATTAATTACCTCTCAGGATTTTAAAACTTGCTTAGATGCTTCTTCAAGAAGCATGTGGAATATTTACTTATAAAATACATATTCTAGACAAGTCCAGACAGGCACACTAGATACTTAATAATATTTTTTCCATGTACTGTTTGACATTTATTTATGAGAGTAAAGCTCAAATTTAAAAATACATTACCTCATACTCCATTTTCCCCTATAGAAAAATCTATAGCAACTTAAAAACAAACAAACAAACAAACAAAAAACCCAAAATAGTGTGTCTGAAGAGGGCAGCCTTTCCACAATTTCTTGGAATTTATTCTACTTAAATACACATTGCCTTGGGTGGTTAATTTTTTGATTTTTCTGATGTAATTCTTGTGAATGCTTTTACACGTGCTGGCCCTAAATCCTATTCTCTTAAAAGTAGGCTCAATTCTCCACCTCACCTCCCTCCTCCCATATTTTTTAAAAAATGTTTTAAACAATGCAGGTGGCAACAAAATTCTCCTAAATTGATGACTGTATTTGGAAGAATTAAATTAACTTCACCCCCAGTTTATTCATGAGTAGTTTAATGGAATACAGTTCCATGTAACTGTTCTATGTAACATTTTAAACTTCACAGTTCAGTTTTTACTTATTTTAAGAATTTAAAAATCTTTAGTTTCCTGGGAGGAGAGTATTGAAGGATATTTTTCTACTGTTCTACACCTTTTATGCCCACAAGAACGATCAGTGACATGATAATTTTCAGGAAGAGTCATAAAAGTCTTCTTTCTGACATATTCCATTTAGTCACATAGCAAAGAGTCCAAAAGTTTTCCACTTGTAAACACACTCATCCTGGAAAATGTACATACAAAAGGTGTTTTGTATGGCAATTAGCATGGCGCACAAGCCCAATCTGTTATGACAGCTGTGGCCGTGCCCTCTTCACTACGCACAGCTAAATGGTCAGATCGGAGCCGTGGCACAGGTGCCCATGTTTGGGAGGCTCATTGCAGCTGAGGTGGCATCAGGGGCTGTTTTTGCAGGGGAGAACTTGGTTCTCCGGCTCTGTTTCCTGATAAAGATGAAAAGGCAGGAAGAAATCCCAGGGTAAGAATGGAAGCCTAGGCATATCGCGGGATGTTTTCATATGGGGGAAATCTATGAGTTACATGTTTCTGGGTGATGAAGGAAAGTCTGGGATATAGAAGGAGGAGTCTCTAACTTGAGGGATGGCCAATTAAACCACTCTTAAAATTCAGCAACTGCTACCACCCTCCTGAGGCTTTGAAAAGCCTTGTGAATTATCATGCATTTCTGGGAACTAAGCTCAGGGAAGTCTGACCAGCCTGAGGATTCTCATGGCTTTTGAGGGGAAAAAAAATGATGGGGTTGGAATTTCAGGTTCGGGGTAGCCCCATTCTGAGAAACTGGATTCTACCCAGCTTGTGACCAGATCCTTCCCATGTCACAGTGTCTACCGTGTGGCATCATTAATATGAAAATGCTTTGAGAGTATATAAAGTAATATATGAATGTTGCTAGACTCATATTTTCACAGGAAGTTTGACTTCAGTTCAACCTCCCCAATTTACAGAGGTGCAGAAATGACTTTGGTTAATGCCACATCATCAGTGTCAGTTTCAGGAGGGAAAAAACAAAAAGTTCCCAGATATTTCCCCCTCATATGTGGCAGGTAGCCTCCACCGTGGCCTCTAAATGATCCCTGTCTCCTGGTATTCACAGCCTGGTGAGAGTCCCCTCCCACATTGTACCAGGATTGGTCTGTTGGTCAAATAGTCACTGATAATCATAGGCTACTAACAAGAAAATTTCAGGTGTCTTCTATTTAATAGAACTCTGACAATGCCTGACACCACTGTAGGTGTTTTATAAGTTTCTAAGACACTTTGCCAGAAATCTTTGCTTTGTTACTTTGGCCAATGAAACCAACTTTGAGTTGTAAGTTCTAAATATGTTAGTGCCTTGATATTTTCTGGAGGTTATTACCCAATCCATAACTTCCTACCATGAAATTTTCCATACTACAAGTTCCAAAAGTTGCAATCATTTGTGAGGTGAGAGTTGGGGGAGATGGAGGATACAAAAAAAAAAAATGTGCCAATCAACCAATTTTCCACAAAACAAGCAAACACAAAAAAAGCCAACACTTTTTAAGTTTTCTATCTTTGTGGTTATCGTACGTATGAAAATCAAGGTATTGCTTAGAGTGTTTATTGGCGTGCCAAGTTCCAAAGCAGTTCTCTGAGGAATCAGAGATTTGGAATCAAATTTTTCACTCAGGCTGATACACAGTACAAATTAGGTAACTCATTATTTCCTCAGGTATGTTCTATGGAAGATTTGATCCCTGAGAAATTAATAGATATTCAATAAGAAAATGGGGGTTGGGGAGAGAGAGAGAGAAGAGAGGAGGGCAAAGGTGGGAGAGGGGAGGACAGGGCAGGAGAGAAATTGTTAAATAAGTACATAGGTTCTCTAGACAAATAACATTGGGAAGCTGGGTTAAACAAATTGACCCATGGTTGGGTTTTTGGACCTGAAATTCTCAGTGTTTTTTATGTGCCAAAATGTCCAGTAATTCTTCAAGAGAGGGATTAGAGCAGTGTTTACCTTTCTGCTTTTCTGGTACTTAAACATTCCAATGAGAGACAAGAATAATATACAAACTCCAGCCTGTAGACTAAATCTGACCCAAGCTTGTCTTTGCAAATAAAGTTTTATTGGAATGCAGCCACAGCCATTCATTTATGTATTGTCTATGGCTGCTTTTATGCTACAGTGGCAGAGTTGAGTAGTTGTGAAAGACACCATATAGCCCACAAAGCCTGAAATATTTAATGTATGGTATATTTAGAGAAATTGTGCAGACACCTGTGTTGGATCACATGGGAAGCATAGCTTTTCCAAAAATTGACTAAGGAACCATTTTTCAGTTGTGCATTCTGTGTGTCCAGTTTCTGTATGGCCCAGATTGGGGGGACACTGAGTCAGCTTGAGCTTTCTTTGTAAGTCTGTGTGTGCTCCACACCCCTCAGTAACTTGAAAGCAGAACTCATACACTGCCCTGTTATGCAGCTACCAGGGAGGATTTCTATTTCTCTGAGACGTGGAGTGGCAGATCGAGCCCAGTTGCTAAAGAGATTCAGTTCTTTTTTGTAAGCTATGGCAAGATCAAGTTGAGTTACAGAGAAAGCTGCGCGATAACAGGAAGCTTATTATTTATTTACTCAGCATCCTGTTCACTGTTTTTAGTCTTGTGCAGGAAGGGAGGTGGAGGTTACCTTGTGCTCACGTCTTCAGGGAATGCTCTGTCTCCTTGAAGAAAGTGACTGCAAGACATGTTAAATAACAATGTGAAAATTCAGGTACTTAATTTTTTTTAAAGATCTAAAGGAGGAAAAAAAAAATCCTGAAACTGTTTTTTTCCATAATTCAAGAGAATAATGTCTTCTTCTCCCTTAGGTATGATTCACAGGATCATATGCTTTCTACAGGCTTTTACTTGTATCATAGTCAGAGGTGAATAGTTTCTCTGCTAATGAGGTGAATTTTCTATTGCTGTGTAACAAATTACCCCCAAATTTAGCATTTAAACAACAAACATTGATTTCCTTGCACAGTTTCTGAGGGTAGGAAATATGCAGACTGGCTGGGTGATTCTGGGTCAGGGTTTCTGTTAAAAGTTTCAGTCAAACCATTAGCCAAGGCTGCAGTCTCTGAAGGCTTGACTGGGACTGAAGATCAACTTCCAAGTTCACTAACATGGCTGTTTGCAGGAGGTTCCAATTCCTTACCCTGTGGGATTCTCTATAGTGGCTCATGATAGGGCTTCTCCTAGAGTAAATGATCCAAAAGTGCATAACCATGGCCAAGATTATAACCTAATCTAGGAAGAGACATAAAATTATTTTTACTGTATTCTATTGACCAAATATTCCAACCCTGGTACATTGTAGAGGGGACTACAAAATGGTGTGAATATCAGGAAGCAGAGGTCATTGGAAGCCACCTTGGAGCCTGGAGACCACAGTTTGATTATTTAAAACAGCATCTGCTGGTGCAATAATCTCTAATGCCCTTACGCCTCACATCTGACCTAGGAAACTCAAAGTCCAAGGCCAGGAAAGTGGACCTAAAATCAATTCTGCACATCCAAGACCATTGCTTGCCTACAGAGCACCTTTCTGTAAGTGAGAGTAAGGTAACATTTCTAAGATATTTTCCACTTGTTGGAAAATTATACCAATTTTGTTACAGCAAGGCACTTTACTAGTTCTGTTGGAAAAGTGTTGCAATTTACCAATGTATCATTTTTTGTGTGTGTTGAATGGCTTCCTCATGCAGGGAACAACCTGCACAGCCTGCAAATGTGGTAGAAGGAGAGACACTCCTTCTTGCAATAGAGTTGTGTATGCATTAATCTCCTTCACTGGACTGTAAACTCTTTGAGAGTAAAAACTGAGTCTCTTCATTCATTCATCCATTCAACTCATAGTACTGAAGCACTGCTATGTGCATGATAGTAAAAGTTATGGTTAAAAAAGTGGTAAAAAAGGACAAGCTTTCCTGGAACTTAACATTCTAGTGAGGGACATGAACCATGTACAACAAAGCAAATACATGCACAAGATAATTTCAGATAGTGACAGGAGCTGCGAAGAATGACAATAGGGTAATGGGATAAAGAATGACAGTGGGTAGGCTTGTATGTGGTTCTTTGGGGCAGGATGGGAGAGGGGAAGGGAGGAAAAAGTCTCTCTGAGGAGAATCTCATTCATCTTTGTAACTTCTATTGCTAGTAGAGTGCTTTGCCCATGCTGTGTATGCAACAAAATGCTTGTAAATAACTTTACAGTGAAGGGACATATACAGTGAGGGGGCAAATAACACTACAGTGAGGGGACAAAGAACTAGCAAATAAAAACACTGGGGACACCATTTTGACTTTGGTAAATACATACGGTATTTTAACTCCTAGAAGAAGACGAAGTCTGTATTATTCTACATCTGCTTTTTGTAAGCACAAAGCTTTTTGTAAGCACAAAGCACAAAGACTTGGTTAGGTTTCCTGAACAAGACTCATTTATTTCTCCTTCATCACTGGAAAATAAATCAGACCAAGAGGCAAAGCCTTTTGAATATAGTTGCTAAATCAACCTTTAGTACTTAATTGTATTGAGATTTTCTCCCTTTTATTTTTTGCATTGAGGCTAGCTTAGATTTATTTCATTTTGCATTTTGTAATGGAATAAGGACAAAATGAGTAACTCACCCACTTCCAAAATTCACAACTTCAGAGGAAGGAGCATGGAAATTTGGGAGGTGGCCCAGAGGAAGACAGTGAAATGACTAACAGGATAGAAACTAGGGCACACAGAAAGGTTAAATAAAACCAGTTGATTTAATAGAGAAAAAAATTCCAAAGGATGCATAACATTAGAAAGAGATGGAGAATATGTGAGCTGCTTGTCATACACCTTAATAAATTGGGCTTTTATTGAAACTGGAGAGATTTAGGTCAAGTTTTAGGTAGCATTTCTGACCCAACTGTTAGGATCTTCTTAGCATTAGGAATGAGATAAAACTCCTTTGACTGAGCTAGTTCGGTTCAGAGTTCTGGGATTCCCTAACTGAGCTCATTAATTTCGTATTTAAATGAGGGTAGTTTTCTGTGATTGCATTTATAAAGGATAAGAAGGGTGGAAACTGTTCCTTATTTCCTGGACACTAACATCATAGGCCCTCAGTAAATGCTGAATAGATGTAGCAACACATATTGGAATCTGTAGTCCAGGCTATCACAACTATGATGAGGAAATCATGCTCTTCCTTCAATAGCAAATTATTAGAGACTTCACTCCACATCCTTTTATCTTTATCAATTTCCTTTTCTTGGCTTGCCTGGTATGCATATTTATATGCGACGTTTGGTAGCTACTTATTAAGGTGTGTGTGGGTAGAGCCTTTACCACTCGTATTTTGCAAAGGTTCTAGCCTTGGAAAAAAGGTTTTTGAGGCAGCTCTCCATACCTTATTAAAAATGTTACTGCTGTCTAGGTGGTTTGCCTTTTTGGTCTTGTTTCTTGCATGACAAATCTCATTGGGAATGGAAACATAATTTTTCATCTGGAATTATGATCCCAAACGTTATGTCTGTCATCCCGAGTTAAGTCTGAATAACCCATGTCGGTTCCTGGATTATCGTCGTCAATGACTTGCTGTGCTAAAATGTTAAATGCAGATGTCCAGTTGGCCCCTTATATCCCTATATATTGGTTTTTCATTTTTGTACTTCAAATATGCTCAAGGCTTAAGGCAGGAAAAACTCCAGCTACGAAACATGTGCATGTTCCCCAAATTCCTTGTCTTATGGTGATGAGCAATTAGACTTGGAGGAAGGGGGCCAAGCAAAGGACATTTGTGGGATGGAGTACAGAGGCTGAGTGGCTGGCTGGCAGTCTTGCTGCGGCATCTGGCAGCTTTACTCAATTGTGAACTGCCATTGAATCCGGTCTGTCCTCCAGGTTTCTGCATAGCACGTCTCTTTCCTTAGTTTAACACAACACTGTGAAAAAGGGAAGCCTCTTAGTAGCACGTCCCACATACTTTGGTTACAAAAATGTTCCTCACGCTCCTCCTCCTGAACTCCCTTCTCTATGATACAAGTAATCTGGATTTTCACAAGCCTCGTAACTTGGGGAAGGGAGAGAGGGAAGATGTAAAGTAGGGTAAATATTTTAGTCTCAACATTTCTTTGTCTTCTGGCTTCTCTCTGCTTTTGTACATGACCTAGTTCTTTCAAAGTGACCTCACAGTATTCCCGAGATGTTTCATGTGGTATAGCATGTACCTATTAACTAGTACTCTCAACTTCAGAGTGGTGTCTGCCATTTCCTTATTTTTTCCCTGTAGTTACTTTAGCAATTGATGTTTTGTATGAAGCCATCTCAAGGAACTCTGCATCCCAGTGTCTTGAAGTCTAAGCCAATAGTGCTACACTTTCTAAGAAATTACAGGAGCCTTCAGGACTCTGAAATCCTACCAGTTTTTGTGTTTGCTCTCACACATGTAACTTTCATTGCCATTGTCTCTTATTGAAACACCACCCCCCAGTATCCTATTCATACTTGCCCAAATTGAATAGGATGACGTTTACGAAAACTATGAATGAACATAATGTTTACTGAGCACTTACTATATTCCAAGCACAGGCATGCCTGCTTATATGAGTAAACACCCAGCCCCAACTTGCTCCCCTCTTCTCCCCATAACCTTGTGGAATGTACAGTTTCCAAAAGGAAGCTGCATTTGGAAGGCAATTACAAGGCAGTGTGATACGAGTTTTGATAAGGGGTACATACAGATGTACCAGAAACATAGCAGAAGGGCAGCGGGCCATTCTTGGTATTCAGGAAGGTTTGCCAAGGGCAGCGGTTGGATATCTACACTGAAACTCATACCCAACCATTTAATTGGGCTACGGTGGTTCAAGGTTCAATGTATGTCTGTAGATTAAAAATCAGATTCTTTTCCCCCAAGCGCCTTTCCACAATTTCGCGAAATATTTCTCTGGAATTTGAGAGTTCATTTTATCCGTTTAGAGAAAACAGCTCTCGATAATATCTTCAGGTCTTCATGTCTCTACTTTTTATTGTTGTGGTCCTTCCAATGAATGCATGTCACAGTAGAAAGGATGTGCTGGGATAATTCTGGGATTTTTCTTCGCAATTTAATATCAATATCTTAAAAAAAGAAATGCAGGATCCCACTTCCAGAGATTTGTAAATTCCTAGGCTCAGAGGACTTGCATTTTAAACCAATATGCCTCATTATTCTGATCTGGGTAAGGCCCTTTGATTAACCCCTGGTTGCTAAGAGCACTGCCGTGTTTCCTCAAAAATAAGACTGGGTCTTACATCAGTTTTTGCTCCAGAAAATACATTTGGGCTTATGTTCAGGGGATGTCATCCTGAAAAATCATGCTAGGGCTCACTTTCTGGTTAGGTCTTATTTTCGGGGAAACATGGTAGTAGGAAGAGAATGTGGATATGAATAATTACTTAACTGATTTGTCAGGTGAGTTTGTTTTTGTCTAGGCTGAAATCCAAACCACACATTATGGCTAGTTTATTCAAAAACACACTCAAGGAAATCCAACCAGATTTTGTGTTTTGTGCTATGAGACTGATTTTTTGAATACAGTCACATCTATTAGAGGTTATGGTACAATTCTGAACATTGTCATGTCTCTGAAATTTGTAATTAATGTTGATCAGTTGTTTTGTTGTTTCTCTTGCCTTTTACGTTTATCCTTAGCACTAGAAAGTATGTGAAGTGTGTGCCTCACAGCAGCCTGCAATTACCATTTTAAAGTCAATTATACTTGTGTTAGTGCTGACACACAGTGTGACCTTTAGGAAAACGTTAAGTGTGGGCACAAAAATATTGTGACACTTATCAAAAGAGGATAGATGTGCATTTCATATGGAGTTATGGTTGCATTCAAATTCACAAGTGCCAATCTTCTGCCCTTCCCACTTCAGGGTTTCTTAGGAAAGGGTCATATTCTACAGATCACACATGTCATTTTTCTTTAACATGTTTTCTGAATGTCAGTGCTCATATCTTGGCTTGGGTTAACATGATTTTGTTTTGATTTAAAAAAAACAAAGATTTCAAGAAGACAAAGGATAACAAGTGTTGGTGAGGATGTGGAGGAAAGGGGACACTTGTGCCCTGTGGGTGGGAATTGGTGCAGCCACTATGGAAAACAGTACGGGGGGGGAGGGTTCCTCAAAAAATTAAAAAGTAGAACTACCATATGATCCAGTAATTCCACTTCTTGATGTATATCCAAATAAAATGAAAACAGAATATTGAAGAGCTATCGGTACTCCATGTTTAATGCAGCATTCTTTACAATAGCCAAGATATGGAACAACCCAAGTGTACTGAGTTAAGTCAGACGGTGAAAGATCGTCTAATATGATGTCACATAGGTAGACTCTAAAAATGCTGAACTTGTGAAAATAGAGAGTAGATTTGTATTTATCAGGGCTGCAGGGTGTAGGAATTGGGAAGATGTACGAGGGTACAAACTATCAGCTAGTGGATAAGTAAGTCCTGGAGATCTAATGCACAGCTGAGTGATTATAGTCAACAATACTGTGTTACAAACTTCAATGTTGTTAAGAGACCAGATCTTAATTGTGCTCGCCACACAAAACAAGAAATAATTATGAGATGAGATAGAGGTGTTAACTAGCACTATGGTGGTCATCATGTTGTAATATGTACATGTGTCAAGTCAACATATCGTACACCTTAACTGTATACAATCTTACATACCGATTACATCTCAATTTTAAAAATCCCAGAGCTTTATTTTCTGATAATAGATATAAAATTCATTGTTATTTTAGAAACCTATATCGTTGTTTGAAACAATGATGAGTTTCGTTCTCGAAACATGATATCTTAAAAATGAGTCTGGTGGTGACTTCCAAAATCTTATGATTTAAAGAAACTTGAGGGGACTCTGCTGAAGTCCAAATTATTGGGGGTATAAAACCAGCTAATAGTTCCTTTAAAAAATGGAGGGAATCAGGAGTTTATTAAGATATTCAGGCAAGGGGCTATTCTGGATAATGAACTTTTTCTACTTAATTGACTTGAAGTGGAAGTTTCTTTGGTATTTTAAACACATGTTATGGAAAGGAATCTAATCTTTCCATGGATATTCAATGTTGCCACTATAATCAGTAATCATTTATATACTTTAAATGTGGAGTATCATTTAATTAAATTGATTTGGGGCTGGATAAGAAGAAGCATGGGGATCATCTAATTTTACTTTATTTCACAATTAGGAAAATGGCAGAAGAGAAGGTACATGGCCATGCACTGATAAAGTCAGATACATCTGAAGTTCATTCCTATTGCTTCTCACGAAGGAAATATTAAGCGTTTAGTTGAACTTCTGGCTACTTCCTTCGTAGTTCTTCCTTTATCCAAGTTGAAAACTGCAATGCCCTTCTCACACTCTGCTATAGGGCCCAAGCCCATTAACCTCAGTAGGGCAGGCAAGACAGGGAGGGCCTGAGAGCTGATCCCAGAGCTGCCTCCTCAGATGGGCTGATGCTAGAGGGAAATTGAACTGAGCAGGCAGAATATAGCATGTAGCCAACATGCCAACCTCCCTGTGGCAGAGATTCAGGAAAGCTGTCACAATCAGCGAAGGCCAGCACAGAATTATACAGGGATCCTAAAAGGCAGTTGGAATGCAGTGATAGTGAATGCCAGAGCTGGCAATACTATATTGGTCTATTGATCATTTCCCAAACATACCAATCACTTTCACATCTTCATACCTCTGTCATTATGCTCTGCCTGCCTGAAGCATCCACATGTTTCATAGGAACTGAAATCTTGTAATTTGACTCTTAATTTGAATGAACTAGTAGATGAAATTTTGTAATCTGACTCTTAATTTGAATGAGCTAGCAGAGTATATCATTACACTCTGCAAGTAAAAGCAAATGTGATTATAGTCAATTACACAAGGAGATTAGGCAAAAGTAGCAGCCTGAAGCTGTGTGTCAGCTGCCTAACAAGATTAGGGTTGACATCTCTGCTCTTCTCTTGGCTTTTTCCTCATGGTGACAAAATGGTTGCTGCAGCTCCATGTAGCATATTTATATTTAGAGAGAAAGAAGAGTGATGGGGAAGATACAAACCATATCTTTTCTGGTTTATCCAAGAAGCAAAAGCTTTCTCAGAACTCCTCCCACCCCTCTACACAATTATACTCATGTCTCATTGGCCAGAACTAGAGGGAAGGAATATTGAGAAATTACATATGTAGTCTTTTTTAGCCTCTTTGGTAGAAGCAAGCAAAGAAATATGGTGTTAAGAATAGTTTTGGATGAGCTAATCTCTAGTGAATTTGTGGCATTTTCAAAGCCCAGGGAGCTTATAGCAAAGGTGTGGTCAGGTCTTTCCTAAGATGAAGAGTCTTTTATATAATGAGAATAACCAACTCTCAAATGACCTCACATATTAACATGGATATTTGTATACCAGTTTTGTTTCAAGTGGAAACTTATAATTGCCTTATTTTCTCCTTGTTGAATTAATGCCTTATCTGTGTATAGTACTTTACTGTACAAAGTACCTCCCTCCTATTATTATATTGGATCCTCACAGGTATTCTGTGGCATTAAAAATTATTATTCTGGTCCACAAAATAGAAAGTTGAGACACACAGCAGCTGGGTGATTTGCACCGCGTCTAAAAACTAATATAAAGTAAGCCTTGGATCCAGATGTTTGACTAGAGTGTCCACATTGTTATACTTGCAGAGAGTATATGTTTTAAAAGAAATGAAACAGAAAGATTAAGTTCACATAGAGTCTGAGATGTGCTAATGTTTGGAACTATGGACACTGACTAAATCATTTGTTTAGAGAAAGTGCATTTCGTTTGTGTGACAGCATGAAATCTTTTTTTTTTCCCCTTCTCTGTTTCAGAGAACTTCAGCCAGCAGGTGTTCGGGTGCTCCTTCCTACGGCAGATGGTCCAATCCGCAGCCACATCAGGTAATACGCTTTTTGGAAGGACCTTGACGTAACTTGTTTTCCTTGAAACGTGCTTAAGCTTACAATTCTTCTGTCACTGGGCCGATGTGGAGAGTGTTAGGCTCTCGTCTGTTCTCATCACGAAGGTGACTCCCTTACAAAGTGCTGTGCAGTTGTTCGTCGCTTACTTTTCTCTATCTCAAGTTTTGGGTCAGGGCTACAGGAGGCGGACGGTCACCAGAAAGTGTCCAAGTTCCACATTCACAGTGTCCAAGTTCCACATTCACAGCATTCTTTGGTGGATAGTTAATGAAAGCAATCTAGACATTGTTGGAAGTGAATTTTTCCTTCAGCCTAAGATTATTCCTTCTGTGCCTTTTATTCCAGGCAATCACGTATGTTCCAATGTCTCTAAGAGTATATTCACCAATATGTCAGACAAATGTACGAATATTACCAAAAAATCACTTTTTTTCCTTGCCTAGTTGGCTTGTTGGCTTCTTTTTTCCTCAAGGTGATTAACAACCTCTATTCAGGTCAAACAATACAGAACATTATTTAACCTCTTTTGGGAAAATTAAACCAGCAGAGTGCTGCTATGTCTCTGTGTGTAAACATAATAGGATATTTTCTGTTGGTGAGCAATTTTTACAGGTGACACACTGTGACCACATGGGCGTCTTTCTGAAGCAGCACATGGCGAGAGCACTAACTCACTAACTTTGGACTTGAAAAGCTGAGTAGGACTTGCATTCAAAATACCTCCTATTATGAGACCAGAAAGCAATATACTCCCATTCATCTTTGCTTTATTGGTCAGAATTCTTTCTTAGACTTTCGGTTCATGTAGGCAGGCTAAAGTGCTTATAAGAGAGGCATATTAGAAATGGTTTGTTTTCACAATTTCTCTCTCATTCTGTTGACTTTCTGTAGAAATTTAGCGTCGGTGATAATTTATCCCAACATCAGCATAATGTGAAAACTCTTTTTGTATACTCCTTTTTATTTTTTCTTTGAAATTGTAAATTGGCGTTTATCAATCAAACAATATTAAAAATGATTGATAAGAGAAAATTAAAGTCTTCCATTATGCAGTATTTTATCACAGTACCGATTTTCATATTGAATTGGTTGGTGGAAAAAAAGTTGAGAGTGATGTTTCTGTCTCCATTGGCATCAGCTTTGTGTGGACATTACAGTTTCTGGTGACTTGGGAAAGATATATTGCTTTGTGACTGTAACCTGAGAAAAGAGGTGGCATGGAAAGAGGGGCAGTGGCCCAAGTCAAGGGAGATTGCTTTGAATATCCAGGTTTCCTTTACTTCCTACATAATAGGCACAACCCTGAAAATGCACACTAGGTTATGAATCAGTATTTCTGATTTCTGGTCTTACACTTTCCAGAGACCGAGTTGAGCCAGTCACTACTCACATCTTTGCATTCACCCTGAAGATGGAGGGGTGTTCTACCCCAATCTTCACAGACTAAGGAAAACGACACCAGAGATTATATTGTCCAAGATTATACAAATGACCTGGAGTAGGAACTCACTCAGTCTTACCAGTCAATATGGGCCTTCTGGGAACCTCTCAGTGAGATAATCTAATGTAGTCACTCTGTGAGTCTGTGCTGGTCCTGCAAACTTTACACATGCTGCAATGAAACTAGAAAAGTGAAGACAGGGTAGTACTGGGGGCATCTCTTAATTCTGAGAATATATCCTTTTAGTTTCCTGATATTAAAATGACCTCATTTTATAAAATCTGGGAATTATTAGATGGTATTTGCCTAGTTTTTAGTATCCCAGGCTGGTCAAAATGGTGGCCATCCGCTATACACGTCACCCAGTGTGTTCTCTGAATTCTTCCAGGTGTACGAAATCCAAGAGCCGAAGAGCCACCAAAACTAGGTTTCATTTTTGCACTCTTACTTGTTGAAAGAAATGTGATTATTTTGGGAGATTCTCAATCTTAACAGTGACATTTTGAGTGGGGAGAGGCCATAACGCGAAGGCATTTCTAAATGGTTTCCTGATTAAAACTCATATTGGTGACATCTTTCTTGTACTGAGGATTCCCTTTAACTCTAAGTGAAAGGAGTGGTGCCTTTTTTGTCGTGAGGTGATTTCCTCATTGTGCAAACATGATGAAATCCTGTGCACGTACATAGACCTAGATGGTACAGCCTACTACTATAATTGTATGTGCTATACTTTTGTACAATTGGCAGCTCAGTAGTTTTGTTTCCAGCAACATCACCACAAATACATGAGTAATGCGTTGTGCGATGACATTAAAGCAGCCACCACGTCACAGTGGCTACAACATCATGTTGCTACGACATCCATAGGGATTTTTCAGCTCTATTATAATTGTTTGGGACCATTGTCATATACACAGTCCATTGTTGACTGGAATGTTGTTATGTGGTGCATGACTGTATTCTGTAAGTTTTTGTCTGTTGCTCTGGTCATTGGCTCGTTTGCTTTCAGATCTACTCCATGACCATCCTTGGATGTCTGCTTTCCCAGGCCCCCTTGCTGACTTCTAAGTAGGTTCTTCCAGTGGGAGAGTCTGCATTGTTGGCAGACTAGAAGGAGATAGGAAGGGCAATACCAGAATATATCTCTCCCTCTCTGTTGCTTTGAGTGGTACATCTCTATGGTCTGAGCCTTTATGTGGATCCAGACATGGTGAGGCAACCCTGGTTTCTGGTCTGTAGGTAAAATCCCCCATACTCTCCCAGCTTGAGGGGAGGTAGCAATGATGTCACTCACCCTTACCTATCTTTTTTTTTTTTCTTTTTTTTTTTTAGCTTTCCCCAAACCCTATAACTAGTTCCTTATATTAAATACCTTCTCTTGGACTGCAAAGTTTGGACTCTGTTTTTCCAATTTTTTTCTGACTATCTTCTGACTGATACACCTATCATGGCGTGTGCACTTCATTCTTTTGTGTCTATAACAGTAGCTTCTAATTTTACAAATATTATGTGAATATTTACAGCATCACCAGCCTTGCAGCTGCTGAGAACTGAGATTTACTCTCTTGAGCTGGCCTGGTGGGTGGTAATCCTTTTACACCCCTATCCCACACAGAATAATTATTCCTCTTCTTTGTTACTCATGCTTTAATCCTTCCCTTTTAAATTTGTGTTTATTACAAAAACCTTTGTCTTTTATGTTTGCAATATAATAGGCTTATTGGCTTCAGTCTTTGAAAGTACCTACACAAATTCTCAGCCTGAGGTTGCAAGTACTACAACTCAATTCTTGTTTCCAGCTTTGTGTCTTTTTCTGATTTGGGGCATCAGCAGGACATTAAAAAAAAAAAAATGAGTCATGGATTTATATTCACGAAGAAAAGTGGATCTTTTCCTATTCGTTTTCAGAGCACTATTTGCAAATCTTAGATAGACACACATAGATACATTCATGAGTAAATCAGAACACAGGCAGATACCTGCTCATTCGAGAATTAATGTCATCACCATTCCTTCATTCACAATCATTATCATCATAACTAACATTTATTGAATATTTACTATGTGGTGTCTGCTAATCCTTTCCCTGCACTGTCTCATTTAATCCTTTCAGCATCTCTGTGATAAGGATGCAGTGTTTTACAGATGAGGGACTTGACCACCTGAGCATTTAACTAACTTGTCCAATGATACAGGGTTGGTTCTGTCAGATGCCAGCATCCTAGTCTTTGAACCAGTGGGCAATACTATCTCTGTAAAGTTTTTAGAGTAATTTAAGGCCACTGAAAACCATTTTCAGAAACAGTTCAGTTTTGAACTGACTAAAACATAACTTTTTGGTTTAGGGATTATTTCTATTCTGAAATTATTTTTGCAGTTAACTTTCTTTGTTGAAACAAGTTCTTATATCTACTCAAGCATAGATTAGTATATTTGCAAATAGACATCTTTCAAAACATAGACCTTAATGTATTTATTAATAAGTTTTATTTAAAAGTGCACAATTTATTTATAACGCAACGATTTGGTGTTTTATTTGGAATAATTTGAAAATATTTTTTAAAAAGAAATATCTCCTGCCATTGATTTGCAGTTTGTCAGAAATGCGTGTAAAGTTTTATGTGCTTACAAATATATATCAAATAAAGGTCATTATGAATTGAACTTTGATTAAATGAAACTGACAAGTGAGAGTGGTGACTGGCTGACTGGTGTCTTCAAATTCAAAATACAAAGTGATAAACTGAAATTGTAGTAAGCTTTTTTATGTCTATTCTGCCTTTTTCTCTAGCAAAGTTTTTCCTTTGGATAATTGGCACCAACCCAAGCTTTGTGTCTTAAAAACCCTCAATGTACAGTTTTGGACAATCAATGACGGTCAATCAATTGATTGATATCTCTTTAGGTTTTCAGTAAATTTTGTGTTTAGAGTCGTCCTTGGTAAGTAGAAAACTTAAAACTTATCTCATTAGAAAGGAAAACCAGTGAGTTGAAAAAAATTAAAAGATATAATATGTTAAGTAGTGACAATTTATTCAAAATAAAGCAACCAAATATTCCAGTGTCATTATTTTCTAGCAGCACATAGAATGGACAGAATTCAAGACTGATAGCAGAAGTTTCAGTTACCTGGAAAGACTGGTGTTAAATGAGGGAGGAGACTATTCTATCATTTTATTATGTTGACGTAATAGGATAAAGAAAGGGAGTGTAGTTCACTGATAAAAGACAGTAAGTATAAATATAGTGAGTATTTTTCCTGGATGGTCTTATATAATTGTTTCACACCTATATATGAAAATCCATGTATGCAGCATGCAGCAGGAACTCATGAAGTATTTGTTGAATGAATGAACGAATTGTATGAAATAACAGCAGAAATAGAATGGGAAAGGGAGGACCCAAAATCCATATTTATTTTTAAAAATTTCCTCGTGATCATTAGTTTCCATCTTCTCCTTAACTGAGGCCCCACGTCAAAGCTGATAATTATGAATTGATTGAAATAGAATGTATTTTACCTCATCTCTGGTGTTAGTTCTGATAACTAATGTTGTAGTAGGAATAAAGGCTGCCAGAGGCCAAGAGAGTCCATATTCTTAATCATTGATCAAGTTGATGTTATACCTTTATGTTATGTATGTTATGCATTGGGGATTCAGTTGGTCACCATGAGATTTCAATGATAAGACACCAATGTTGAGACCATGTGTATGACTGTTTGGTGCTCTGGGGTCCATGAAGACGAATGTGAGGAGTTCAGTTTTTTTCTGGTTCTTGATTCTGAAAAAAATTGGCCCCCTTTATCTGTGTATGCATTTGCTGAACTTTGAAATTTAAATAAATAGAAAAAAAACTACATATATTTCTCATCAGCCAAAGATAACCAGTAACACCCATGTGTTCAACCAAACTTGGTTGATTGCTGCTACGAAGGAGAGCATACCATGGAGAATGAGCAGCATCTGAGTAAGAGAGTGTTGATGTTGGGAGAGGATTATTATGGGATTTTAGGCATGGGTTAGGTGATTTTGTTGAGAGCTGAGGAAGTGGAATTTGTTCAGGATTGAATGCTATTAGGAAGTGAGGTTAATTCTATGGTTGGATATCTTAGTAATTCTGTCTAGAAGGTGGGAGAAATTGAGCAAAGCTAAAGATATAAGTGGTAAAGAAGTGGCAGTCACTCATATTACCTGGGTGAGGGGAATTTTTGGTCATGTTTATGATTTGTACAGTGGTCTCACTTTTCTTTCTGCTGGGATATAATTATGGATGGTCTTGTTTTCGTGCTATTCAATATTGATTATGACGTAAACTTGTCTAATTTTATGTTGATATTTTGTGAATTGTTTTTGTTAAGTAGAAAACTCCTTGGCCTAAGAAGTAATACCAAACCATTTATTCTATATTTTACACACATACACGTACACGCACACACACACAATTTATACGATTGTGTGTAAAATAGAAGGTCTGTACTATCCTCCCCAATCTTTGCATTCATCCTGATCCTTGCATTCGTATATTTGAGAACCTGACCAGAATAGCAAAGTGGCAATGCTCTTAATTAGAGCTGACATCCAGTTGACATCCTAGCGTTATAAATCCAGAGATCAGGGAAGATCTGCAGTACCAATTTCTACGCATTTGCAAACTGTCATGTCCCATTTACAGTTCTTTTTTTTTTTTTTAAGGATAAGGAGAAAATTGTGGGAAAGCAAACTTGACATTACATAAATCCTTACAAATATGGACTTGCATTTGACAATTAATTATTTAGAGTGTATTAAATTAGGGTCTGATTAAATGATATGTCTGATTAATGATAGCTTGTCTCTAAAGATGATGCCCCAAGGAACCATGCTCCTAACACTCATACCTTTCCTCCCTTTGGAGCTCAGTTGGTCCTCTGACTCCCTTTTGATCAGTGGAATGCAATGAAGTGACACTGAGGGACTTCCAAACTTGGTACTAAGAAGCGTGGCAGTTTTGGTTTTGTACTTTAGAGTGCTTATTCCAAGAGAAGCCATCTGCCATGTGGAAGCCCAATGATCATGAGACTAAATGCGGCATGGAAACCCAAGCTAATCCCTTTGAAGAGGCGGCCTGCAAAGACAGATGCCCAGCCAGGCCTCAGCTGTTGCCATCCCAGCAGAAATGTTGGACCTATGAGAAAAGGCACCTTCAGAGGATTGTCATTCTAGTCATCTTCTGACTACAAGTGCCTGAAAGTCCCCATGTGAAACTACTCAACTGTGCCCAGCTGGTAATTTGTTATACAGGAATAGGTAACCAAAACAATCACCTATCTAAAAATAAACATTACTACCATGTTTCCCCAAAAATAAGACTGAGTCTTATATTAATTTTTGCTCAAAAGACACATTAGGACTTACGTTCAGGGGATGTCATCCTGAAAAATCACGCTAGAGCTTATTTTCCAGTTAGGTCTTATTTTTGGGAAAACACGGTAGTATCCTTAGCAATGCTAGGAAAGTGTTGGCAGTTAAAACATCAGCTATGCTGATTTGAATGAATTGTTAATATTCATTTGAATTAACCATACCTCTTATGTAAAAATGAGTACTATTTAGTACTTGAAAAAGCTAGACAGACATTTCATTCTGCTATCTTTTTTTCCTTATTAATTTCTTAAACAAATACTTTCAGACACATCAATATTTTTAAATTCTTCAGTGTTCAGATCAGATTCTATTAGGTCGGTGCAAAAGTAATTGCAGTTTTTACTATTATTTTGAACCTTTTAAACCGCAGTTACTTTTGCACCGACCTAATAGAATTCAAAACCCCAGAAATCATGAGCTATACTTTTTTTTGCAGTGTTGTCCAGGGAAGTGGTTGGGAAATAGTGGAGACAGTATTAGTCACCAAATATCCCATTTGCTTCCTCGATTGCTCTTTGCTTCTGCAGTCAGATGGTACAGTAGGACAGCTTCACCAATGAGAGGTTAGTGGAAGTGGCCAGGCCACTTATGTTCTGAGGCAATAGAAAGGCCCTGTGTAATTCTCCAGTCTCTATTACTGACGCAATGGGTTCCAGATGGTGCAATTACAAGATGATAGAGTCGCCATCTGCCTATATCCCTGGATGAGTGAGGGGAGCAGAACCCCTTGTTAATCCATGATAGGCAGTAGCACAAGCCAGAAACAAGCCTTGGTTGTTCTTAAGCCACTGACATTTGAGGTTAATTTGTTTCTAGAATAGAGCCCAATGTCTTCTGATGAATGCAGGGGGCTTTAATGTCCCATAAGCTCCATCATCTCTACACCAGGCTCTTCAAAATCAACCTGAAATCTAAATGAAAATAATCTGACTTTTATGTAAACAGAGCTTCAAGGCAGAACTTCTGATACTTTCTCCAATTATATTTATATCCTTAAGTCCCTCAATAGAGGAATTCTTGCGGCAGCACTGTTTATTTACTTCGGTAATTTGAGAATACCTGACACTCAAATCACTCTCAAATCAAGTGGTTTTCCGTTTATTTCTCATAATAACTTTATAGAAAGTTGTTAATTACATAATAGAAAATTTAAAAATACTTATTCAATCAATGTAATATCAATGAAAACATCTAAGTTATTTTTTTACTTTTAAGAATGATTATTATGAAATTTCCAAACATGTAAGAAAGTAGAAAGAACTCCATATAACCATTTGAAGGGGAAAAGGGATGAGGGGGTGGTGGGGGGGAGTTTTATGCAGCTGCAACAATTATCAGCATAGGGGTGGATTTTCAAATAGAAGTTTTGACTACATAAAATTTTATTCTGTTTTGATCAGCCTTTCAATGATAAGATAATAATTACCCTTTCCACCCATCTCCAAAAACAGATCCAAATTTTCTACAAACACATGTGCTTTGTAGTCATGATGCTATCTGCTGTATTTCTAATTTTTGCTATGTAGGAATAACTTCAGGATACTTTGTTTGAATGACTTATTTATAGGGAGACTATTTCTCCCTGTTTGGCCAGGAGAGTCACAGTTTGCATCTAATGTCTTGGAGTAATTATTAACAGCACTCCCTCTCATTCTCAAAAGCATCCTGATTTGGACAACAAATTATATGGTCTCCTTCATTATTAAACAGGTGTGCTTTTCCGCCTGTCTACTTTGTCCTGTTTTTGCTTTCATACATCCTCCAGATCTGGATTCTGTGTCTTGCCTTGTGAGCCCCAGATAAGTCTAAACTAATCATAATCAGTGACATCTTATCCCAGCATCCATGCGTGCTTGCAATATTTTTAGTGTTTGAAATGTCTTTGGCATCTATAGTGGCCTACCTAGGACCAACGACGTAATTTCTGGGGTCAAGTGCAAAATGCAAAAAATTATTGAGAATTTCACGATAGTGACAGCAAAGCGTTAAACCATGTGTGGGGCCCTTCTAAAAATAGGCTCCTGTAACAATAAAGGTCTCATACCCATGGATTTGGCCCTGGGCCTACTGACCCCTTTGCCATTCTCCACTCTCCACTGAGTTCCCTGTATTGACCAATTTCAAAACCGTATTCATGTAATAAACCCTCTGCTGTTAACTTAACCCTCTGCATGGTTAACTTATTTCTCAATCCCACTCTGGGGGTCTGAACAATGGCCTTAGCTAAATATTGTTGCCATATAATGAGTATTTACTATTAATAATGAGCTGCGGAGCCAGAATTCCAATACAAATTTGCTTGATTTCAAAATGAATGATCATAACCTTTGTGCTGTTCTGACTGTTAGCCCTCATGGCCTAGCTAATGCTTGCAGAGTTCTTGCCTTAGTCTGGGATTCCAATGAATGGAATTCAGTCATTTACGAACAGATGACCAGGAAACAAAATGCACATTTGCTGCTCTTCACATTTTCGTTGTTCACCTGAAACTTCTGTCTGACATGTGCACTGCCTCAAGTGTACCTTCTCCCTGCCTACATCCCATCTCCCTAATAACTATAATTACCAAAACATACCTAAGCTTGAACTTTATGGATCTCCTGGACTAACTTCTTGATCTAGATTAGTTTTACCATCTACTCTTAAATTTGCTTCTCTGGCTCACTCGTTGCATTGTAGCTTATGCCTGTGAACATTTGGAGTTAATTGGAACACACGGACTTTTTTTGGGGGAAAAAGCATGCACAATCATACCTGTTGCTTTCTCCACTGCCAATTATTTTTAGTCCATAGAGTTAACGTCCATCTTTTTGATGACCTCTAGTACTAGTGAAGATTTTACGTAACCAGCTTTTATCTGCTCTAAGAGGTGGAACTAAGAGAAGGGCACCCTTAGTGCACCATTGGTAGAAATGTAAATTGATGCAGCCATTATGGCAAACAGTATGAGGTTCCTTAAAATAATTAAAAATAGAGCTATCATATGATCTAGCAATTCTGCTTCTGGGTATTTATCCAAAGGAATCAAAATCACTATCTTTAAAAGATATCTGCACTCCCATGTTTATTGCAGCATTATTTACAATTGCCAAGACATGGAAACAACCTAGGAGTCCATCAACAGACACATAGATAGAGATGACAGATAGATAGATAGATGATAGATAGATAGATAGACAGATAGATATAGATATGTAGATATATACCGAGGGTGACAAAAAAAAAAGTATACAAGTGGACACTTTGGTTAACATTGCTCAAGCAATAGTATGCCATAATCAGAAGTGTCTTGATGTTGATTTTAACCATTCTGAGCACCTCTTGTAATTGCAGAAGTCAAACATGACTTGTATTCATCTTTTGTTATTGGTATATATTGAGTATTACAATTTTAATGCAGTTGTCCTTTTTTAAAATGTGTATATATTTTTGGCACCCTCTGTGTATATAAATATATTTGTAGATGTATACACACACAATGAAATAATATTCAGCCATAAAAAAGAAGGAAATCCTGCCATTTGCAACAACATAGATGGACCTTGAACACCTGATGCTATTTAAAAAAAAAGTGGAACTGAGATTGTTGCATGACAACCATGTCCTTAAAATAATTTTAAGATTTGTTTCAACTGTAAAATGAACTATTCTGGTGAATGCTATCAGAAAAAAAGCTGGGAGATAAGGGGAAGGCAGGAAGAAAACAATTTAAATATTCAGTGATTTTTCTTGACACTCTCTTCAATAAGCATAAATCCTCGTGAGATGAGTTGATGTATCTCCTGTTACCCAAAATATTTTTTACCATAAGCCCCTTCTAAAGTGACCATCTTGCTGTTCTGTACACTCACTTTTACTGTTCAAAGATACACAATTTTTGCATAAAATAACTCATAAATGTAAACTATCCATTATTGGATGCCTAAAATACCAGAGATCTGTTTCATCTTTGGAGGGAAAGAGCTTTTGAACATAATGAAAAATTTGTGTTGATAGCCAATGCGATGACTTGCTAAGGAATTTTCAAGTGTAGTTTTGATGGCATTCAATTTTGCCTTAAATATTATGTGTGCAACTAAACCTCTGTTAAGGCAGGTTTTCACTCACTTCAATATAAACATTGTATTTATCCAGTTGAAAGAATTCACATGGACTAAAACTGCTTTGAGTTCTTTGAAGATAGCTGCTGATGGAAGAGAGAAGCCAGGGATGGAGCTTTGTTATCTTAACAGCCAAACATTTGACTACTTTGTTTAAGGAGTAAGCTCAGATTTCTTCTTCATTCTTTTGTGTTATAGTAAACGGTGGGATTTCTGTAAATTTGTTGAGATGCGCCAGGAATATTGAACTGAAAAATGAGGCTTGGAAATATTGAGGCTCTCATAGCCTTTCTATATTATTTTTATTTATTTTACCACCAATGGATATTCTAAAGCATCTGTTACTGGATGAGCAGTGAATAGGACTATTTTTTGGAGCACCAGTGAGTATTAGAGGACACTCAATGGTAAATAATTTATGAATAAATGTTTTGCTCTGGAAAGAAGTCATGAGTTGAACAAAGAGAGATTGCTGTATGTGTCTAATGTTGACACTTTGATGTTAGCCATAATCTACTCTTACCCAGAGTATGATGACTTCCTTATGTCCACTTTAAGGGAAGCATGGCTACATCAGTGGTCAGTGATTTCCTTAAGACAATCTGTGCACTTAAGACATAAGAGGATCTTCATTGGAATAAATGGAGAGACATCTTGATGTTTTGGGTGACTGTGGAATATGGAATAAGTGGGGGAAACCGGGAGTCTTACTTCACTACGAATTCACTCAGCAGTGTAAACGCCCATTAGCAAATTGCATGTGAATGCCTGAGATCCAGAAGCCTCCCTTGCTAATAGCAGGCAGGGAGAAAGCTTGAAAATAAAGACAATAAAGGCCAGGCAGTTTTCAGCAATTTGTGGTTCAGTGGAGAAGGACTTGGTGTCTTTCTTCTCCAGTTGCTGATTGCTGCCTGGAGACATAATGATGGCTTCATTGGCTTTGCTGCTACTCTGGGTTGTAGTGTCTCCTATATCACAATTGCTGCCTTCTTAGTAGAACCTGATAGAACTGTTTATCTTTCTTACGGCTGCAGAATCTCCAAGTATGTTTATGGCTGCAGAATCTCCAAGTATTTCTCTTTGGAATTTGGGAAATAAGATACAAGATTTGGTCTCAGAATGATATGATTAATCAAAACAGTCTTTAGTTTCATAATGGGATAGGGTTTTATAAGATATCAAAGATATCTTTATCTTTTATAAGGGGTGTGTGTTTGTGTGTGTGTGTGTGTGTGTGTGCATGCAAGTGTATATATTAGTATAAAAAGTCTTTCACACTGGGAGGAAAAAAATGATAGTGATGGGCTTGTTATTTTGAATGGGAGAACCTGGGAATTCTCACCACGAAAATGGTTAAGAACTTCGACTGTGAAGGCACTCTAGATCTGTATCCCAGCTATATCATTAACTTGATCTTGGGAACACCACTGAACCTCTCAGTGCTCGCTTTCTTATCTGTAAAATGGGGAAAATGTAGCTAACTCATAGGGTATTGAGAATATTAAATGATATAACAGTATTAAAGATCCGACAGTTAACAGAACACCTAGAATTTTAGTTTTCTATGTAAAGCATTCCGTGATGATAGTTAAGTCATTCCCCAGGACTTGGCAATGGAATCATACTTCAGTGCTTAAGGGTTGTGGTTTGAACCATTGCTCATGCCGTAGAACCAATGCTTCAATATAGACCATCTGAGATTTAGACCAGCATTCGTTTGCCACCATTTGAAGTTGCATGGGAATCAATGTATTAGTCCAAATGAAGACAAATTCTTTTGATCTACAGGTCAAAATAACTGTATACTTTATGTGAAGGTTATATTAGGTGTGACCACTTTATAGTGTTTCTCTAGACTAGTGAACGTTTGATCAGTGATGTTTATCTCTGCAACTGTGGAAGGAATCAGAAAACTCTAAGCTATAAAGGAATCTTAGTTGATGTTCAATGTACCTAGAGAAAAACTCTCCACCCCAATATTTATTCTTCTTAGAGCTTATATTGTCAGAGTTGGCACTTCTCTCCATGGCTAAGCTGAACATTATGACTATTATAAGATCTAATTTATATAAAACATATTAAATCAAATTTACATCTCATACTAAACATACTTCTAAAAACATTGAAATAATTTGCATTACTTTGCTTTTGAAATCATTTGACTACACAAGAACAAATACTATTTATGAGGGCCTATCATTTCTTGACAATTGTGCATACATGAGCATTCTTGCAAAGTGAGAAAAAATGGATCTACAAATTGTTTTCAAATACAGTGTTATTTTATGAATACTAAATTTAGCTACTGATGAAGTAGTTGATTTTAAGTTTTGTAGATTTTTTTGTGGTCTACATTTTGTAGATTTTGTTTTATAGTTTTATTTTCATATTTCGAAGCTAATAGATTTGTTTTTCCAATTCTCATATTTTTATAGAATCTTAGAAAGGTCATAAGTCCTGGATACTGTCAATTGTTCTTCATGGAAAAAATGACCCTGCTCATTTTTTTTGCTGGTGACCTGTTTAAGATATAGATTTATTCTTATGCAGAGAAAATTTAAGTGTAAGTTTAAGCAGTTTGAACCATGATAAAAAGAAATCTAAGTATTTTGTTATATTTTATTTGTAATGGTGTTTGTTTTAATGCAAACCAGTAGTGCCATTGATCATACGTATTTTAAAATTCAGATTATTTTTAGAAAGTGAAAACAGCATACATCCCATATACTTTATAACAGTCCTAAAAGTATCTTGGGAAACACTAACATTTCTGTGGTGAAAGTTATGAATATTCACCAAATGGGTCTAAATAAATAAAATGCTTAAAATTAGTTCAGGTCAGGTTTTATCACTAAATCTATTCATGTCAGATGAAGTCTTGCTGCCAAAAGACTTATGAAAAAACATTAAGTTTTCCCAGCTGTTTATATTTTGGAATACCGTTGAGGGATTACAGACCTATAACCTACACAGGCTGTTATTAGCGTTAGATAATTTACTGGACTTGTGAGATTAAAAAGGGAAGCTATTACCATCTTCATGTTATGCCTGAACAAAAACGGGATATAGAGCAAATTAATGATTTTTTCTAGGTGATAGAGCAAGTAAGTGGTTAAAATGGAGATGAAACCAGAGTGTCCTGTGTCGCATCCCAGGGATCTTTCCAATTTTTTTCATGGCCTCTGTAATTACGGAAATGGCTGTTTCACTTGCAGCTTGCTTGGCCTGTGATGGCTGCCATTTCTCTAGAAAGGCCAGGACCCCTGCACTTCTCAACACGACAGTGTTGTATGCAGTTTCATTAGTTTTTGATTCACTGGGGTACTAATTGTGTAATTGTTCTAAAGAAAAGCTCCAGAGCTTATATAACAAAATATACATTTGTTGAGATTAGCTAAATTAGGTGTGACTGTTCCTTGCAAGGCTTATTTTACTAGTGTTTTCCTATCCTTCCTTTGCTGAAGTCAAGAGAACTGAAGATAGCTAGGTTCCTGATGTATCTCCTCCCAGTTCTTAAAATTTCCTGCTCTGTTTCGCTGGCACCACACATGACAGTACCCATGGTGCATTTTATTGCTGCAGCTGTTTCATTTGCCAGTTTTTTTCAGCACAGAGGTTAGTTTCAGTGACAGCTTAAAATAATTCACCTGATGTAGTCTTCTTGGACATCTGAAACCTGAATTATTTTCACACCACCTGAGGACAGAGAAGCCTATTCCATCACTTGTGGTGTCTTTCGCAGAAAGCTGACATTAAAATTCAGATTTTCCTTTTGCATGCCGGCATTCATTTATTCCTTTATTTGTCTGTTCATCCAGGAAGCATTTATCAAAAACCCAGTTGCTTGGAAAGTCACACGAAGATCACTGGACAGCTATCTCTCTGGAAATCTAATTGGGGAAATAATGCTTTTCCACCCTTGCACAGAAAAGTCATAAATTGGCCTAAGCATTTACAACTTTCCAATGGAGTGAGTCAAGGCATCATTCATTTTTTTACAGTCACACCTAAGAAGCCAGGCAGGAGAGTTAAATGTCATGGTTAGCAGCAGTGGGCTTTGGTGACATATGACTCGGATTCAAAATCTGGCAAACAATTTACTGGGCTGGCTGATTTGGAGAAGTTTACCTATACATGGCATATATTTATAGGTACACTTCTGAATCCCTCGATTTTTGGTTCTGTTGTGTGTGAAATGAGGGTGACAATTTGCCGAGAAGCTTAATGGAGACATGTATGTATGTCAGTTGACCTTGATGGTGATGCAAACAGGAAATAGTTTTCTTTCCCATCACTGTCCTCTGAACTATTCCATCATATCTTCCTCTTCTGTCTCTTAATGAGAGATTCTCTTTTTATTGCCTTTAACAATAAAGACAGTAAAATGTTCAGGCATTAAAAAGTTCCAGTCTAGTAAAAATTTACATCAACAACTAAAAGGAGTAGGAGAAGATAGATTTCAAATATATTATATATTATATTTGCATGGCAAATGACTCATATCTGGGGTATATAATGAACTTCTACGAATCAGTGAGAAAAAGACAGACAACCCAATAGAAAAATCAGCAAAAGATTTGGACAGAAAAAAGAGGATACCCCAGCGGCTAATAAACCTATGAAATGGTGCTTAAATTCATTAGTCACCAGGAAAAAAACCAAAAATTACAATGAGATACTACTACACAGTGACCAGAATAGTTAAAATGAAAAGATAGAAGCTACCATGTATTGAGGAGAATATGGAACAAAAGGAAATTTCAGTCAGTTGCTGATGAGAATATAAATTTATTTTTCCAACTTGGGAAAACTCTTTGGCAGTATCTATTAAAACTAGACATAAGCATATACCGTGACCCAGTAAATCCACTTACAGGTGTATACCCAATAGAAATGCATACACGTTTTCACAAAAGACATCCTTTGTAACATTCAGAGCACTAATATCCATAATAACCCCAAACTGGATTCTATCAAAATTCCCACACAATCAAATATTATATGATAATGCAAATCAATGATTTACATCTCTAGGCAGAAACAAGGATAAATCTCACAAGTATAATATTGAGTGTAAGAAGCCAGTCTCCAAAAAGACTACATATTCTATGATTCAATTTATTCAAAGCACAGGAACAGGAAAAGCTAATCTCTAATATCAGAAGTCACATTTTGGGAGGGTAATAACTGGAAAGGGACAAGAAGGAAACTCTTGTTTCTTGATTAGGATTCTGGTTATATGGTGTGTTCAGCCGGTAAAAATTTTTCTATGTACTCCTGGTATGTACACCTTTCTATGTTATACATCAGTAAAGGTCGTTTAATTTCCCCGAAGCTCTGATATATTTTTTTGTCAATCCTTCACATTGCTTTTTTCCATCTCCCCATGTCATCTACTGATTATTTTTACATTCCGATTATTATAAAACTCTCTTGAGCTTGGGGATGCCACAGTCCAGAAGCCCAAAGAGCTCTGTGCTGGAGAAAGCTCTTCTCTGCCCAACCATACCTTCCACATCCAGGCAGAGCTCTCGACAGCTGTGGTCCCTGGGCCCTAAAAGCCACGTTGTGCTCCAGGTTTCTTGAGGTGAGTGACACTACCCAATATTAAAGTCTTCCTAAAGATCGAGTGGTAGGTGGAACAGGCAAGTTCACACCATCAGTAAAGCCAGAAGATACTCCCAAATAGCTCTCTACTTTTGGTCTCCATAATTTTCTTGGAATGTCCTTATAGTCTTATTTTTCAATTTTCCCAGTGTCTTTCCTTCATCCTTCCCTCCTTTCTTCCTGTCTTCTTTCCTTTCATCAAGGATTTGAGTGCTTTTTATGAACTAGACAGTGGGCTAAGTGTTGAATACAGAAAGATGAAAAAGCTGTAAAGTTGAGCTTCAAGTACCTTCCCTTTAAGTCTGAATGAGGACACAAAGCTGATTAGTTGTTAGCTTCCTTTCTTATAACCATTACCTTCAGGTAAAAAGTCTTCATTTGGGAACAACATGCTGAAAATAAAATTACTCCCGTTAGCCCCTTCTGAGCAAATGGTCACCTAAGGAACACATTCAAAGGATAATGTCTTTGTTTGCAAAAGACATGAAATTGCTGTCAGTAGGGAGGACAACACATAGGACATTAAAAGTTAAGGTAAATAAAGATAATAATTTTAACTCATTGCTAGCTGGACTTTTTTGGTTCTTTAAAGTTTAGATCATATTGATTTCAATACCCAGTTCATGGTCTGTAGAAGTCGAAAGCTCTTAAATGTCCTCTGTTATCTCTGGTCCTGTTAAGTGGAAGTGGAAATTTTTCTTCTCCACCCTGGGGATAACACAAATACAGGACTTCTCCTTGATCCTCCCTCCAAAGGAACTACAAATAAATAACTTTTATTGCATGTTTTAAGGATTGTGGTGAAGGGTTACATTAGATACGATAGAGCAAATAACTAGAGTATACTACTACAATTATTTTTTTTCCACCACCACCATCAACATATAACACCTGTAACAGGTTTCTCAGCATCTTCCTAGCTTCTCTGTGGACCCAGCTGAAATTATCTCCTTGTCTCATGGTGAAGATTTTATCACTCATCTTTTGTGGTCTTGGTTTCTGCCAACCCACATGTCCACAGGTTTGTACACCTTCTTCACTAGTGCTGTTATTTTCTCAAATATATTTTCCTTTTTGTACCCACTCTTGGTAATAAGCTGTTCTCATTCATTACGTAGGATGGTAGTCAAATCCAGCTTTGGAGATAGTTTTCTTGATCCCAGCTTATCTCCATACTTCAAAAGCAGCGACCTCACAAAACATTCTCGAAGGGAAACAGAGAAGTTTATTTTCATTAAAGAAGCCTTGGCCCAAATTTTCTCAGTGATTATTAAAATCATAGGAGTCAGGGGTGAAATATCAAAAATTTGTTGAGAAATAATAGGCAGAGTGGCTTTCTTCTTCATCTGCTCTGAGGAGTCATTTTGCATTTCCAGTTGCCTCTTCTTGAGATGTACTCCCAGATCTCCTTTCTGCCTAGAAACATTTTTCTTCATCCTTTTGGTATTTCTTCAGTTATAAATAACCCTAGGAAGCCTTTTACAGTTAGCTACAGAAATTTAATCCCTGTCTACCATGATTTCCTCTAGCACTTCTTTATCTCACTAAGAAAGCAGTTATTTCAAGAAAGTAAATTTGGGAGCATTTGCGGTCTTGTTCCCCAGCATATGTCGTCAGGTTGGCTCAAATAAACTCATAGAAATAATAATTAAAAAAAAGATAGTAAATTTGATTTTGTGTGGCTACCTTCCCTACAAAATGGTGACTTATTTGAGATTTGGGACAATGCCTGGTCATAGGATTTGTTCAAAGTAATACATGTTTTTTAATGTGATTAGTAAATAAGGGATGATGACAGAATAACAGGCAGTTGTGCTGATTCGTATGTGAGTTTGTCCAATATGTTAATGTATTAAAATGATCAGATGTAAACTTTCTTGCAATTAAAGAAGAAAATTTAGCAATGTATAAATATCTTAAGAAAAAAAAAACCTAACAATTTTGCCAATATACCTTTATGTAAGAAATAGATGATTTAGTGCCTTCAAGAACTGCTAACATTGTGCTAACATTAGGGAAGAGTGCAAGTGCAGATTAAGATGTTGCAGAGATGTTTTCCCCTGTTGTTTTTTTTTTGTTGTTGTTTTTTTTAATCACAGGTGTAGAGGGTATTATTGGGTTTGCAGGAAAGGAATGACTATTCATCTATCCTCTTAGGTTCTGTGGCTGGGCCTGAGAATTAAACTGACAAAGTACGGATTAACAGGAGTAAAACATACCAACTTTATGTTAATTTTGATGTTAATATTTTTATGTAGCACAGAAGCCTTTATGGAAAAGAAATTATGACCCTAAAAAGTAGGTAGACCTAATATCTTATATGCCATCTTAACAAAAAATGATAAATTGTGGAGATATGATGAGACACAGGAAAGGAAAGTTGGGTTAGGGGTGGTATGAAAGTTATTAGGAAATATATGGGGGAGACTAATGGAAGATAAGGGTTATTGGAGTAGGTTTGTTTGTAAAGGCCCATGTCAGCATTAACTCCCAGTCTCCCCTGACAAGAATGTTCTCTTCCTGGTACAGGGCTGGCGCCTTCCTCATGGGAAATTTTATGACCTCCTTTCAGGTAGAAAGGGGAGGTTAAAGAACCCTTCCTGCACCTGCAGTTTCTCAAGTGCCTTCAGCTCAACATAATCAATACTGCAAAGTGGCATATTTTGGGGAGCCATAATCTGATCCCCTTCAGATTATAGTTTTAATTTTGATTAAGCTGGCCTCTTTTAAAAGTAAATGTCGTCAAGAATCTACATCTCTAAGGAGGAGATATAAGGAGGATTGCAAACTCCAAGACATAGTGATTACAAAGGATGGTAGGTTCAAATGATAGTTTAATTGTGCTAACATTTTAAAGGTTTTTATTGTGTGTTAAATCTCCAGTCTAAAGTTTCATAAGTTTTGATTGACCTGCCTGAATCCTACATTTCCCATAGTCTGTTATTTTTCACAAGCAGGATGCAAATTTTTGTAGTAAAGTATATTTAACATTAGAGCAAAAATGCATGTATTTGCAATTCCTCGCAAAAAAAAGTTCTCAAAAATATTTGTTAAATGGGAAGGAATTATAACTCTAGGGATATAATAGCCCCAGAACTTTTTACCTGAGTGTCTCTGAGTTATAGCTGAGCTCGCCTTCTCTCAGAATCCTAAAGAATTATCTATCTTGACAGTCCTAACTCCTTTGCAAAATAAACTATTTCTGTTTCTCATTATGCCTTATGTATCCTTATCTCAACACAAATTCTTAATTACCTGTGTTTCCCGTTAGACTTTGAATATTGCCATGCCTGGTACCTGATAGGCACTCCACAAATGTAAATCGTTGAATGAATGAATTGATGTTGAATGAATGTCTGCATCATTTTCCAACTTAGAATGTTAATTTCTCTTGGGAGAGATAGAATATGACAAGGTTGATTTGTCATCAACCTTCTTTAGTCCCACAAGGAAACTATTTCTAATAATATCTTGCATTTATTGAATATTCGTAATCCCCACCACTACCATATCAAGAAGTACTTTTATTATCTCCATTTCATAGATGAAAAAACCAAAACTGAGAGTGATTCCAAAATATGCTGACACCAAAGAGCTAATAAGTGAGGGAGCTGGGGGATTCATGTCCAAATAGTCTGATTTCAGACCCTAGTTTTTAACTGGCATGCTATACTTCTTCCAAATTTCAACGAAATTATTTCCTTGTCAATGTGCCAATGTGTGTGTGTGTATGAATGCTGTGTTTCATCACAACTGAAGAAGTGAAAGGACCTATAATTTTGAGTGACTCCAGGATGCTGCCCTCATTGGATGTAACTGAAGAACTCTTTCTAGAAGGAACAGATAACTTATTTTAGCCAATCATTTTCATACTTACAGATTCATTTCATCTGATCCAGAATTGTATTGCCATTCTTAATCAGTCTAACTACCGGAACCACACCACCTTTCTAGTGCTTAAAAACCTGATTCCTCTGCCTACTCCCTCCTCAACCATTCTATGAATGTCTTCTCTGCTATGTTTTCTCTTGCCTGGCATGGTCACAAACTCAACAACCACTCCTCCTCCTCCTTAAGCTCCATGATTTACAGAGGCCGCCCAAAAAAAGTATACACATTTTAAGAAAGGAAAACTGTATTAAAATTGTGATAATACATACTGATGACAAAATATGAATATGAGTCATGTTTGATTTCTGCAATTATAAGAGGTGCTCAAAGTGGTTCCCATCAGCGTCCAGACACCTCTGATTACGGTCAACTACTGCTTGAGCAACATTGCCCAAAGTGTCCACTTGTATACATTTTTTTGGCACCCCTGGTATTATTAGGTAGTGTATAGTGCTGTGGGAGAATATTTCAGAAGGCTAATCCCCACTTTTAGATCTCTACCTCCAGATTTAGAAAGGTTACTCTTTTTTCAGTCTCAGTCAAATAATTAGACAAATCTACTTAGCTTCTGAAACACCATAAACGCTTATAGATTAAGACATAGAGATAATTATGTAAATTAGTGACAAATGACACAAGGTCATGCTTTAAAAAAATGCAGTGTCCAAGTTCTTTATAGGAGTTTACAATAATAAGAAGCAGGTCAGCAAGATTTTGCCTAATGGAGGCCCCTTCGGAGCCTGTTCTAAAAGATACAGAAGAAGGATTCAGAATTAGTTTACGAGTGGTTTATAAATCATTTCTCTTCCAGGGTGTAGTGCTACTGAGGACATTTGAATATAAGTTATCATCTTAAGTAAGCTAAAATATACCCTTCACCACAAATTATCCCCCAAATCATAACCCCCAAATTATGTGGTTATTCTAGTTATTTTCAGGGCTAACTTTTTATGCATAAGCTTCCATTTAATTCCTTTCCAAATAATTGAAAATTCAATGTTTGGGAGCCTGTATTTTAAGGTTTACTTGTTATGTAGAAAGTGGAGTTTGTGTGTACATGCTTGTGAGAGAGGGCGAGCATGTAGGAACACACACACACACACACACATACATACACACACACATATATGCTTATATGTACATAGTGTAGATTTTTGCATTCTGAGCAACAGTATTCTTATTAAAAAGAAAACTAGACAAACACATTTATGAAACTACCCTCTGCATATTTTAAAGAGGTTTTTATTTGTGTATTTGTTTTCTCTGTAGATCTGAATTGATTGTCTTATGATAGGTATTTAAAGTTATTTTGAAGGGTTTCACTGAATAAATGAGGAAAAGAATAGGGCTAGAGACAAGTTAGTATAATCTGTGATTTTGTAGGAATCCAGAAGAAAATTTTAAAGATTTTTCTTTTCCCTCTTATTTGGGATGTAGAAAGAAATGGTGCCCTTTACAACTCGCTATTCTTTGAAGCTGGTATTTCAGAGATTTTTTTCCCCTCCTTTATATTGGATAATTTACAAATGAATACTCCCAAAGGAACTCTTAAAATGAAAGAAAAAACATGCTGCTTGAAAATTGATTTGTCATCAGTACTTTGCAGCCTAAATATTTTTCATGCAATTCATTTTCAAATAATTTTCTGATCATTATTTGATTTTACAATTCTGTATGCTTAAAGTCAGGAATATGCAAATAATGTATATGGGAGGAAAGAACACAGTAAGAGTGTCTCTGGGGAAAATTTCAGCTGCATCTCTCATCTCTCATGGAAATGGATCATTACATCCCATTAACTCGATTTTAATATTTGGGTTGAGTTAGGAAAAGAGAAAAACAATATTCATGGTGGAGCATTTCATCATCAGGTGCTATGCCTGGTGTTTTGTGGGTGTCTAGGTAGATCTGATTGAATTCTCAAGGAAGTCCTAATTGGAAGGTAGGATCCCGATTTTACAGATGGGAGACAGGAGGCAGAGAGGTTGGGGAATTTGTCACATTCACAATGAGTTTAAACGAAGTTTTTATGGCTCCTTTCAAACTCCTTCCACTATACAAGTGGTTTTCAAACTTGAGTGGATGTGAGAATCATCTGGAGAACTTGCTAAATACAGTTTGCTGCTCCACCTACAGACTTCTGTTCAGTAGCTCTGTAGTGAGTCTGAGACTTTCCATTTCTAACATGTCCCCAGGCGAGTTTGATGTAGCTGGTCTTGGGGCCATTCAGTGAGAGCCAGTGTCCTATGACATAGAATAGGTTCTAGTCTATGTTAATCATGCTCTCTTCATAAAAAATCAGCATTCAGTGCCTGACTGAAATCTTGAAAATCCGTAGCCTCTTGTGCTTTATGGTCCTCAAATGCAGTACCGGTGCCCTTGGGGAGTGAGGGGAGTTGCCTGGGGGCTTTCAAAGCTACTGGGTAAACATGATACCTCTTCAAGGAGGTGCCAGTTTTCCTTGATGGTAAATAGTGTAACATGCTATTTTTATATTAAAACAAACACACAGCTGTGTAATGGAGTAGAATACAAATGCTCATGGATTCCTAAGACAAAGCTCTAGATTTCAAAGGAAGTTTGCCCTCATGGTACTGCTTTAGGCTATGCTTCAAGTCTCAGAGCATATACTCTTGGCTCTCCTCCGGCAATAAGTGGATTTAGCTAAGAAAGAAAAAAAAGGTTAATTTACATTGATATTAAATACCTTCTTGAGCTGAGAGTTTCTATCTCTGGATTGAAATTCTAGTCTCTTCCCTGACCTTCTAGTGAGCATTCCTCAGGGTTTAGCCTTCAGGACCAGGTGCATCAACCTTTTTCTGAGGACATATAGAAATTCCAGCATTAGAGATGACATTTCTGTTTAACACTGGATGCTATAAACTTCAAATTTTAAAAATATGTGATTTTTTTAAGGAAATTGAATATGTTTTAAACCTCTTGTCTTTATGAAAGAAAAGAACCTAAAGTCAGTTTTGGGGGATTTCTTCCTTCACTGTGGGTCCTAGAAAAATATTTGGGCTTCATCCCAAAATTTGTGTGTGTCCAAGCATACACACACAGACAGACACACACACACACAGACACACACACACACACACACACACACAGCAGCAGCAGCAAATACAGTCCTAGGTTTTGGTATACGTTAGTTCCTAACTCAAATGCCCGTTGTTCTAGCCCGTATCATCCATTTGAAGTGAGTGGTTCTGTTCTTTTTATGCCAAGCATGAGCACTGGACCCCTTTTTTAGGTCCCCAGTGTGTGGGTCTACTCAAGGTGCTAGTATTCACCTCCTCCTGCAAGTTACCTGATTACTGTTTTTATATGGCCCACAAGCTAAGGATGGTTTTGCAGTTTTTAAATGGTTGAAAAAAATCAAAACAGGAAAATGTTTCATGACACATGAAAATTATAAGAAACTAAAATGTGTATATAAGCAGGTGCCATAAATAAAGTTGTATTGGAACACAGCCACCTTTCTTAATCTCTACAGCAGCTTTTGTCTGCTTTCATGCTACAAAGGCAGAGGTTAGTAGTTATGACAGAGAACTTGTAGCCCAGGAAGCCCCAAAATATTGACTCTTTGGCAGAAAAGTTTATAGATCCCTGCTCTATACTGTACAGGAGGCAGGCCCATTTCTGCCTTTATGGAACCTGTACGACATAGATTCAGAATCAGACCAGTTCCACCCCCAGAACAGTTTCTCTCATCTGTGTATTCTTCCCCCATCAAAAGCTTTGGTAGCTAGTAGTTGTTTGAATGCCTTACGACTCTTTGTAATAAAAATAATAATGTGTCCTTAAAATAGGGGTCCAGGCTCATAATTCAAGGATTTTAGTGATGAAGGTGGGAAAACTATACTACTTCTTACTCATTCCTGTAACAGTGTGTGTGTGTGTGTGTGTGTGTGTGTGTGTGTTTATGTGGGTATCCTGATTTAATATCAGTTTCTTGGTCTAACTCTTCAAGTCTTTGCAAGGAAAGGCTCTGAGAAAATAGGACTGTATGTGGGGTTTTCCCGTTATCCCACTGACATAAGACACTGCAGCAGATAAAGAACCTGGTGCATCTCCTTAGATGATGATGTTGGTAGTGGTATCACATTTTGACTTTTTCTCCAGTGAGAAATATACTCACTCAGTCACTCACTCACACATGTCTCCATCCTGCATTCTCCCACAAAGCTGAATCAGTTAGGCTTGCATGCAGCTCGTTAATTACAGAAGGTGATCCAGGGAACGGGAACTTGGGAGAGAAATAGGAATAGAGGAAAAGCCAAGGCAAGGGTACATTCTTCTTTACGTTCTTTTTCCTTAAAAAAAAAAAAAAAAGCTGTATTGAGATGTAATGAACATAACATAAAATTCCCCCATTTAAAATAATACAATTTAATAGCTTTTGGTATATTCAGAGTTGCGCCAATCATCACCACGTTTTTAGATCATTTCCATTATGCCCAAAGAAACCTTGTACCTAATAGCAGTCACTTCCCATTTTCTTCCAACCCTTTCTCAGACCCTAGGTTACACCAACCTACTTTCTATCCCTATGGATTTGCCGATCCTGGACATTTCATGTAAATGGAGTCACATGGGACCGTCTTCTTTCACTTACCATGTTTCAAAGTTCATCATGTTGTAACATGTATCAGTACTTCGTATTTTTTATTGACAAATAACATTCCCTTGTTTTCTGTTTTTATTTTATTTTTTTATCCATTCACTCGTTGTTGGACATTTGAGTTATCTCTACTTTTTAGCTCTTATGAATAACGATGCGAGGAACATTGGTGAAGTGGACAAGTTTTTGTGTAGATGTATGCTTTCACTTTTCTTGGGTATATTCCTAGCTGTGGGATGCTGTATCCTACGTTTAGCCTTCTGAGGAACTGCCAGCCTGTTTTCCAAAGTGATTACACCATTTTATGTTCCCAACAGCAAGTTCTGTACATTCTCGACAGTGCTTATTATTATCTGTCTTTTTCAGTTTAGCCATCATACGGGGTGTGAGGTGGCTTCACATTTTGGTTTTGATTTGCCTTTTTCTGATGGCTAAGATGTTGAATGTCTTCTGCATGCTTATTGGCTATTTGTGTATCTTTGGAGAAGATTTATATTCAGAAAATTTATATTCTGATTTTTATAATCACCCAGGTTACAGTATTTTCCCAATTTTCAATTGAAATAGCTTTTTATTATTGAATTGTAAGAGTGTTTTACGTATTCTAGATACAAGCACTTTATTATATATATGATTCACAAATATTTTTTTCAATTCTATACATTGTATTTTCATTTTTTGGGTGGTATCCTTGGAAGTGTAAACATTTAAAATTTTGATATAAGGCAATTTATCTATTTTTTCTTCTATCACTGCTTTTGGTGTTAAATGAAAAAAGGCTTTGCCGATTCTGAAGTCATGAATATTCCTATATTTTCTTCTGAGAGCTTTAGAGTTTTTATCTCACATTTAGGTAGGTCCATCATCCATTTTGTATTAATTTTTCTGTTTACTGTGTGAAGAAGGGGGTGCAGCTTGATTCTTTTGCATGTGCTGTTGTCGTAGAACCATTTGTTGGCTGATTATCTTTCACCCATTGGATTGTCTTCGCACCCTTGTCAAGAATAAGTTGGCCATATATGTGAGGGTATATTTCTGGACTCTCAATTCTGTTTATTGTTCTATATGTCTAGCCTTAGGCCAGGGTCCCCCTGTCTTGATTACTATAGCTTGGTATTAAGTTTTGAAATTGGAAAATGTGTGCTATAGAATAAATATAACGGGGGTGCCAGAAATATGTATACAAGTGTATACTTTGGTCAATGTTGCTCAAGCCGTAGTTTGTCGTAATCAGAAGTATCTGGATGTTGATGGTAACAACTTTGAGCACTTCTTATAATTGCAGAAGTCAAATGTGACAGTGTATTCATTTTTGTTATTGCTATATATTTTGAGTATTACAATTTTAATACAGTTTCCCTTTCTTAAAATGTGTATACTTTTTTGGCACCCTCTTTATATGTCCACCAAAACATGTATGTTAAATTCTAATGTCCAATGTGACGGTATTTGGACATGAGGCTTTTGGGAGTTACTTAGGTCATGAAGGTGGAGCCCTCATAAATCTGATTAATATCCTCATGGGAGAGATTCCAGAGAGATCCCTCACCCTCTTTCCATCAAGTAAGGACACAGTGAAAAGAAGGCCATGGATGGACCAGAAAGTGGGTTTTCACCAGACATCAAATCTGCAGGCACTTTGATCCTGGACTTCCAAGCCTCTAGAACTCTGATAAATTTCTGATTTTTATAATCACCCAGTTTACAGTATTATTTATAGCAGTCTGAACAGACTAAAACGGTATGAGTCTTCTAACATTGTTCGTGTTCTTCAAGATTGTTTTGGTTATTCTGAGACCCTTAAAGTTCCACATGAATTTTAGGATCAGCCTGTCTATTTCTTCTGCAAAGAAGCCAGTTGGGATTTTGATGGGGATTGTGTTGATTCTATAGTTTGCTTTAGTGATTATTGCCATCTTAATATTTAAGTTTTCTGATCTATGAATATGGATGTTTCTCCATTTGTTTAGCTTTTCTTTAATTACGTTGAACATATTTTATCATTTCCTAAGTATAAAATATGTACTTCTTTTGTTAAACTACTTTATTCTTAAGTATTTATTTTTTTTGATGCTATTGTAAATGGAATTTTAAAAAACATTTCATTTTCAGGTTGTTCATTGTTAGTATTTTAAAAAGTGTATTCTGTGTATTTATTTTGTACGATGCAAACTTGTTGAACTTGTTTATTCTAATAGTTTTTTTGTTTGTTTTTTAAGTGAGTTTCTTAGAATACCCTACATACAGGGTAATGTCATCTAAAACTAGAAATAATTTTCATTTTTCCTTTTCAATCTGGCTGTTGTTTGTTTCATTTTCTTGTCTGATTGCTGTACTTAGCACCTCCAGTAAATTTTGGAATAGAAGTGGGGAAAGTGAACATGTGTTCTCTTATTCCTAGTCTTAGGGGAAAAGTTCTCATTTTTTTCACCATTAAGTTTGATGTTAACTGTGAGTTTTTTCATGCACTTTATCGTGTTGGGAAATTTGCCTTCCATTTCTAGTTTGTTAAAGCTCTTCACCATGAAAGAGTCTTGGATATTGTCACATGTGTTTCCTGCGTTTTGGGGGATGATTATGTGGTTTCTGCCCCTTTTTTTCCTATTTTATGGCGTATTACATTGAAGTCCTATTTTGAAAAACTGCAGGTAAACACTTCTAGGTAGAAGTGTGTTGTTGCATAAATGACTGGAATAAATGGTTTGAGTGAAGATGTGAATTAGTGTACAAAATCCATACAGTGTAGTGTATCCACTGAAGCATTTCAGTTTTCCTGTACCTTTCATTATCTTTAATCAGCCACAGAAACTTCAAAGTTGTGTTCACCCTTCTTGTCTCCTAATCTACAAAACACTTAAACATGAGGGTTAGTGGAACAAGCTTCAGCTACTACTTCTGCGACATTTTCTGGGTTTTTAATTAATATTCATTTCCTTTCTCCACCTCTCATTATAGATTTTCCTCATCCTTCCTTCAGCACTTCAGTGCAGATAGGTTGCTGACCTGTCAGGGTAACTCAGAACTTTTTCTCTGAGGAATGAGTTCTCAATTGTTTTACATTTGTTGAACCAGAGTTTCTGCAATTCCTCATTTACAGTTATTACTCCTCATGGAAGTACAAAGAGATGCCCCAGAGAATCATCTAGATACCATATGTACTCCTTCCTGGTCCTCACTGTATAGCAGCAACCCTACACCCTCATGGTAACAGGATGAACTATAACTGCCAATGTAATAACCCCTTTTCTTCTTGGTGTTCTACTGTCATGAGAAGCCCAAAATGGCAAGGTGGTAGTTGTAGGTTCAGGTTCAGTGAAATCCAATTCAGCAGAGCCTATAGTTTTAGGGACAAAAAGAACAAATTCCCCAAACTGGAAACTGGACACAATGAGCATTATTTATCTTATTTGTACCCTTTGGTTTTTTGGCCAATTGATTCTGGCTTTTAGGGACGCAGCACCATATGGATCAGCCATTGCTTCAGTACCAAATCCCAGAGGACAGTGTTCCAAACTCAGAGGGTGTTGTCTTTCAGTCTCATTTGAGACTTCACTGAGCCATTCCATCATGCCATAAAGCTTCTGAATGATGTGATGTAGGGCAGGGTTAGCTGATCATGTGATCAAATGCCCATCATTGCACCTTGATCACCATAAAAAGGCTCCTTTAGCTGGTGATGATTGGCATGAGATGAGGCGGGAAATTTGGTGTTCTGTAAGCCTTTACATGGTGGTGCTGACAGAGGGACTGTAGGCTAGAAAGACAATCCCATGTCTACCATAGATATCAATTCCAGTAAGTAAAATTCTAGATAGATGTTAAATCTATCTAGATAAATCTATAAATCTAGTTAAATCTATAGATAAGTAATATAGTTAAAGATAAATCTATAGATAGATAAATCTAGTTAAATCTATCTAGATAAAATCTGTCTGATAAATTAATCTACCAGTAAGTGGCTGGCTGGTCTCCTCAGGAGATAGAGCCATCCTGAGAGTTCAACATCAGACTCTGTTCTGGCAGGGTGAGCATTCAGTAGTGACCTTTGTAAAGTGCATCTCATGCTATGGCTGGGGCTCTTTGACCCAGGTATAGCTTTCTTTCTTGCCACCATAGCAACTGTGTTCAAGGGCCTTGTGCAGGCTCTGGGAGCAGTGGTTACTTTACAGTGAGCTATAATATGCAACACAAATATGAGCATGTTTTATATGCTCTGCAGTAGGTTTATCCATATGCCTCTTCCCTAAATTTCTGTGCCTCTGGTCTTCTGATATTGTTCCTTCCAGGCAACTGACTGGAAGCCATTTAGCAATGCCCAGAATTTGATGTATTTTCCACTTCAGGTCAGGTCATTTCTTCCTCCATACAAAGCAAATGACTGCATGTCCTATTCTCATTTTTTTCCCACTGGGAGGATTTCCCCTCACCACTTTCCCTCAAGGACGTCTATGACTGGGGCTTCAGTGTGGCAGCATTTACAACTAGCATCAATATATAGAGCCAATCCATCAGAGAACTAGGCCTAAGTGTTTTTCTTCTTGGCAGTTGCTCATAGGATCTATATCCCCCTCAAGCTATAAGAGTAGAGAGACGTATCAGTACATCTCAGTTAGAAGTAGGAGCTCCAGGAACCTGGGCCGCCTCTTTATGTGAGTTACGTATGCCTTCAAGACCTGCTTGTGCTGAAAATACCACTTCGATCCTATGACGGATTGCTGCTGCAGCCATCCAACATTATGATTTCATGGATCTGATAATATCAGTTCATAATGGGCAATTCCAGACACACAATTACTTGGCGTCCTGTGGTCATGCTCTTAAGATTCTACGAGGGCTCCTTAGCACTCTAAGACCTCTCTTCAAATGGTGAATATTTTCTTCTGCAATAGGTATGGCCTTATTCTAGAACCCAAGGGATGCACTCTTGACTCTTTTATTGAAGCTTGTCAGGGATAATAAACTGCATTCTTAGTTCACATGAGTACTTCTAGCACTATTAAATCTGTTGGGTCATCTGACCTGAATGGCAGGATACCTTGCACTGCATCCTGGAACTCCTGCAGAATCTTCTCTTGCTGTTAATGCCACTGAAAACTGGCACCTTTCTGAGTCAACTAATAAATGACTCAGAGACTATTCCCAAGTGTGGTATAAGTGAGTCCCACCAAATGCTGTACATATTTTTTAGAGCAGTGAGGTACAGGGTGCGACAACGTGTTCCTAAGAAGATATCCTGACATGCCACAGACTACTAGACATCTATTTTGCTCCTAGGAATGTACTATGATCTGTTCACTGTAGTCACAGATCTTTGCAGGTCAAGATACCCTGATTACCACTTTGGCTTTGCTCTCCCTCACACTAATTTCATCCATCTTGCCTCTGTCTGTTAAGTAATACCACATGGACTCTGATATTGTGTGATCCCATTGTCCTTATTGAAGCTATAAATTCCAGTCTGTGTCAGCATCTCCTACTGTTAACTCCATCTTACAGGGTATAGCATTAGGCAGCTTCTTAAGGATGCTCTGTTCCCCCTCTCTAGTGAAACTTCCAGGCCACCAGATAAGTCTATCCACTCAACTGATCTTTATTTCCAGTCTTCGAGTGTTACAGCATTTTTGAATCTTCTATTTAAATCTTCTACCAAAACCCCTATAAGCCACTGAGAACCAAGTATTAGAGATGGCAGCTGCATCCCACCTCCCCAGTATGCCAGACTGTAGCTTCCTTGTTTCCTGAAAATACATGGTACCTTGGGGAACCTCCTGGTTTTCGAAAACCTCCAGGATAGAAGCTAATCAAGCCATCTATTCTCAGAATTACCTACAATCTCCTGTCTCTTGGGGCTAAATCCAAGAGGGGTAGAAACAACAGTAATTCCTTACTGGTTCTTACTCTCTCTTATTTTTCTGAAATTCTGCCTGTCTTTTTCCCTAGCTGAAAGCTTATTTAGCTCTCATGTGGTGTGGTGTGATGTGTGGTGTGTGTGTATGTGTGTGTGTGTGTCTGTGTGTCTGTGTGTGTGTGTGTGTGTACGGAGGTGTGGTTGCCATTACTTGTGATCACTAATACATTGTTCTTTTCCTTCTGGGAAATATGAGAAAAAAGAACTTTCTAGCCTCCATGCAGAGCTGTTTGACTAGTCCTCACCAATGGTCTGTGATCAGATATGATGTATGTCACATTTGAGCTAAGGCAGTTGTATTATTAGTCTGCTTAAGCTGCCATAACAAAATACCACAGACTGGACGGCTTAAACAATAGACATTTATTTTCTCACAGTTGTGGTAAATGTAGTAGCAAATCTGCTTGCTGTGTCCTCACATGGCCTTTCTTGCGTACCTGCTGAGAGAGAGAGAGGGAGAAAGGGAAGGAGGGAGGAAGAGAGGGAGAGAGAGAGAGAGAGAGAGAGAGAGAGAGAGAGAGAGAGAGAGAGAGAGAGAGAGAGAGAGACACAAAGACAATATGCACGCTCTGGTGTCTTTCCTTCTTATAAGGGCATCATCCCTATGAGATTAGGATTTTCTCCTTATGACCTCATTTAATACTAATTATTTCCACATCTGAAACTAATATAAAATAATACCAAATAGCAACTATAATTTAAAAACTATAGTCACAGAAGGTAAAGTACAGTATAGGGAATATGTAGTCAATGGTATTATAATAGTTATGTATAATTTCAGATGGGTAGTAAACTTGTTGGGGTTATCACTTTTTGAGGGGTATAAATATCTAATCACTATGTTGTTTTGTACACTTGAAACAAATAAAAAAAGACAAACCCAAGAGTACATAATAGATAAATTCCCGTAGACAAAGCAGAATTAACAAACTTAATTACCAATTTTCAGAATAAGTTTTTTCCAATATCCTATGACAATCATTAACTTGTTAAATATTATCATGAATCCGTAGATTTTAATGTTTTATCAGCCTATATCCATTATAATAATTATTTTTTGATGTCAATACTATCTCAAATTTAGCATGTAGAAACTTAACTCAAAAACTTCAAGATGGTCTTTGAGACCTTCTGATATGACTGTAGTAATCTCTGATAGATTTCTTCTCTGATACAAGATAGATAAGCTAAACTTGTGCACTTCCTTCCTCAGAATGGGAATTAGATGTTTTTCTGAATAGGCCCTGTAAGCAATAATGTTCATTAGTTTCTGGTCTATATTTTCTGTTTCTGAATTTTTTAAAAAGATTTTTATTAAAAATACAGTTAACATACACTATTATATTAGTTTCAGGTGCACACCATAGTTATTCAACATTTATATACCTAAAGAGGTGATTACCATAAGTCCAGCAACCATCTGACACTGTAGTATGCCATCACAATAGTATTGAATGTATTCCCTATGCTGTATATTATGTCCCTATGACTTTTTTATTTTATACCTGGAAATTTGTGCTTTTTATTCCCCTTCACCTCCCCTCCCCTTTTTTAATTTTTCAATTACAGTTGACATTGAATATTACTCTATGTGAATTTCAGGTGTATAGCACAGTGGTTAGACACAGTGTAATTTAAGAAGTGGTACCCTGACTAGTCTAGTACCCACCTGGCACTATGCAGTTATTATCATATCGTTCACTATATTTCCTATGCTTTACTTCACATTCCCATGACTATTTTATAACTACCAATTGGTACTTCTTGATCCTTTCACATTTTTCACCCTGCCCCTCCAACTCCCTCCCATCTATCACCCCAACGAATCTAGTAACTATCTGACACCATACATAGTTATTATAATATTATTGACTATATTCTTTATGCTATAACCCCATAACTACTTTATAACAACCAATTTGTGCTTCTTAATTCCTTCCCCTTTTTCACCCACCCCTGAAACGACCTCCCCTCTGGCACCTATCAAAATGTATTCTATGTCTATGAATTTGTTTCTGTTTTGTTTGTTTATTTCTTCTTAGTTTCCACATATAAGTGAAACCACATTGCATCTTTCTTTCTCTGTCTGATATACTCCACTCAGCACAATACCCTCCAGGTCCGTCTATGTCATTTCAGATGGCAAGAACCCACTCCTTTTCATGGCCAAACAATATTCTATTGTATGTATGTACCACCTCTTTATCCATTCATTCATTGACAAACACCCAGCTGCCTCCACATCTTGGCCATTGTAAACACTGCTGCAATGAACATATGGATGCACATGTCCCCTCGAAGTAGAATTTTGGGTTTCTTTGGATAAATACCCAGAAATGAGATTACTGGATCCTTCTTTGTCTCTTGTTATAGCCTTTGTTTTAAAGTCTATTTTGTCTCAAATAAGTATTGCTACTCGAGTTTTTTGTTGTTTCCATTTTCATGAAATATCTTTTTCCATCCCTTTATTTCTCTCTGTGTGTGTCTTTCAATCTGAAGTGAATCTCTTATAGGCAGCATACATAAGGGTTTTGTTTTTGTATCCATTCAGCCTCCTTTGTCTTTTGATTGGAGCCTTTAATTCATTTACATTGAAAGTAATTTTTGATAGATATGTACTTTAGCTATTGCTATTTTATTATTCATAATTTTGATCTTTTTTTCCCCTGTCTTAAAGAAGTTTCTCTAACATTCCTTGTAATACTGATTTGGTGGTGACAAACTTCTTTACCTTTAGCATTTTCTTGTCTGGGAAGCTTTTTATCTGTCTTTCTATTTTAAATGATAGCCTTGTTGGGTAGAGTACCCTTGGTTGCTTTTCATCACATTGAATATTTTGTGCCAGTTCCTTCTGGCCTGCAAAGTTTCTGTTGAGAAATCAGCTGACAGTATTATGGGAGCTCCTTTATAAGTCACTAGTGGCCTTTCTCTTGCTGCTCTTAGGATTCTCTGTTTGTCTTTAAGCTTTGCCATTTTAATTATAGTGTGTCTTGGAGTAGGCCTGTTTGAGTTCATCTTGTGTGGGACTCTGCACTTCCTGTACTTGTATGTCTATTTCCTTCACCAGGTTAAGAAAGTTTTCAGTCCTTATTTCTTCAAATAGATTCTCAATCCCTTGCTCTCTCTATTCTCCTTCTGGTACCCCTACAATGCAAATGTTGTTAAACTTGATGTTGTCCCAGAGGTCCCTTAAACTATCCTTATTTTTTTTTCTTTGTAGTCTTTTTTCTTTTTCCTGTTACAATTGGATGTTTTCTGCTACCTTGTTTTCCAAATTGCTAATTTGTTCATCTGTTTCATCTACTGTGCTGGTGATTCCTTTTATACATTGTGCATTTCAGTTTTTGTATTCTTCACTTCTAACTAGTTCTTTTGTATGTTTTTTATGCCCATTTTTATGTTTGCAATCTCTTTGTTGAGGTTCTCACTAAGTTCCTTGAGTATCCTTATAATCGTGGTTTTGAACTCTGTCTCTTGTAGGTTGCTTGCCTCCATTTTGTTTGTTCTTCTTCTGGAGTTTTCTCCTGTTCTTTCATTTGGGTTGCATTCCTTCGTTTCCTCATTTTGGCTGCCTATCTATGTTTGTTTCTGTGTATTAGGTAGATCTGGTATGTCTCCCAGTCTTGTCCAGGTAGCCATATATATTAATGATAGATCTCTGTGGCCCTGGAACAGTCTGCGCTGGGTGTTCCATGAGTGTCACCTGCTCTGGGTGCTCCAGAAGTATCCCTTGTGTGGGTTTTGTGTGCCCTCCTGTTATAATGGAGCCTTAATTGCTATTGCCATGTCAGTGGGTGGGATTGACCCTCAGACTGACTGGCTGTGGGGTTTGGCCAGGTTTGCAGCAGTGTAGGAGGCTTACCCCACTGAGTGGGATTCACCCTAACCAGGTTTGGTACCTGTTGAGACTGCCCTTTGTGTGTACCACTTGTGGGATAATTGTGTTCTGCTGTGGTCTGAAGCCAACTTCCAAGTACGTTGGTTCTGGAGCCTCTTGGGAGGGACTCCAGTACAAGCCCAGATCACCCACTGCTTGTCACCCACTGCTTGTGATGTTGGGTCTGGAGCCTCTTGGGAGGGGCTCTGGTGCAGGCCCAGGTCACCAACTACTTGTGACCAGCTGCGGACTAGCTGGTAGGAGCTACAAAGCCATCCAAGGTTGTTTGCTGCCTGTGCTAAACCCACAGGTCCATGGGAGAGGCCCTCCTGCAAACCGAGGACATCTGCCACCAGTACCCAGTCTAGGGTAGCTCCACAAAAAGCCAGGACACTCCTGGACCTGTTGCCAACTGTCAGCTCCCTTAAGGGTCAGACACTGATAAAGCCTCGTGCGGTTCACAAGTTGGTTGAGGAAGGTTCTCAGAGAGTCATGAGAGTGGGAAGAGTTGTGGTCACTAGGTTAATGTAGATTCTGGTTTGGCATCAGTGCTGAACCTAGAACTACTCATCAAAAGTCCTAGAAAACATCAAGAATAGTTGCTGCCCACCTGGGGCTCATGGACTCTGATAGTTTTACAAGAAAGAGTGTGATGTGGGAGGGGGTGGCTGCTCGCCAAGGAAGTTCCTATGACCTTGGGGAGGTAGGTGGGCCAGGGTCTCAGCAGAATTCAGTAAACCAATTCTGATTCATTCTTGGTCATGTGGGAGTGGGCTCAACATAGCAAAGATGGTACCTGCCTGACGGCTGCACAGGAGAAGGACCCCACACAAGGAATATGGCGTCTGTCCTCTAGCCCCTGTCCTAAAGCCACATACCTCAGTCTTCCTCCATATGCTTCTGACACCCCAAGTCACCGTCCCCCATGAGCTGAAACTCATGGTGAGTGCCTGTGAATGAATGAGTCTGTGTGTGGATCCCTTAAGAGGACGTCTGGGTTTCCTGTAGCCTTCTGTCCTACCCCAATGGTTGGAATCCCCACTGTTTTTCACATCCAGATGTTGTGGGAACTCCTCTTCCCAGCACCAGTACTCTGGGCTGGAGAACCTCATGTGAGGCTGGGTCCCTCACTCCTCTGTGTGCAACCTCCACAGCTGAGATATCCCTCTTGATTCTTAACTGCCACATGGAGGTTTGGGGCCAGCCCATTTCGTATCTTCACCACTCCTACTGGTGTTCATGTGGCTTCTTTATCCATAGATTGAAAGCTTCTGTTTAGCTAGATTTCAGATGCTTCTCCAGGTTAATTGTTCTATAATATAGTTGTAATTTTAATATGTTCACAGAACAAAGTAGGCACAGTGTTTATTTACTCCACCACCTTGGATCCCTTGTTTCTTTTTAAAAATAAGAAAACAGATGACATTCCTGCATATCTACACAATATTATTTCCCCTTTTTTCTTACTCAAGTTGTAGAGCATGCACATGGATATACACATGCACACAGACAGACTGTTGCTTATTTTTTTTCTCTTACTTTACAACATGATGTGGAAATCACTTCATCTCAGTATGTACTGATATTCCTCTTTTTTTTTTTTTTTTTTTTTTAAAGTCACAGAGTACCCCATTGTGTATTTATTCAACTGGCCTCTTATTAATGGGTTTTTAGATTGTTTCCTACACTTAATTTGATACATCTCTAGTCATAATTTTACTTGGAGCTTTTTGAATCCCTTTGTTTTAGTTGTATCTCCTGTGAAAAGTATAGAGCTGAGTTTCCTTTTCGAATAAATCTGAAAATCTTTTTATCCTTATGGGTGAAATAATTTCATTTATATCAATTTCTATGACTGACGTGTGTGGTCTAAACTCTTCTCATATTATTTAATTAATTTTTACCAACTGCATTAGTTTGTCTTTGCTATTTATGAGGCTTGTTTTATTTACTTTTTTTTTGGTATTTTGTTGGTTTGAATCACTGTTTTAGTTGTTACCTTTATGTTAATAAACTTATTACATATTCAAAAATACTAATTAATTCCATGAAGGTTCTATCTCCAAATAGAGTCCCATTGACTATTAGGTATTCAACATATGAATTTTGGGGAGACATAGTTCAGCCCATAGTAGCAGTGAAAGTCCCTTGTGTTATTCTCCAACTTTCTCCTTCCCTGCCTTGGCAACCCTGTGTTCCAGATAATAGTTATAAGATGGAAGTAAGCTGCATCCTGAGCAACACTTAGAAAGATGGTACATTGAACAGCCTTTGGGACCATGGAAAACTTTGAGAAAGGAACAATATGTATTAAGTCAGGGAGATATGGGTTCTGGTTCATTATTGTAGCACAACCTCTCCTGAATAACACAGGGGGAATATGACTCCTGGCATGTAGATACTCCCTATTTCTTTCTGTCTCGTGACTAGCACAAGGTCCTTTAAACCTGAGAAATTTTGTTTACATTTTTCTGTATAGGAGTGGTCATAGGGAAACAACACACACTTTTTGAATTTATTCAAAGATTGACAGGTAATGTTTTGTAGATTGCTTTCCCCATGTCATCATATAGTTTCCATAATGATCATTATTGACTTTCAAGCATTTCAATCCAAAACTTGGGATACTCTAATTTTCAAGACATTCTTTTTATATAAGTTATTACTTTACATATAATTTTGTTTGCTGATTAAAAACCTTTATACCACTGACACTGAAGAAAACAATTCCTCTCCTGGAATAAATTATCAAACTTTAAAAATACACCTCTTTTTTATTATTTAAAATTAATGTGATGTTCAGATTCATTAAGCAATTGCTTTTGATTTCTCCAAACATGACATTTTCCTTCCTTTGACTCTGAGGTGGCTTTATTTATGTGCCACTCTCAAGGTATGCAGACCTTTCTCATAGAATGAATTGTGTTGAATAAATAACAAAAATTCCTACCCAAAGGAGCTTGGCAAGTCACCTAATCCAGGATGTGGAATAAAGACAAGCACTGTGTGTGGGTTAGGGTTGTTGTTTCTGGAAAGATCAGCAAAAAAGGTGTGTTTTCAACTGTGACACCCAGTTGATGCAATGGTACAATGATTTATCAGGTAAAATGAGACATTTAACAATAAAACAGGACATTAGGAAGCCACCAGTGAGTCATTATAGTAGGCATTTCCTTTTTAAGGATGGCCTGATCCTTGTAACAGGGAGTGACAAAGAAATGGCTTGCCCTTCAGGAGATCTTGGCATGGCTAAGCTATTTTTTTCCTGCTTTTAAGTGATACCTGAAGGGAACGTAAGAGGACAGAGAAACAAATACAGCCAGTTTTCTCTCGCCAGTACTGACAATACCATCTCCAATTTTAGCCCTGCAAGAGATCTCTGAAATTGTATTTCTGAATCGGTCATTTATTAAAGGCTTAAGTCTCTCCTGATAAATAAACTGGGAGGTTCTGTCATAGTCTTTACAGGGCCAAAGGAGACTGCGTTCGCGCTCTGTGTGAGAGCAGGATGATGTGGGCTGATGGGGGAGATGAGGTGCAGTTCAAGGCTATGATTCAGCTCCATGAGTAATGAAGTGACAGACTGGAAGGCAACTTCATTATCTGTGGTGCGGTGGATCCATCCATCTACAGGAAGTGAAAGTACCGAGAGATGGCAGGAGGCATATAATGGAAAAGGAAGTGGCATGTGCTAGTTAAGTGGGTGGTCTTGGGAGTTAGAGAAATTTAAGCTTCAATCCTGGACTAACTGAAAGATTTGGAACGGGTTACCCAACTTCTGTGAGCCTCAATTTTCCCATCAATAAAATGGGGATCAGAATAGTACCTTACATTAAAGCTGTTGTACATATTCAATAAAATAATTTGGATGAAGCTATTAATACTGAGTGTAATACCTGACAACAACTGCCATAATTACAAGCATTAACTTCAGTGACCATTACTAAGTGCTTCATATATTGTCATATAAAGTCTTCCTCTGACAGCCTAACAAATTTCTGCAAGGTAATTCACTAACCTTTTGGGGAGAGAAAACTGAGGGTAAGTGAAGTTCAGTGACTTGCTCAGGGACACACAAGTAGTAAGTGCAGTAGCCAGTTCTTTTAGCTGCAAAACTGGCCCTCCTTGTACTACACCACACTGCTGATTGGTTGAATAAATATTCAACACAGCCAGTTAGAGACCATTAGTTCAAGAGAGATATAGAATATAGAAGTGCATCTATATCAATATCTATTTATATATCTATGTCTATGTCTGTGTCTATTTATATCTATATAGAGGGGGTACCAAAAATGTATACACATATTAAGAAAAGAAAAACCTGTATTAAAATTGTAATATTCAATATATATGCCAATAACAAAATATGAATACAAGTCATGCATATACATTTTTGGTACCCCCTGTATGTATATTACATAAATTAATAAATGTATATATATATATAATATATACATATGTATGTATATATACACACACACACACAGATACACACACAGACACACACACAGGGGGTGCCAAAAATGTATGCACATTTTAAGGAAGGAAAACTGCATTAAAATTGTAATATTCAATATATACCAATAACAAAAGATCAATAGAAGTCATGTTCGACTTTTGTAATTACAAGAAGTGCTCAAAATGGTTACCATCCGTATCCAGACACTTCTGATTATGGCAAACTACTACTTGAGCAACATTGACCAGTGTCCACTTGTATATATTTTTTGGCACCCCTGGTATGTGTATACCTTTTTTATAATCTCTCTGCACAACTTCAGTGTCTTGACTGCTTGATAGGGTGACAACCTAGAACGATATTTTAGGGAGAGTAATTTGTAGTGGGTGTTTCAATATGTAAGTTGGGACAGTAAAAGTTTTCCTCTAGTATTCTGAAAAGATCAGTTGAGAGAATACATACTCATATACTCATGATAAAATACTACACAATATTATATAGCTAACAATAATTATTTTGATATAGGTGCTATAGTTTCAACCAGTTTTTCTACAATCAGATATTCTAAGCTTCCTTAGTCATCTGTGACCTTTTTTGTTACCTCAGGGAACTAGAATAAGTGTTTTATATGAGGATTGCTTGTAAGTGCCAATAGACCAATATGAACATAACTTAGAAAACAATTGGCGCTTGTGCTGGTTGTGATTCTGTTTTAATGTGTGGAAGGTGGCTTGGGAAAGGGTGAATGGACAGGATTTCTAGTCTAAATAGCTCTACTAGTCATTAGCTGTGTTAACTTTTATCAATAATTTATTCATCAGATACTGGATCCAAGTTTAACCAAGGCTCGGTCCTTGCACCAAATCTAATGGCCTGGTAGAGAAGACAGACTCATAAATGTAACAAATTTCTCTCTCAGAATAGACATGAAAGAATATGTGGTTATTACAGTTTAAAAGAATGAGGTTAATTACCTATCTGGGAAATAATAAAAGGATATTAATGACAAAATTTGCTTTCACACGTATTTTGAAGTGCCCACTGTATATTAAGAACTGTGCTATGGACTGAAGTTGTGGTTAGCAAGAAAAAAGAAAAAGAAAGTTATGCTTGCCTTCAAGGAATTCACAGTAGATAATCAGGTATGTAAAAAGGTGACTTGCCATAGAGTGGATTGGATGCAATAATAGAACTCTGAAGATTAGTATCAGGGAAGAAGACTCATTGGTAAGATGATTTTATTAGTGGGGTTCGTAGTGGCAGGCAACAAAATTATCTGTGGCTATTTTAAGTAGATAAGAAACTCATTAGGACTAGGTAAGATAGCTCACTGCATTGCCTGGAAGATGGAAAACCAGGTTGGCAAAATAGGCATAAATAAATGGAAGCTCGATATCCCAAACCAAATCTTTTCACCAAATTATTCTGCTGAGGGTACCTTGGCTGTCCCCATCGAGTATCAGAGCACCACCCTGAACCATTACCACTATTGGCAATGGGTGCTACCCGTAATCCACTCTAGACTCAGTGTATTTGATATGTGCATTCATTTGATAAAATGTTGGTCTCCTGCTTTCTCCCTAGCTGCAAAGAGAATTGGGAAAGTGAGTGTTTAGCAGCTTCTATATTTGGAGCAGGCTCTGTTTCCCACTAACATTTATAAGTGAGGAATTTTCAAAAGGTAGAATGGGAGTTCAGAAAATGGCCAGCCAAAAATACATGTTACTGATAATGGGAGGTCATGTTTTCATCTTTGCTGACTATCTTGTGCCTACTGATAAAAAGCAAGTTAATTTCTTATCATTTCACATCAATGGAAGAATGTCTTTAAGGCTTCCATTCCATTCTATAGTAATTTATCAAAAGCAAGTCCCACATGCCCATACTTCCATAAGTTGTTTGTTTGCTCCTTATTTCTTTCCAAGCCAGGCATAAGATGTGCACCTACACGAGCTCCTCAACTTAAAACATGGCTCTGTACCAAAAAAAAACTAATAAGCAAACCCAGAGTTCTTTTGTTCCTTTTCTTTTTAAATAATTACTTTCCTTATTTCTTTCTTACAGATTCTGCTGACATACTTTATCTCAGTGAAATTAGTCGCTCATATAGGTGTGTGAATAAGCAGAATGGCAAGTTTGTTTCAGCTAGAATTAGATGGATATTGCAATTACTTGGGAAAAGAACATTTCCCTAAATTCAGCTATGTATCATCTACAGACCAAAACAAAGATCACTTAAAAGATGGTTCTCTTGCCTTAATATATATTGTATTTGTGAGAATATAACAACTTCTTATTATGTGGTAAAATGCTCTTTTTGGCACTGAGGGAAAAAATATATATATTTTTTTCATTTTCACCATGATGGGTAGAACAAATAAGCTGAGTTTTTTTTTTTTGTCAAACAAAAGGGGATTTGGGGGCTTTTCAAAGATGTGTGATGACTGAAAAGGAAGTTTCATGGATGTTTTTACAACTCAAAAGAGTATTAAACCTAGAGCCTCCATTTAAGTTTATAACTAGAGATTTCTTTCCTGACCATGTTATGCCAGGTTCTCTTAGATGCTCTTTCTTTGGATTTCTGTAACATCCCGTGATACACTCTGCCCCACTTTTGAGTTTACTATTAATAGCTTTTTTAACGAAAGGTTGGTAACCTTCTAGAGGGCATAGTCAGTTCTTTCCCTCTAGAACTCTTAGCTCTATTAGCATCTAGTTAAATTAGAAACCAGAACATTTGAGGGGGTGAATGACTTAAACATAGAGAACTCAATATCATGGAATTAAAGCAGTTAATTTTTTGATTCAGAGGAAATATGTCAGACAGATAGTAGGTCTTGAGTCTGTATTATAAGTCTGTAGTGTTTTAGGTACTGGTGCTAGATATGACATGTAACAGGCATGACACTTCTCTCTTGGATCTCGGAATCCAGAAGAATGTACTCCCAGGGACAGATCATGTAAACTTACATATGGTTCAAAGGGCAGAGAAGAAGTTCCAAAATATGTTTCTGGACAGACAATTGTGAACAATCAAAATCAGCAAGGATATTAATGTTTTAATAGAGAAGCTTATAAACTTAGATTTTAAAATATTTCTAGAGATTTTGTTTAGAATTTGGTCTGGTTAGCAGATAGTGATGGCAACTTTTCACCACTTCCATCCACAATATATATCCATACATAAAAAAATGACATATATGAAGTTAAGGATATAGAAGAAAACCACATCTTGCAATATGTTAGAATAAAGAGGGATAAAACAAAAAGATAAAAATGTCACGAATGGAGAATGTAAATATTATGGGATTTCCTGAGGAATTATCAAGGACCACTAGAATAGAAGCAACAAGCAAAAATATAATTAAAGGAAATATCCTGGATTTAGAAAATGGTTCTGAATAGACTGTGGTGGAGAGAGTGGAATGTAAAGACACTATTTCTTGGCAATTTTTTAAAAAGAAAATAATTCTCTAATAATATATATAGAAAAAAATTCCCAGTATATCAATAATGAAAAATAAATGGAATATCATCAGACATTAATGATACCAATAAAACAGAGTTCATCACTGTTGAAGTGAAAGAATTATAATCTAAGTATTTTATGTTCAGCCATGTTATTTTTCATGATAAAGTTAATAGAAATTCTATTATCAAATTAGTAATAATTCAGAAATTTATCACCCACATACATAGCTTTTATGGGAAAAACATTTAAAAAAATGTTCTGCCTTACCAAAGGACAAATAAAAATTAAATCGTTATAAGATTTAGAAAGTGGTATGTTTGTGAAGAAATAAGTATTTTAACACGAGCATGATTTGAAATAAAAAAATGATTAATATATAAATATTTTTTTACTGCAACAATATTTATAACAGTAGAAATTGACAAAAATTTAAATGTTCAACATTAGGGGAAAGTCTATATAACAGACTATAATGTCTTTAAATTAGTAAATGATCTCTTGATATGGGAAAATCATATGATACAGTTTTAAGTCTAAAAAGGTAGAATTATATACATGTGTGTGTTTGTATGCATATATGTATGTGTACATATGTGTGTATGCATGTATCTGTGTGTGTATGTAGTCATGTAAAGGAAAAAGCTAAAATAGATGAAAATGTTAGTGATATTTGCTTCTGAGTTGTGAACATATGGATACATAGTTTTTAAATGCTTTTATAATTTTCTTTATGTCAGGATTTCTAGAGTATATATCATTTTTATAATTATAAATAAATGCAAAAATATAAAAAGAGTAAGAGGTATGTGTAGGACCTGTGCCACAAATTTTAAATTCTGTAAGAATTTCAGTCTTAGAAAAAGATTCTTTCTGGTCTCCTCTCTCCTTGCTCCCAAATTATAGTGTAACTATGTTCACATCAAATGAAGGCAGAATTAGTATTTTTGGAAGTACAACATAATGCTAACAAATAACATGAATAAGACAGAACTTTTTATATTGCATCTTTTTTGTTTTTTTTTTTTGCCAAACTGGAAAGTAAAATAAATGTTCATAAGAATATATTGTATTTTATATATAATATATATAATAGGTAATAAATGTAAATAATATTAATAAATACATAGAATACTATATATCTACATTATATTTTATGTTATTCCAGGAATAATTAAGAAGATACCCCCTCAAGAAAGAAAGAAAAAGAGAGAGAGAGAGAGAGAGAGAGAGAGAGAGAGAGAGAGAGAGAGAGAGAAAACAAAAGAAAAGACAAAATCCAGATAGTTCCAATACTTTTTAATGCCAAGCCTAGATAAATTATACTCTAGAGAAGGGACAAACTTGAAGAAGAGATAAGAGGAAATAAGCAGAAACCTTGAGAAAAACATACTCTGCAATTTAAAAAAAGAGAGAGAGAGAAATGCAGTCTGGATATAACAAAGTGGTAAATTTGACACCAATTTCTGGGTAAAACTCAAACAAATTGATAGCAGATGATTTGTGCGTCCATAGTAAAGGGGCAACCATTAAATTTCAGAATGTGTTCCAAAAGACGGGTATACAAGTAGCTTTTGATATCTTTTTTGCTAGATTTCTAGACTTCTAAGTCAGGTGATTTTTGAAAAAAAAAATCAAGGTCTTTATTAATTTGAGCAAGACATTTGACAGTTTTTACTGATACACTGTTGACAAATTGGACAGCTGTCAGTAAAGGATGTGTGTTATGGGATTTTACTCAGGGTGGTGCAGAAATGCTCAGCCTCACAGTTCTGCACTTGTCACTGTCCCTTTCACAAAGCTGGTCAACAACCTGGATGTGGACTGCAAAGGTATACAAATGCCCAAAAACTGAGGCTCACATAATAAATATGGAATTCAAGATGATTTAGGTCCATTGGAACAAACAGCCAAATGCAAGACAATTGCCTTTATCAGGATTAAATTTAAATTTAATTGTTTAGGTTAGAAAATAAAGAACAGAGATGAGGAGAACTATCTTGACTGTTCACATAAACACGAGCAGATTTTTATATACAGTAAATCTCCTACCAAGGGAACAGAATGATGTAGCTATTAAATATTCTAATTTCTTATTGGATTGCATTGATAGCAGGTTAATACCAAGTCCAAAGGAGCTGATGGTCCTGCCCTAAATGATGTTTCTCAGTTCACACCACCAGAGTTGTCTCTAGTAGGTGCTTCATTGTTAGGCCAAAGGGAGAGTATTCAGAAAATTTCCATGAAATTAAAACCAAACCAAACTCTCTTTGATGGTGGTTTGGATATTTGGCTAATGGGAGAAAGCATTTAGGGCCACCCTGATAACAATCTTCATTTATTCAGAGGGCTTTTATGTAGAAGAGAGAATAGTTTAATTTTGCATTGTTCTAGCAGGTGGTAGATGTGGTTATAAGGATGTGGAATACAATTCAGCATGAAGACCTTTTCAAGTATTAGAACTGTGTGAAATTGGAGTGGAAAACCTTAGGAGGCAATGAGTTTCCCTGATTGTTAGTGTTTAGATATATAACTGACAGCTCTCTAGGTAGGGATTTTTACATGGAGGGAAAGGTGAATTGAATGGTTGTTTAAAGACATCTAACTCTAACGTGGCCTGAGCTTGTAGATACTGTCTGTGTCTATCTTTTAAATTCAAAGGCTAATTTTCAATATTTTAATATTAAAATAATAATAAATACTTTAATATTAAAGTCACCCTTATATTACAAATGCCTCAGTGAAGATAGTACACAGAATCTATTGAGAGGAGACAAAATGCATTTGGCTTGCTGTTCTTCTATAGGTCTTAGCTGAGACTGGCATTAACTATGACACATATATGTATCAGGTGCTATCTCTGCTTGTGACTGTTGCTTTGTGCTGTATACAAAGCTGCCAGTCTTCAAATAGTTCAGTCTTTTTTTTTTTTAATTCCCTCTCAGAATTAGCTTTAACAATGAATGAAAACTTTAAATCATTGCACTGTAGTATCCTTTTAAATAACCGGAATACGAATTTTGCACTTGAATTGAATTTGAATTCTAAGTGGCACACAGATTGCTGGTGTAAACTTCCACAGTCCAGGCATGTCGGCAAGTTTACACTGTGCATTAATACTATAATTGTGGCCATATTTATTGAAGTTTTACCCTTTGTGAGACATACTTATGGGCTTTATCTCATTTAATCCTCAAGGAAACCCTGATAGATGGCACTCCCATTTTATGAGCTGGGAGATGAAGGTTTCGAGAGTTCAAATTATTTAACTTGGTAATTCAGAGCAAAAGCTTTTACAGCCCTGTACCTCATATCACTACAGAGTTGTGAGATTTATTTTGAATACACAACAATCTACAGTTTCATTTCACTCTCCCCCTACAGTCACTGAGAAGCAGACACTTCAGGAATTTCCTCTTCATACTTGCGTTTTCTTTTTTTTTTTAATCAGCTACACATTTAAAAAAAAAAAATCAAGATTTGTTTTTCAGTTGAATCATTCCTTCTAGCCACCCTATTTACAAGTTTTATTTCTATACATTTAGAACTGCTTCCAAAAGTTAAATTTTTAAGAGTTTGTACTCAGGCAAGTCTGAACTACGAGTAAGTCATGTTCTCAACCATCATCCACCCCTAAAATGTCCCCAAACCTCATCTAAGACAGTCAATCAACTGGGACCGTTCAGTGGAGTCCAAAATGCATGCAGTCCTGATCTAGGTCCCATGGAGAGTAACCAAAGAAAGAGAATACTGTAGACCTCCTGAAACACAAAGTGATGTAAGAACACATTCAGAGGGATGTACATGGAGCAGCGACAGATTAATCAAACTGTAGGGGCTCAACCAGCTAATCTGTTGTATTTCTGTGGCACGTTGACTACTGTGGCTGAGTGTATTATTAAAAGTTTCTCAATGCAAATATTATAAAAGGCATTCTGCAGTCAGAGCAGATTTCCTACCTTTGTATTCGTTCCAGCCATGCAGGATTAGTCATTGATTTCAGCAACAAGGAGCACATACAATATCGTCACCTGCCGTTGATTGCCTCTCTCTTGTTCACTGTGGAGGCGAAAGGAGACTGCAAGGTTACTTAGGGGGATATATTAATTCAACCAAATATCTGAACACACAGCCAAGCTTATTGAGATAAGGCTGTGACATATCTGTAACCATTTTCTTCCCTCTTGTTTATATTGAGTGAATTTGTTTTCCTCATGCATAAATCCTTTGAGAACCACTCTCATTGGATTCCCTACTGCAAAGGGGCTAGAGGTGGTATCGGAATCATTATTCTTTGCTAGTTTGGGGACCTTAGGAAAAATACTTTAGACACTGAAAACCTCTTTCATTCTCTCTCTCTCTCTCTCTCTCTCTCTCTCTCTCTCTCTCTCTCTCTTTCTCGTCCTCTCTCCCCGCTTCCCTGCCTCCATTAAGTACATGTTCACTTTTATGCCATTTCTTAGTTAAAATAGAGTTTGGTGTGAATAAACTCCTAACATCGCAGTGTGGGAAGTCCTCTCTATGCTGTAATTTTTTAAGGAAATCGATCGTAAAAGAATTATTCTGGTGCATGGGTGCTCCAAATTTGAATTGAAATGTCTCTAGCTAAAAATCGCATGCTTATTCAGAGACGTGATTACCTGATTGGATGCAGGGCTTGGCAGAAATCACTTTTCAGCTCAGACATAGGATGGCGACAGAGTCTCATTACGTTAATTTTATTTACAGGGCAGTCCGGTTTCCTGTGATGTGAGCTGGGTGCTTATTCAGCTGCCTTGGCTTTGGTGGGTTTGCCGCACAGCATATTTTTGTTTCCGAACCATTTTGGCCCTGGAAGGGTGTTTGGCCTTGTTTCACTTTCATGACTCTGATGAAAGCCACAGAAATTTCCAGGGTACCAGAGCAGGCGACTTGTGGGGCCCTTCCTTATACCATTGAATGGCTACCACGGGGTAGGTTCTAATCTCCAAAGAGCCTAATGTCTCTGGAGGTTTTAGCTTTGCAGAGGAAGGGAATTTGTCACTGAATGTGGCTTTGACTTCCCTGTGCTACACTTCCAAGGCAGGGCTGATAGCCACTAGGGGTCTAGACCTGCTAATTTTCTTCTTGGTGTGGGTAGATGTGGGGTATTATTACACTCCCTTCCTATCTCACAGGATTTTCCATGTTAGTACTTATTACAAAGCACAGAGAAACTGAAACAGAGTCTGTATTTGACTTTGAGGCTGCTACTGTTGTTTTTCTTTTTCCCCATTTGTTCATTCAAGTCTTAATGTTCTTACACATTACAGGGCACCTGCACATATATTCTCTCATGTAAGTGTCACAACATACGGTTAAAGGAAATGGAAACATTTCATAAAGTAGGTTCACAGGGGCCAATTGACTCCAGCCTTGAAAGTGCTGGAACTTAAACCTCAGTCTCTTAACAAGCAATTAATGATTTTTTTTCTCACTCAGAAATGGTCCTAATCAAGATTAATATCTTAATTATTATACGAACCTTCAGGAATTATTACATTTATCATAAGCATTGTATCACATTTGGAAAACAATTGTAGATAGGACTTGACTCAAATCACAAGAATGTACTGATGGCTGCTGAGAAATCAAATCACAACTAAATTCAATTTTATATTCAGCCATGAAAATCAGTCGTCCTTTCAAAATATTTGCAGTAGACAAAATTATATTTTCTGTTGGGTGTGGCTGCATTGAGTACGCTATAAAATGACAGGAACCAATGTTTCTTGACAGAAATGCTGGAGCTCACAAAGGTCTTCAAACAGCCCCGTTTTTATGATACAGGGTTAACTGGTCCTGCAAGCTGATATATTTGCACTTTGGGACTGTATTTGCACTTTTTTATGTATATGTAGGGCATGAAGTTCATCCCCAAACTAAGAGCAATAGCGCCTGTGTATCAAGCCCAGGCTATCTGTGGGTACTATGCTCAGTGCTTTGCCATGTTATTTTGTAATTCACTGGTCACTACCAGGCAGCAGGTTAGATACCATGAGCCTGATGAAGGCAGGGAGGCCCAGAGAATAAGGCATTTGCTTAATCACTCAGTAATATGGGTCAGAATACAGGCCTAACTCAAAAGACCAGGCTTCCACCTAAAGCTCCCACAGCCACTGCACTAGGCTTCTAGCAAGATCTGTTACTAAAATCTGCCTCCCTTTGTCTTCTTAGCCCAGGGCTTTCTTAAATACTGCAGTAACCTGGAAGTACTAGAGACCAGAAGCTTCTCCTCTCATTTCCCTCTCCCTCCCCACAAGTGTGGCAAAACTCAGGCTCCAATGAGAATTGAAATGTCAGTCAGTCCTCCATATTTGTTTTAGTGTAGATTTGGTGAAATAGGAACTTTAAACAATTATTTCTATCTTTTATAACAGAAGAAAATAGGAGAAGAAGAAAGAAACAGACAGAAAGAAAGAAAGAAAGAAAGAAAGAAAGAAAGAAAGAAAGAAAGAAAGAAAGAGAAAGAAAGAAAAAGAAAAATAGAAAAAGGCAAGCATTTACTTCAGTGGGTACAATTTAAAGCCTAAGATGTTTCTCTTATCCTAAAAGATCTAAGTAATTGCCTCAATTTTCCACTTTTCTTATCATGTGCCAACGTGACCTCATTTCTTGAGAGTTTTTTTCGACCAATAAGGTTCCAATATATTTGAAGTTTTCTATTGTCTCAAGTGGAATGTAATAAGATCCTTTTATTTGGGGCCTCTTATAAGTGTATTTTAAAAGAATCATTAAAATATGAATACTTGCCTTGGCAGTGTTAACTAGTCACATCCCTTTAATGGCAGCGGCTTTGTGGGATGACAGAAACTGTGCAGTAAGTCAGAACTAGAGTGAACCATTCACAATTACCATCCAGTATGAATGTCATTCTTCTGCCTCCCTCCCACCTCTTAAAAAAGTAAGCTGGATTTTGAACTGAATACTTTAAGTTGTTACTTTAAAAACAGAGTTATCTCCGTTTTTCTTTTTTAGATACTCAACGTTCTTTCCATTTTTCTAGATTTTTAATGTCGACAAATTAGAGCAGGACATTTTAGAATAGATTTCTTCAGCAGCTGAGATTGTTTTCTGTAAAATGTTGTGCAAAAACAATTTCCACGGGAGAATCATCAACCAGAAAATCAGGACTAATACAGAGAAAGCTATAGCCAGATGGGGACCACAGTTGGGTGGCAAAGTGTTTGGAATATAAAGAAGAAATAGTCTGTAAATTTCAATATGTGGAAACTGGATGAGCAGTTCAAATTTATGATCTCAACCCTGTGAGTGAGCCAAAAGCAACTCTTGGCGCTTGAGACCTGGTACATCTTCCTTGTTCTACTGGATTTCCTGACTTCAGGGAATCCAGCTGGTGGATGGCAAACGTGATTGTAACAGTCCCGGTTCAAATCTGCAACTAAATTCACCAAACTTCTCATTCAATCTTAGTTTTCCTCAGCAGGTTGAATCTTTAATAATTTGCTTCTATATGGAGATTATCTTAACATCTAGAAAATAAGACTGTATTACCACAAATTCTTATATGCCTACGAATATATTCTTTCATCTATATTCAATGCCCACAGATTGTAGCTGACAGAGCTCAACTATACAGCCAAGAGACTAAGCCTATTTTTAGGGTCCAGGGATAGTTGGTGAAACGTTGGAGAATCAGCAGAAAGTCTTTCTCTGTCTTTTTCTCCTTATTGTTCAGAAAATCATAAGCAAGACTGAGACATGTAATGCAGAGTGCAGAAGAGTGTGGGTCCTGCCTTTAGAGGTAGTAACTGGTGTTCAGTGAGGCTTGAAGTTCAGTGAGCATAGCATAATAATATGACTATTTCCTGTCTCCCAAATGAAAATGTGAGGTCTGACCCAGGAGAGCAGGTGAAGAAATGGTGGGCTTGTCTCGCTCTTTCATATCTTTGGCATTAGTTGTTCATTCATTCATCACTCATTTGACAATTGAGAGCTGTTTTCTGCCGTGCATAGCGCTGATGGCTTGGGACAAAACAATAAACGAGACTGAAATAGTTCCATTCTCCATAGAGTTAAATGGAGGATATAGATAAATAAATGGGCCGTTATCATACAGTGTGCCAAGTCCATGATAAAATTCTGTATAGTGAGGATGGTGTATGTAGTAAAAGCACCCATCTAACCCAGTCTATGGGGTGTGGATTGGGGATCATGAGGTATCCCTGTGCAAGTGATATTTGTCCTGAAACCTAAAAAATTGGTCAGGCAAAGGAAGACATGCTTATTTAGGTGGGATATTGCCTTCCCACAAACACTTATCTAAAATACGAGGTGCAGGGAATAGAAGAATGCTCCAGAAGAATCATCGTCTATGAGGATCACCTTTCCTCTACCATGAGCTAAACCACCACTTCAGGTCATTTGTTGTTATGTAGTTATAAACATTGAGATACATAAGTTGAATCCATTCAGTCTCAATGCTAAGTTTAAAGCTGTATTTAATTGTAGTTATTTCTGCTTGGGGATATTCAACGAATTCATGTTTCTCTGCATTGACTCATTAAAAATTGAACTGACCTTTGTGTTGACAAGGGCTGCTGTCACTCTGACCTGGACATGTGTTAAAGACAGTAAGAATTTATTTATTCTAGTCTCTATGATCATCCTAAAAATCACTGAAAAATGAGGACATCTAAAAGTTTAATGGAAGCCCTAAAGAATTTCAAAGTTTCCTCACACCTGTCATTGGTTGACACTTTTAAAATATATTTTAAGTGTTTAGGCTCAGTTAGGTTTGCAAGTTTAGATGGAAACATAAATTCTGAAAATGCCTACTATTTTCTATCCTTTGCCTGAATGGAAAAAGAAAAAAAAAACACCCAAAAAACCTCAAGAGAAAAAATATCACACAGTAGTAAAGAAATCAGCATGAAAAGCAGATTATCCTATGCTTCGACTTTGTAATTTTGTATCACCTACAAAATTGTATGAATTCCTGTTTTACATTTGTATTCACTTGTTCAGGTTTCCATGACACCAGGTGAGGGTCTGTATTCAATAACTTTCAATGTTCTGCCCAAACAAGCTGAATGACACACAACACTTTTTTCCTTTTTTTTTTTTTGTATTGAATATCACATCTGCTTTTAAGCCACACAAAATGATAAATAAATACTTACTGGAATTATTTAATATGAAAAAAATAACTTAATAGTCTCTTAGCAAAGAGCAAAATCCTAGAAACATTGCTCTGTTGCAAATAGCAGAACATTTTTAAAAGAGGGCTAAACTTTAACTTGCTATTTCAATGAGTTTATTAAAATGCTACTAAATGATTTCATGGAAAATGTATTTGCTTTGGTCGAATTTAATAGACATGTATTAAGTTTCCACAATGCACAAAGCACTTGACTTTCCCGTGTAACTCTTCCACTCTTCTGGATCAGTTAGAGCTTTAAATATCCAGGGATGATAACCTCTTTATTCAGTTGTAGCATTGGCTTTCCTTTATCAGAAATTTTATTTTTGTAACATTTCCCCTAGTTTTATTATGTTCTAGCAAAGAGTACAGTCATCACAGAAAATGAGAAAAATAAGTTCTCTATATTTTGTATTTTTCTAAATAAATTCTCTAATGTTTCTAGTTAGAACCATTGTTAACATTTTGCTCTTTAGCTCTATTTTAATCAATATATTTTCTATCTCGAAATTGAAATTCTAACGTATTTATTTTATCCATTATTTACTAATCTGCTTTTTTTTCAGATTAGTTAATAATCTCCATGTGCTTTTCCCCATCTCTCACATTTTTTTCAGGAATATGAGTTTCAGTAGCAGAATAGTGTTCCATCATATGGAGGGATGAAGTCATTTAGGCAATCCTATATTGTTGAGCATTGCATTAATGAGGGTAGAGACTAAGCAGCTGTAACAAAGAGACCTGAACAGTTAGTTACTCAGATATGATTGACGTTTATTTCTCTCTCTTGGGATAGCACAGGATAAGCAGGTGGCCTTGCAATGATGGGTGCCTGTGCTCTGTGAGGGCCCCGTATCCAGATTTCTTCTGTATTGTTGTTTCTCCTCCCTCTTCAAGGGTGTTGTTGCATTTTTCTGTGTGGTTGGAATTATTTTCTGAGCACCATTGTCCTTGCCCTTTCTATGAAAGGTAAGTTACTTTTTGTTAATATAAATGTCATTTGAGTAAACCTGGGAGGGAGAGTGGTGATCGTATTACAAGATGAAGAAGAGAATGAAGAGTAGAGCAATTAGTTATATCTGCTATAGGCATCTAGATTTCTTCTAAAATTTTTGTATTATATCATACAGAACTGTCTTGTATATCAGTATGAATGCATACATTTGATAACTGATTTGAGATAAACATGGAACGTTAGGTAAAAATACAGTGTGCTTTTACAGCTTTTGACCTATGCTTTCTAATTGCCTTTCAAAAAGGTTCTATCTTGGTTATCTGTTATTTTAGTCTTTGATAATTCTTTATTTTAAAATGGCATTTCATCATGGTATTGATTTGCATTTATTTCCTCACTAGTAAGCTTGAGTATTTCTCAGGATGATTGGCCATTTATATGTATTCTGTGATTTACCTATTGATATCCTTGGCCAATTTTTCTTAGAATTATTATTTTTTTTTCTGATTTGTCAAAGTCTAATTACCTCTGGTCATGCATATAGCATATATTTTCCCATTTTATCACTGTTAACTATATTTTTTCATACACAATTTTTCAGTTTTATGTATTTGGATCTACCATAGTTCTCATGATATCTTATTTCTTTTGTTTTATTTTGTTTTGCTTAGTAAGTCTTACACAAAACTGAATCAAAATAAATAATTGCCACTTTTTCTTTTCATTGTTATTTTGCTTTTTCCTTATAGTTACATCTTAAATTTCTGTGTGGTTGAAGACGAACAAGTATTTCTTCCTATTTAGTTTTTATTAAATTTATTGGGGTGACATTGATTAGTAAAATTATGCAGGTTTCAAGTGTATATTTCTGTAACACATCATCTGTATATTGCATTGTGTTCTTTCTTGGTCAGTTTATTTTCACTGAATTACTCAACCGTTTTATTATTTGCTGTCGTGTATATGCCAAGCATTCTGTTAAATAGATACCATAGACCTATGGATAGAGCTTGTGCCCTGAGTATAGTACCATTGAATTCTCTCTTCTCTAAGAATTTGAAAGCCATTTTTCTCTATATAAAACATATTTTTGGTCTGTTTTTGGCTTTTTCTTCCATTACATTCTGTTTCTTTTTACTACAGTGTCATTTTTAGTTAGAATTGGAAGCAGTATGTTCTAATTAATACAAAAAAACAAAAAAAAAAACCTCAATGCTCAGTGAAACAAATCTCAACAAAATTCCTGGTATAATGTTATTTTACTAAATAGTTTTGAGGCAGCTATTAAAAAGAAGCAAATACATTTAATACATATAATTGATTATTAAATTAAGATAGCCATTTTTAAATTAAAATAATCAGATTTGGCAGTGCACTCTTTGAACTGTTGTCAAAATACGATAGGACCACAGATAATTGGGTACAATAAAAAGTATAATAATAGTTTATGGGAAGAAATTACATTAATTAGAACAACTGCCATTATACCCATTTGTTCTTACCTGCTTTCATATTTAATCATTTTTGTGTTGTGTAAAATTTCTATCATGAGTAAGTTCTGATGCATTATGCATATATATGATTAAATATAGTCCTTTATTAACTGGTGACTATGTTTTATTCCAGTGCCTTACACAGTTATCACTTTCAATATTTTTTGAACTTATATCTATATAAGCATATTATATAGACTTCCTATTTACAAATACATATTTACCCTTTAAAATTAGTTTGATACATAATATTATCACCATAATTATACCTGTTGCTAAGATAGTTGAGTGTTTCTGTTATTTGTCCAAGTATTTCCATTTATTGTCAGAGTTCATCTACCATCATCAGTGACTATATTCTTTGTTATTATACTACACTGAAATCATCCTATTTTCAATCAAAGACAATTTAGCAACTCTGAAGTCTCATAAAAATGAGCTACCATCAATGACCGTTTGAGCTTCGTAATCTTGGCTAGATGGATACTGTGTGACTCTGTTCACAGCCCCATTTGAATCAGTATTATAGTTAGTTGTAGATTTTCTGATAGTTAATTGTCTAACTTTCAAAATATTGATGATTTAAAAGCAAGCCTTTTCTTCATGACCCAACTTACGTTGTTTCTGATCTGAACCTCAAACTTATCCACAGAACTCATTTCTTATGTGGTGGTATGTGAGTAATGCAACTGAGACATGTTTATGTCTCACTTTGTGCTACCATTGTATCATTTATTTGGCATTTTGGATGATAGATTAGGAAATGTTTTCTATTCTCTCATGAATTTTAAAGCATCTTAAAAAAATTAATTTTTTTACTATGATTTGCCATTCACAGTTGTAGGCAACTGTGCCAAAACCCGATTCCAGATCATTAAATAAATACAGTTCTTGTTACACACTATTATATAAAGTTCCAAAATTACATCAGTTCATCACAGTACTCCTGTGAAAAAGTGAGAATGCCTAACAGTGATCTGTAGTTTGTGGACACTGAGGGGTTCAGCGATGTTAAATCACAGACCAAATTGCACGACTGGAAAAAATCAGGCACATTCTTGAATTTCAGCTTCTGACTGTAAGTTCAGGACTCTTCAGTATATACAAGGTTGGACAATTAAGTTCATGAACTTGTTGCAACCATGTTGCTAACCTTTTTTGATATCAGAGGGATTCATTATGAATTTGTGCCAACTGGACAGTTAACCAAGTTTACTATTTGGAAGTGCTGAAAAGGCTGTGTGAAAAAGTTAGACGACATGAACTTCTCGCCCACGATTCATGGCTCTTGCATCACGACAATGCACCAGCTCACACAGCACTGTCTGTGAGGGAGTTTTTAGCCAGTAAACAAATAACTGTACTGGAACACCCTCCCTACTCAACTGATCTGACCCCCGGTGACTTCTTTCTTTACCCAAAGATAAAGGAAATGTTGAAAGGAACAAATTTTGATGACATTCAGGACATCAAGGGTAATACGACAACAGCTCTGATGGCAATCCCAGAAAAAGTTCCCAAATTGATTTGAAGGGTGGTCTAGGTACTGGTGTCGGTGCATAGTTTCCCAAGGGGAGTACTTGGAAGGTGACTGTAGTGATACTCAGCAATGAGGTATGTAGTACGTTTTCTAAGATGAGTTTGTGAATTTAATTGTCTGACTTCGTAGTCCTTTAAAGAAAAAGTAAAAACAAACAAACAAACAAACAAACAAACACATCTTTATAGTAGGATATTGGCTGATTTGACCTTACAGAGTATTGTTGTTTATTAAAAATACTGAATTGAATTGGGAGTATTTTATAATTACATAGTAAAATAAGTTGTTTTCACTAAGTAGTGAAAATCTGTTCATTTTGTATTGAACATTGGCTTGCCTGTCGGTTCTATTTTACTCTGTTTTTGAGTTTATGATTCTAATCTGTTACAAGTAAAACAAATTTGTTCATTTTTATTGATTATATTAAGCTTTTTTATTTAAAATTACTTTGTTTATTATTTTAAGACATGTTGATTATAGGAAATTTTGAAAACATTAAAAAAATAAATTGTCATAATTTCAGCATCTAGAGATGACAAATATTAGAGATACCTTTTGTCAACCTGTCTGTATATATGAGTACACATGTATTACACACATATTTAAATGGCAATGTATACAAACATTTTTTCTTTTTTAAACAAAATTGGGAGTGTACTGCTTATTCAGTATATATTAAGAATAGTTTGTGCTTCCAGTAATCTTTGGTAAGATTTAGAATTTGCATTACATCAATTTTCTTTTAGTAAACTATTTTATAAAAACTCTTTTGGTTATATTTTTTTAATAATTTCCATGTCAGTAGACATACCACTAACATATTTCAATTTAAACAAACCAAGTTCATTTCTCCCTCTACCTCTATTGAATTGCTTCAACTATATTTTTTATCACTGACAAATTTTATTATAATATAGAAATAAAGTAATTTTACTATTAAATTACTACTATATTAGGAAAGAAAAGGTAAAAACGTTTAATGAAAGAGAATTTTAGTTAAAAATATTATATGCTTTGTCTCATGAAGCAAGAGAAATCAGTGATGCCAATAACAATGGACCCTGTAAGCCCACATAAATCAGTAAGAAATAAGATGATGGAAAATCTTCAGATGGCATAGACCACTAAAAAATGGGCCCCTGCTAGTGAATAAGACTTGAGGATCCTATGTGAGGCTTGAGCATTGCCATGCTATGGAACACCTGTGATGTTCCAAGGATGTTTTGAGAACTGACTTATGCTGTGGCTTTTCCAGGAATAAGCCTCCTGCGTAACCAAGCACTATGGTTCACAAGGGTCTCTAATGCTACATCCATCACCAACTTATCCTCATGATAAATGTAGGTCTATGAGCATATAGGCTCTGGGATTAGAGGTAGGAGAGATGGTGCCACTTTTCTGTTTGAGCCATACACAGTACCTAAGATTTTGTCTCTGTTTCAAGGACTTAGCCTTGCATGTTCAATTTAAGTACCTTTCATGTGTAGGTTAAAGAAGATTGTGAGAATTTTTTTTTTTTTGGCTCTTAGTTCCTCTAACTACTTCTCAGCCTTGCCATCCAGAAAAGCATATTGATCATCTTTAAATTAAAAAAAAAAGGTTATAATCGAGTATGAGAAAAGACATTGATGCTTCTCTTATGAGATGGTAAATTGGGAAAGCTTTTCTATCTTCTCTTTCTAGAGGGAAATATGGAGGAAGGCAAATTCCAGGTTTTGTTTGGAATTATCTGCGATTTTCCATGTAGATTGTTATTATTTATTTATGTTACATACATTATTTTGATATTTCCATAATGTGTCTTTACCATATTTTAAACAATTATTTTCACCTAGGTCAGGAGTCACTTTCATTAAGTTCTCAGATGTGATTTAATTTTACTATTTTTTCCTCCATCTAGTCTCATTTGTACTAAATCTTACTTTAATTACTTAAAATGTCTGTCTTGTATATAACATCCTTTGCTGATTTCCAAGAGTAGAATAACACTTTCCTCATTTTTAATTTTGGCTATTCATTTCAATAGGCATCGAGGTGGAAGAGACTTAAAAATATGGGTTCAATTTACTATATTATACTAGTCCTTAGAAACATGATTTTGCACTGTTTTCAGATGTGGGAATCTTAATCTTAATTAAGATTCTTAATTCATTTAAATATTAATTTCTATTTTGACATTTAATTGGTTTCTAAATTTTGCTTTAATTAATAATGTTATAACAAAGTTTTTGTATCTCTAATTTTATCCATACATCTCACAAGTTTGCTTTTTCTTGTATTTATTTCCCCTTAACTCTGAGAAACTCGATGATACACAATTTCAAGACAGCTTTTAAAGTGACACAGGACACAGACGACAAAGAGATACAATGGTGGTCAGTTACAGATCAGAAAACTAGTTTGTTAAAAGTATGCTTCTCAGAGTGACGTCACAGGAATGGCGACAGCAGGGCACACTTTCTGAATTCTCCTCTGGATCTTATTACAAACGGGACATATAACCCATCAAAGAACTCTGCTCATCACGCAGAACAGCTAAGAGATTCGTGGAAGGATTACTTGAAGGTGCGCAAATTGAGCGAGCATGAGAATAAGGAAGGGAGCGGAGTGGAAACACACGGTCCTGCGGTGGAATCACGGGCGGCGGAAATACGGCTGGCACTTGCAACTCCAGAGTTGCATGGGACCCCAGGGCGGAACAGAGAACACAAAAGCCAGGAGGTGGGCTCTTTCCCTGCGTCCCACAGCTGATCTCTCCCGCTGGGGGGACAGCTTGGTGGGCCCTAGGGCGGACAAAGAACACAGACTCTATACCTGGGACCCTCCCCCCACTTTTCCAATCCTACCCCCACCCTTCCAGAGACTTAAACTGGCTCCTGAACTGAGGAGTAGTGTCAGATTACAGAGGGGCCATAGTGCTCAGGCTCTGGGAAGACTGACAGGCAGCTCTGACCCAGGGAAGAGGCTGGGAAGAGTGTGATTTTGGCTGGGCTAGGAGAGAAGAGACTCCTCCACCCCAAGCCACCACCTTTTCTGGCCTGCAGGAAGAGTGTGACATCGCTGGGCTGGGAGAGAGAAGACCCCTCCATCCCCAGCCCCCACCCTTTCTGGCCTGCCTAGGGCGGGGCAAGTGCATCTGTGGAGGCACTCCCAGAGATCAGCAGTAAGCAGCAGACGCAGCTCCTGGCTTTCAGCATCTTAGAAATCTCCCGCCCTCCCCCTCCCCCCCACACACACCAAAGAAGTGCCCTAAGACTCAAAAATACTGGACACAAGGCTGGTGTTGATACTCTCAGTGTGCATATGTGCAGGCAAGGGCAGAAACTGCACTGACTTTGTAAAAACTACCATCCAGACCCTTCAGCCCCACACATCTAAATCTGCAGTCCCAATGTCACTCTGGGCACCAGGTGACCAGCTCTGCCTGCACAATACTCAGGGGACTCTTTGGTACAGCAGAGGACAACCTAGAGATTATTTGGTGGGCTTAAGCCAAGACTGCCACTGCTTTTTGTTTTGTTTTGTTTTGTTTTGTCTTTATATCTTTGATATCTTTGCCTGTGTTGAGTGGGGCTTGTCGGTTGGTTTTACATGTGAGTGTATTTGATTTTTTCTTTGTTGTTGTTGTTGTGCTTGGTGATTTGCTTTGTTCTGAAATTGCCCTACCGGACCCAGCTTAAGAGGCACAAGATTCAACATATGCAGAGGCCAACTCCAGAACAAACCAGAGTACTACCGGGTTTGACCTACAAGTCACACACCCAGAGGGAATTCTCTGCAGGCACAAGAGCCCATAGAGGCCAAACCACATTTAAGTGTTCAGTCCTCACACAGCAGAACACCCTGCGGTGGGCAGAGCCAAGTCTCACAACTAGTCAGCCTAGGAGTTAACCCCACCTACTCATAAGCAAAAAGCAATTAAAGATCTTCTTTAACAGGACAATATACACAACACAAGAGTCACCTTTGGAGCACACGCAGAGGAGAAGAATGAAGTAGTGCAAGTCAAATATAAAAGACATACACTACATAAGATAACCCAGCAAGAACTGAGAATTCTAGGGGATCTACCTACTACATCAAAGCAAACACAGAGTCAGCCAGAATGGGGAAACACAGAAACATGTCCCAAATAAAAGAACAGAAGAAACCTCCACAACTGTAACCAAATGAAGCAGAGGTAACCAATATCAGAGACAGAGTTCAGAACACTGGTGATAAGAATGTTTAAGGAGCTTAGAGAAGACATAAAGAAGGATGTAGAAATCATAACGAACAACCAGTTAGAACTAAAGAACACAATTACCGAAATTAAGAACTCACTTGAAGGAATCACCAGCAGGTTAGATGAAGCAGAGGATTGAATTAGCGACTTAGTAGACAAGTTATAGAGATCACCCAAACAGAACAACAGAAAGAAAAAAGAATAAAAAACAATGAAGGTGATTTAAGAGACCTCTGGGATAACATCAAGTGCACCAACATGTGCATCATAGGAATACCAGAAGGCGAAGAGAGGAAGCAAGGGATTGAGAACATATTTGAGGTAGTAATATCTGAAAACTTCCCTAACCTGATGAAGGAAACCAACATACAAGCCCAGGAAGTGCAGAGAGTTCCAACCAGGATAAACCCAAACAGGCCCACACCAAGACACATTATAGTTAAAATGGCAAAGCTTAAAGACAAAGAGAGAATCTTAAAAGCAGCAAGAGAAAGGCAGAAAAGTATATATATATATATATATATATACACACATATATATATATATAATTATATATAAAAGTAGTTATGGAGATGTTGGGTATAGCATAAAGAATATAATCAATAATATTGTAATAAATATGTATGGTGTCAGAGGGATACTAGATTTTGTTGGGGTAAAAGATGGGAGAGGGTCTAGGGGCAGGGTGAAAAAAGTGAAGGGATTAAGAAGTACAAATTGGGGCCGGCCCGGTGCCTCAGGTGGTTAGAGCTCCATGCTCCTAACTCTGAAGGCTACCGGTTCGGTTCCCACATGGTCCAGTGGGCTCTCAACCACAAGGTTGCCAGTTTAACTCCTCGAGTCCCGCAAGGGATGGTGGGCAGCACCCCCTGCAACTAAGATTGAACACGGCACCTTGAGCTGAGCTGCCTCTCAGATGGCTCAGTTGGTTGGAGCACGTCCTCTCAACTACAAGGTTGCCAGTTCGGCTCCCACAAGGGATGGTGGGCTGCACCCCTGCAACTAGCAATGGCAACTGGACCTGTAGCAACAACTTGAAGCTGAACGGCACCCTCCACAACTAAGATTGAAAGGACAATTTGACTTGGAAAAAAGTCCTGGAAGTACACACGGTTCTCCAATAAAGTCCTGTTCCCCTTCCCCAATAAAATCTTTTTTTTTTTTTTTTAAAGAAGTACAAATTGGTATTTACAAAATAGTCATGGGGATGAAGGGTATAGCATAAGGAATATAGTCAGTAATATTGTAATAACTATATATGGTATCAGATGGGTACTAGATTTATTGGGGTGATCACTTCGTAAGTTATACAAATGTCTAATCACTGTTATACACCTGAAACTAATATACTATTGTATATCAACTGTAATTGAAAAATAAAACAATTAAAAAAACACAGATGGAATATGAAAAAAATATTACATCAATTTGATATTTAAATTAAATTAAATGTAATAAAAGAAGAAAGATAACTTTATGACTAAAAACAAAAAAGTACGCTTCTCTCCTCCTCTCTCCTATCTCCACATAATTCAAACTCAGAACCTCTGGGAAAGGCTTACTAGGTATAAATTTTAAGGAGACATTTACGAGTATATTCCTGTATGTCTGTAGTCTTTACCCTTTCAAACATTTATAACAATCAAATCTTTAGCTTATTAAGGAGATTGAGAGTGAGTTAAATTCAACTAATATTCATTGAATATTTATTATGTGCTAAAGAATGTACAAGATGGTGGGACGGCAGGAAATAAAAATATTAGACAAAAGTTTTGCCTTCAGGTAGCTACTGGTTACATTGGGAAACAAAGACATGCAGTTCTCAAACTTAAGAATAAATGTCAAATGTGTTATAGATAATAAAATCCGTAAGTATAAGAGTAAAGAGAAGTATCGGTGGCCAATTTAAATGGATGATAGATTGTAGTCTGCTATAGCAAGAAAACTGATTCCAGGATGGCTTTGTTAAGTCTCTTTTATTCTTAATATATTTACTTTTAATTACTCAAGTAACTGCATATTCACAAATTCAAAGAATACAGAAATATTTAGAATAAAATGGGTAGGTCTGTCTTCTTCCTTAGTATATATTTCCTTTGTATATATTTCAAAACCATGTATATACATATATATAGTTCTATGTTGTGTTTTTGAGTTTTGTAATTCTGGAAATTGAACTACATGCATACATTATTTTTCACTAGCCTTTCCATTTTTATTCATTTATTTTTACTTAGCAATAAGTCTCGAGAGTCTTTCTTGTCAGTCACTATAAGTCACTATTTTAACTGCAAATTGCAATGACATGAGCTAAGTAAATGAGGGTTGTTGAAGTTTGTTTCTCAGCGATATTTACAGGGGGTGCCAAAAAAATGTATACACATTTTAAGAAAGGGATAAACTGTGTTAGAATTACACTGGTGGTAACCGCTTTGAGCATCTCTTGTAATTGCAGAAGTCAAACGTGACTTGTATTCATCCTGTGTCATTGGTAACATGTTTCCCCGAAAATAAGACCTATCCTGAAAATCAGCTTGAATGCATCTTTTGGAACAAAATTAATATAAGACCCGGTCTTATTTTATCATAAGACCGGGTCTTATATAATATAAATAATATAATATAATGTAAGACTGGGTCTTATATTAATTTTTGCTCCAAAAGATGCATTAGAGCTGATTGTCTGGCTAGGTCTTATTTTCAGGGAAACACGGTATATATTATTATAATTTTAATACCGTTTTTTCCTTTCTTAAAATGTGTATACATTTTTATTAGCACCCTCTGTATAAGCAAGGCATTCAGTGAGAACTAGAAGTTTGCATGACTCTTAGCCTCAATTGGTAAATTTCAAATTGTATCTCTTACACACACACATATCATATATATGTTTTATTCTTTTTTAATAGCACCGTTTTGATAACCAGGTATTAAGTAGGACAGCAGGGTTAAGGGTTATAAGGAAGAATAGATCATTCCTGTTCTATGTGATTCATTTTCCAAGAATCACTGACAAAGAGTCTGATAAAAGTGACATCGTGGACTCCCAAAATGTGATCTGGATCTTATTCCATAACTTAATATTATCCCTGCCACAAACAGCATATTTGTAAGATTTGGTTCATTCCTGAGAGAGTCAGGAGAGGGCCGGTACAGTACACACAGCTGTGTTGTTTGTAGAGTGTTAGGAGATTTCACTCCGCCTGTAGCAATCTTGATCGTCTTTCCTCTGCCTACTGTATAAAAAGAAGTGTTTCATTTTTTAACTTTATCCTTTATCCATTTAAAGACTGGAAACACTTGATTCACTCAGTCCCTGCCCACCCAGTTCCACTCCTAATGCAACAGGTGAGCCCGGCTGACAATTTAGTTTTATTCATGTCTGCAGCATCAGCTTGTAACCCTAAGGGTACGTTTGCAACTGAATTTCAGCCATATTTATGAACTGGAACTTACCTCCCCTGAAAAGAGACCCATAAAGGAGCCAGACATGCTTGGTTACTTAGCAGGTACTCGAGGGAGTACTAATGGTAGAAGGTAGTGCGCTGATTTAGAAAAGGAGGAGGTTTCTTACTGAACTACGAGTACCCAAGGTTCCTGTTAAAGTCAGAGATATGCTCTGAGGAGAAGCGATAAAGCCATCCCTCAAGGACAAATATTCTCCCACTGCCTTAGAGTGTAATAATCAAAAGGGAAGACAGTGCCTTCCTGGGAGGAGCACGAGCCCCAGTCTGTCTTTCACAGAAAACACTCTCTTGACGAGTTCATGAGCACACAGTCCTGGAGCCATGACTTGAAGAATTTAGCTGGATGAATTCTTTTTTAATTAGTGGATATTGAATTAATTTATTCAATATTCAATATTTCCAAGAAGGAAAGAAACACACTGAGGATGTGTTCATATTACTATGGAGATTTCTAGATACTGGGTGGAAGGCTCGAGAAAAGAGTCAGTGACAGCTAGAGATTTGGGGAAAGAAATTGGGGGAGGGGGGGAAGGGTTGGGGGAGTGGGCGAGAGGTCTAGATTTTTTTTTTTTTTACAGCCAGATTGAGGATGGTGGCTCCATCTGCTGCAACAGCAGATCTCCTCCCACCACTGAATTCCTCCTCCTCCTCTCACGGCTACCCTCACCTCCATCATAATTCCTGGTTACATGTTTTTCAGGAGTTTTATTTTGCTGCTAAGTAGGATTTGGCATGATTAAGCACTGGGGGTTAAGCACTCTTGGCATATGAAAGTAACCCTGTTATGGACAGCATTGAGATTGGGGGGGTTGATCTCTGCTCTCAATAACCAGCCCCCCATCCAACCCCACCCCCTCCACTGCTACCTGTCTACCTGACTACTGCTGCTGCTTTGTGCAACTGTCTAACAGTCTCCACCTCCCTATAGTTGCTCCTGAAGTCACTCAGCTTCACTACCAAGAATTGGGGTGGCTACCAGGCACAGTGAAGATGTCAAGAATAAACCGCATCCCTCTGTGGGAATCCAGTGGTGAAAGTGGATGGTAGTTACTCTCAACTAATCACCATGGGAATCAGCATTGGAATTTCACTACTAAGAAGTTCAAGTATTCAGAAATTTACTAGCAGGATGTTGATTCTTCCCTACAACTAAATAGAGAATGACTAAGGAATGGGAAAAGGGTGGGGATGGAAGGAGAAAATGGCAGTAAAAGAAAGATTTCAGAGAAGAGTAATTTATGTTCACCACTGTGGGAAAATCCATAAAAACAGCAATTTCCCCTTTGGAATAGAAACTCTTTGCTAATTGTTCTAGAAGCTTTGCATTCATGATTTTAAATATGTCTGAGATTCTGTGATGATATTTTATTTTTAAAAGGAACAGGAGACAGACTCTTTAATTCCTTAATTCTGAAGAAAACCAGACAAACAGTAATTGAAACAAATTTGGATTCTTATAATTGAAGAATTAAGTGAAATGAATTCTCTTTATGAGTTCCAGCCTCTTTCCTCGTATTTTCATCGAATTTATTAGCATTTTTAGTTGTAGGCTTAGTTTCCATCTCTAGTTTCTGAGCAAGTCCCCTTTGAGGAATGGAGCTCTGCTCTCTGCCCCTCCACTCTGGTGGGAGAGGAGACTTAAGCCCCCTTTCCAAGTATAATTTCCTGTGGAGAAAGGTCCTTAGACTCACCCAGGCACGACTCCTACATCTTGTTTGTTTCTCACTGTCCTGCAATGGCCCAGGTCTGATCATAGGATTCTATGACACAAAGGTGCTTTGTTAGCCTTCATAGAACTGACCTTTTGTAGTTCTATCCTCGGTTCCTCTGTGAAGATTTTAGTCTGCAGGGTCTCCTTTTAAGTTCAGTTTGGCTTAACTCTTAAAAGAGCCCCTCTCTGGTGAAGACTCTCCAAATCTTAAGACCTCCCAGAATTTAGCAATCTGTCTGGATTTCTGCAGTATAGTCATTCCCTCTGTTTCCAGATGTTGAGCCTGGTGTACCTTCAAGGACCCCTTGCAACATGATCTTAGATCAGAAGTTGCAAACTCATATGACTTCTGAATGGAGAGGCTGGGTAAAGATTGAGAAGGACTGAAAAGTACATCTTTCATTTAATGGGAATGGCCATAGTCATATTTTGCTGATAATTGCGATTCTAAGAGATGAAAGAATCTGAATTTTTGATGTGAAATTTCCTGATTTGAAAATGCTGGCAACTAATTTATTTATTAAAAAATGACATGTTAGCCAAATAAACTCCATCTGTACCCTGACCTGCGACACAGCTATGTGTGTGTGACTTCTTTCTTATACATGTTCCTGAACTGTGCAACAACCCTTGTGTCTGTGCTTTTGTCTAGGTGGCTAAGCCTCTGCTGTCAGCCTCTGAGGTTGGAATATCTCAATGTTTTAGCTAAGCAGATGGTTTATATCTACAGGATCATCCTACTGCCCATGCATTTCCCATATCATTCTATGTTGGGTATCAACATATTCTCAAGGAGCAATTTCTTGGCAATATAATCTAACACAAGGAATTATTAGCAGGCAACTCTAAGATGTTAAGCACTGTGATGTTTATTAAAAATATAAACACCCGATATCATTAAGACATAGACTTTGTTCTCCAGCAGTATGGAAGATACAACCCAAGGTGAACCTCTACTGAGTAATATCCTTATATAATCCCCGCCCCTTGAGGGCAGGCAGAACCTGTGACTTGCTTCTAACCAGTGGAATATAACAAAGGTGATGGGATGTCAGTTTCTTCATTAGGTTATATGGCAGAGATTATGGGGTGTCATGTCCGTGATTACATTTTGTCATACAAGATGCCTTCTTAGTAGACTAGAGCAAGAAAATCTATTGACCTTTAAGAAGCAAACAGCCATGCTGTGAACAGCCCACAGGAAGGGCATGGAACTGTGGGCAGCCTCTAGGATAGGGGTGTCCAAACTGTGGCCCGCGGGCCAACGGTGGCCCGCGATCCATTTTTTATTGGCCTGCAGCAAATTTCAAAAATATATTTAGTTTACTTAAATAAGCCAGGTGAGGCAATATGTACTTTACCTCGAGTGAGCGGCCCGGCTGTTTGTGTACTTTACTGCATATGGCCCTTGGTGAAAAAGGTTGAAAAAGTTTGGACACCTCTGCTCTAGGACTTTAGGGCAGTTTCCAGAAAACTTCTGGTAAGAAACTGGGCCCCCTAATTATACAGCTACAAGGAAATGAATTCTTCCAATGAACTGAATGAACTTGGAAGTGTTTTTTTTTTTTTTTTCCCTTGTTGAGCCTCCAGATGAGACTATAGCCCTGGCCATCACAGAGGGACCAGCTTAGTCTCTACCTAGACTCTGGTCCCATGAATACTGAGATAATATGTGTGTTGTTTTAAGCCATTAAGTATGTGATAATATGTTATACAGCAGTAGAAAACTAATACAGGAGTTTACAGCTTACCATGGAAAATGCAATAGCCCATGCAACACATAAAACAAGATGGAAAGATATTACTTGCTTCAATTCCTTTTAGGGAGAACACTGTTCTTGTTTGGAAGAAAATACTTGATTGACTAAGTCCCAGAGCTACCCCTAAGGCTACTGTGCAACCCAAAAGATTTGTGTGTGTGTGTTTTCTTTATGAGGAGAAAAGTGTGTGCTTGTAGATATTCTAGAGCACGTCAAAATTTTGAGCTCTTCTTTCCTGAGCATGTGCTCCCTTCACGTTGTCACTTCCTCCCTGCTCTGTTCTGTATACCTACAGGTAGTATGGCTCCCAGAATCTGCTTCCAACTAGATATCATTAATGGGAAGCACTGCGAGGAAAAGGAAAATGTAGAAGGAGTATAATGGTACAAATAAGACAAGTCAGGGAATGTCTCCTAATCCTTCTCTAGCTTTGGTGGCACCTTAGGCAACAACTGTATGTACTCTAAGGCTCTGGCTCCCAAGGGAATGGCCTGTTGTGGTTTCAGCTTCTAAAGCTTCAATGTGCCATATGGTAGCCACTACTCTGTATAGCTATATGAAGGTATGTATATTTAATTAAACTTAAAAAAAAGAATCTTCAGTTGTGTCAGCCACATGTCACTAGTGTCTACCATATATTGGATAGTACAGATATAGCGTATTCCCATTATCTAAGGAAGTCCTATTGGACAGTGCTACAATAGAGAGTAATGTGTTCTGTGGGCTCTGGTAAGAACACCTCCTCCCTTTGCTGTTCTAGAATAGGAGTGGGGATGGATTCTTGATGCTGATAATTTCTGGGTTGTCTCACTGTCCTCTGATTCTCAGAATTTTCATCACCCATATAACTAATACCCTGCATTTGAGTCCCTTTGTTCTAAATAACCAAGTAATTTCTTTCTTGATCAGACTTTTATTGAGATACCAAAAGAAGACAGGATAGGATTGCCCACATTCCTGTATTGGCTACCCACTATTATGTAACAAATTGCCCTCAAACTTAGCAGCTTTTTAAAACAACAAATATGTATTATTTCACAGTTTCTGTGAATCAAGAATCTGGGTAGCTAGCTGGTTATGGCTTAGTCTTTCATAAGATTGCGACTCAAGTGGTGGCAGGAGTTGAAGTCTCATCTGAAGACTCAGTTGGAGAAGGGCTTTCTTCAGGCTCACTTCTGTGGTTGGTGAAAGGTCTAAGTTGCTCACTAGTTGTTGACTAGAACTTTTTGCCATTTGTGTTTCTACTCAGACTTTCTGAGAGTTGCATGCCATGGCACTGGTATCTTCTCGAACAAGAGATCAAAGAGAGAGGAAGAGAGGGAGAGATTGATTGAGAGAGACAGACTGAGAGGGAGTCAGTATCCAAAATGGAAAATGTCATCTTTTATAACTGAAATTCCAACATGGCATACCATCATTACTGTATATCAATGACCACACAGACTAACCCTGATACAACATAGGAGGGAGTACACAGGATGGGAATGCCAGGAGGCAGGGATCATTAGAAGTCATCCTGGAAGCTGCCTACCACAAGTGCTCCGGAGAGGTCAGGTGGATATGCTCTATAGGAGATTTACCCACTTTTCTGCGACTTAAATCAGAAAGGGCAAATGTCACACAGCAAAGGATTAAAGAATGTCCTGGTATAGAGAACATGGATGGGAAAAGGCCAGCACCTCAGTAATACTATGTCAACTTTGAATTGTATATGACCTTCAGGTGTCAGGGAACAATGATCACTGTTTTAATTCAAATCCAAGAAATGATGGAAAATTATTAAGATGTTACAGTACTTGCTCTGGAAAATGATTTGAAAGCATTGGCCTACTTAAAATCAAGGTGTGGGGCAAATGTGGCATTCAGATGTAATAGAAGGACAAAAAATGCCTAGTTGGAACAAAATGTATTTTACGCTTTCAGGGAGACTGGTTCTGGTTTCACATTCTTGCATGATGGTGTGGCAAGAGAAGCTCAATAAGCCTCAGGTACCTCTTGTCTATGTAAGGTTTCTGTATGGGAAGATTTAGAAAGCACCGCTCTTCATAAGCTGACAGAGAATTAAGTCAGGGGCTGTGTGGGTGGGTGATAATGAAAGGAGAGAACACCTTCATTCCAACTCTAGCCTGTGGTAAAGAGATGTGGCAGCCTGTTGAATGTCAGCTTGTTCTTCCCCAATGAAAGGGGAACCTAAGATGTAAGTGGCACTGAGACTCACATGTTCAGTTGTGGCGTGCGCAGTCATTGTCACTTGCTGATGAAAGAGATCTTATCTTATCCCCAGTCAGTTATGTTTATGTTGAACACAATTTGCCTGGGAAATGGTCCCGTTCAAGAAAATAGCCATTTCACAGCAAAATTTACTATGTGCTATTCAGAATAGTGAAGGGAATTTCTCAGAAGCATTTTTGTGTTCCTGAAAGGAGAAGCATCAAGGAGTGAGAATGAGAAAGAAAGAGAATTGAGGCTAAAGTAACCCAGGATGTAAAGTAAATTTTTTTCCTAATGAACTTCAGTGAATAGGGTTGTTTTTTTTTTTTTTTTTAATTTAAATTGAAAGGCATTTTTGTGTTTGGAAGTTCTAAGCTGTAAAAATAAACCCTGGAAGTAGATTACCTGGGGTATGATTTAATTAAACATTGTACAGTAAATTAGCATAATTTGATGAGGATCAGCTTTAGTTCCTAGAAACTGCAATACAGAGAAATTTTAATTTTGTAATATCTTTTAAAATTCCACTGTCTCATTTCCAAAGTGTAGTTTTAGAAAATAAGAACTAAACAAGGTATTATTACCAAGTATTAATGCATTAGATAGATGATACACTCGCTGAGGGATCTGAGGAGGGTCTCACTGGAGGTACTACAAGTTTGTAAGATGGATGGTCCTTTGTAAAACAAAACATATGGAAAAAAGGAGTTGAATTCCTCATCTTAAATCAGAGTTTATCCATTATTACCATACTGATAATTCCCTGATCTGTGACTTAACTAGAATTTCAAGAACTCTGTTGCCTCCCTCCCTTCTTCTGTCTTCTCTCTTCCTCATTTTTTTTTTCTTAATCTCTTTCTAAATAGAAAGGCTACTGTAGATAAGACGTAAAAGGTGAAAGGAAAGAGGGTAGAGAGAAGGAGGAAGAAATCAAGGACTAGACAAATATACATACATAGAAAACTCTTCTTGGAGTATAACTCTGTTGTTGTTGCTGTTTTGCTCTTGCCTGAAATTCACCAAGTACATATCCTCAGTCTTTAGTGGACACCATTTGATGATTGAGGAACCATCTGTACCCAAGAGTGACAAAGGCTACAATATGTTCACTGCAGGAAGAAATAGAGGGAAAGCTTCCCAGACAACTATGCTCCAGGAAAAGCTCTCCCATGGGAGTTTTTAAAGGTGAAATGTTAGAACTTTAAAAACATTTAAATCATTTGAAAGAGGAAGCAATGTGATAGGATTACTGGACTGTGAATGCTGAAGAATTATAAGTGGGTCTTTATTGTAGGTGTGTGTATTCTCAGCACTAAGGATGCATGGACCACAGCAGGTTCCATTAATTCCATGTGTTGAATGAAATTGTGGATGGTGTCTTGCCCCATGTGTGAACAGCTTATATGAGTGAAGGTTAGTGAGTTCTCAGGTGTCTTTACTTACTTATCACAAATCTTAGAAGTAGTGACTGTCTAACTCCAAAGTTAGAGTCCCGAAAACTTCATAGTAGGAAAAAGTAATGGTCGAGAAACTTTAAATTAAAAGGAAATCAGAATTTCCTTAAAGATATTTTTGAATGGATTATACAGGAGTTGTAATAGCCACTAAATTCTTCATGTCCATTCTGCATCTCTTATTTGCTAAGAATGTTTCGTGATCTGCCTACGTTACGGTTTCAATGTCATGTTCATAGATAGTGTTCATCTTAAAAATAAAACAGTCAGTTATTTTACCAGAAAAAGTGGGTTTTTTATGGAACAGAAAGGAATTACAATTTGGGACAAGCAATGTCAGGCAGGGTGTCAGCTTCCACTTCCCACACAAGAATGCAGGATATGGTGAGGCCAAAAAGGAACACTCAAGGAGCCATAGATAGGGGAGTCATACCACTATATTCTCTATGGCAGCTGGGTTGCAGACACAGGAAGCAGGAGCCCCACTCTCTGCAACCCGCTGTCCTAACTGCAATCCACGCTTGCTAGCCACCATCTTCTAGCTAGCCCCCATTTTCTGCTAGCGTAGCCACGGCAGTTATATTGGTGGCCAATGGCTCACTGGTTACAGCTGATGGCCAACTAGCCACAGCTGATGGCCATCCAATCACAGTTGATGGCCATTTACTACCTGAGCCAGCACCTTTCCACGTGAGGCCGAGACCCTGGAAACTGCTCTCTGGGGCTCTGTACCCACAAGCAAACTATTCATATGCAGCAAAAGCCATAATCTAGTACAACAAACAAAGGTGCGGAATACTGTTTTATAAAGGAAAGTGAGTTCAGGGTGATGATGGTTTCTCACGGCTGAGTTGCTGGGTGTAGAGTTGATTTCTTATAGGAGATGCAATGTACATCTTTTCCTGTTGGGGCCTGTCATTGATGATTCTTTCCTGTTGATTCTTCTATTAGGGTCTGAAACTGACAATTCTTCCAGTAATTGAAGTCCAGTGGTACTGTGTGAGGGCTCCCCCTTCTGGCCTCCTGACTCCACTTTCTTGAGGTTTCCCTTTCTTAATTTTCACAATGGGTGAGCTCTCTGACAGGGATTGCTGACCATTTAGAATGGACCTTGGCCTGAGCTGGTCCAGGTATTAACCCTTTAGTTGCTGGGTTCTGGGAATGCCTGTGAATCGTGGGGACGCTGTGGAAGGGTTGGGAAGTAGAGGCTGCTGAGGTCATTAGCTATTTCACAGTCACTACAGGCGTATCTCAAGGTCTTAATAATGAGAACGATGGAACTACAGTGTACCCAGGTGAATATTGGCATGCTAATAGAGTTGCTTTACTTTTTTGCCAAAACCGGGCATACCTTATTAAGATGTTTTCTCCCCTCTGTATCTAGGATTTCTCTGAAGTATTCAATGCCTTTGGGATTTTACTGGCATTTTATTACACAAAAGCTGTTGACTCCATATTCCTATGACCCACCTCTGACACCCTCTTTGGCCTCTAAGAATGATGTAGGTGCTCAGATTTGTCTGATATAAATTCATGCCAAGTGTAGACATCACCAGGTATTGCACAAACCGCTGTTTCTCTCCTCTCAATAGGCACACAGATTTCATTTCAAGACCTGACCTCATGCTACTCAGGGCAACAGTCAGCAAGCATTTTCGGGGGCTAACCAAAGGTTCCAGAGATAGGAGTCCAGCTGCTATGGACTTCTCCAGAATTTTATAATTAAAAAAACCAAACAAAAAAGAAAACTAGGAAGAAACTAGTCTAATTTTGGCATATATTATGCCCGGTGTATAGAATGTAACATTTTTTTATTTTGAATTACATATAGAATGAGGAGATTACAGCAATCTTTTTCACTAAGTATCACTCCCTAAAAGTCTTAATCTCACCTTGCTTGAACCTCATCTTTCCTCTCTTCTCTCTTTCCAGGTTTTATTGCCAAAAAAATCTACATTGATTTTGTGATCTGAGTTACTGCCTTTTTCTAAACCCTGGTTTCTTTTTTTTTTTCTAATTATCCCCAACTAGAGTAGTTGGCAAATCACTTAAACTAGAACTCAAATTCTTGTGGGTTTGCTGGAAAAGGTTATACAGAAGTAAAACCACATATACTTGACTTTTGCATAAGGCCAGGGAAAGGTTGTGGTTTGGTAGGAAGATTACTCTCACTCTCCAAAAGCCAAGGCATCTTTTTTTTTTTTTTTTTTTTTCTCAAAGGAGTCCCCACTTTGTTTATATGGGATGTTGTCCAGGGCACAGCGAGTCTCTGGCAGGACTTTACTGGCCTTTTACTTTGTAACTGGCTGTTGTAAGCTAAAATAGCCCTCCAGTCTTTGCTTTGAGGTGACATATGCTGTAGCAGTTTGAAGGAAGAGAAGAAGGAAAGGAAAGGGAAGAGAGGATGTTCCAACTTCTTACCCACTCAGCTATTTACAGTTTTAAGCTTGGGTTCTACAGGCAGGAGTCCTCAGACCAAATAAAGTGCAGGGTAGCTGGCAGCTCTGGAACACTCACCTAATTTTCCTTCAGCCTGTCTATCAAACAAATACTCTGAAGTCTGTCTGTGGGTTTTGACTTCATGCAGTCTGACCTCTCCTGAAGGAGAGATGGAGGGACTCCTTTCTCTGGATGGTGCCCCCAGCACCCTATAAATCAGCAGCTGGCCCACTATGTATTTTCAGGCCATAATTCTTCACACTTTTTTTAGCTCCCATGACCAAATCTACACTAGCTGCTTAAGGATACATTTTTTGGGTCCATTAGATAAAAAATTTTACAACCAATAGAATTAATTTTAAGAATTTTACGGTTGTAAACTATATTAGGACTTGAATTAGAGTAAAATAGAGATTAAGAGCCCAGACTCTCTAGCCTGGGATTCTTGGTTCACCTCTTAATAGCTGGGTGACCTTGGGCAAGAATTTTTTTTAACCTCTTCGAGCATCTATTAATATTTTCTCTTCTGCAAAATGGAGAGAATAACAGCACCTATCTCCTGGATTTTTGTGAAGTATAAAAGAGATGATTATTGTAAAATTCTTAGAGCAGTGCCTGGCAGCAATAAGCACTCAGTAGATGTGAGCTGCTCTTGTGTTTGTGGTTGCTGATACGGGAACTAAAAAAAATACATTTCCTCCCACCTTCTAAGTTCTTCTAGCTGAGCTAATAATCGAATTAGAGACAGGTTAACAGGACAAAATGTACAATGTGTATTACAGATGTACATGCCAAGGGTGTCATAAGATATGAGACCTGAAGCTCATTGGGCAGTTGTGGTTTATATGCCATTATGGACAAGGGAGGAAGGGGCTGAGATGTCCAAGAACACTGGCAATTTATATGTAGCAGAGGAAAAGCAGAATGTACCTGGAAGGCAAATCCCTGCTAGGTGACCCAGAAGCAATGGGACCCAGCGGGATCTAGCTATAACAGACATCTGCTTGGAACCTTTCTATCTACTATGTATATTAAGGTGAATATGTTAAGATTCCCTTTCTGGAGCAGATCTTTCCATCTGAATCTCTAAGGCAGGAAAGAAGGAAGGCCAAAAATTCTTTCGTTTATTAATAACCAGCTTTAAAACAATATCTCAAAAGACACATATTTGGGGTGACAAAGCTTTGGTCCCCTCCCCTTCTGTGATGATGTCACTACCATTTTTTAAATTATTATTATTGTTATTATTATTATTTGGGGTGACTTAGATCAGGCTTTTAGAAGAAAAACCTCAGAGAGGGATTCTTGTGCAAATATTTATTGAAGAACTACTCTTGGGTAAAACCTGGAAGGAAGTGAGAGAATTAGGATGGGACAAAGAATAATGTAGGCAAAAATGTGATTTTTACCGGAGGTCTATCCTCAGCCTAAACCCATGCGGAGCTCCGGAATGTGAATCACACCAAAAGCTGTCCTGCTCTGAGACAAGGGGATCGACTTTTAAAGCCCTGAAACAGTCAGTCATTGGCTTCAGGCTGCCCCAGGTGGGGAAAGCATAACTCCCAGGAACTTCCAGGGGAGGGGATCCTGGGAAAGGGGTTTGGGTGAATTAGATAGAAATTGTAATTAGTTTGCAGCCAGTGGCAAGCTTCTATGTGTACATCTCATTTAAAAACAAAACAAAACAAAACAAAACATCCCCACTGAAATGGTTGTGTGTGCCCAGGACTACAGCATAAAAATAACCCAGGAAAAGTTAAAGGGATAACCTTTTACAGGCTTGCTTGGGGCTTTTAGAATGGATATCAAGAGCACTCCATTGGGTTATTATTAGTATTTAGAGCTTGCGAATTCTTAAGGCTTCTGAACAGCCTCACTGAACCAGCATTGGGGGGTAACTCTATCTGGTGACCCTGGAGTGATTCATTTGCCTGTATCCCCTTGCTTCCTGTTGCTGACCTTCAGAAATCACGCACAGTGGGTTGCCATAAGGTGTTGTTTGCATCACGGTTCAGTGTTTGAAACCTGCTATTTTGAGGCCTGAGGCTGTTTTCTTTTGCTTTGTTTGTTCTCTTTGGGAATGAGGAAAATTGGATAGCAGGAAGATCAGAACCTGCCACCATTCTTAAAGTGATTGGAACATAAAGCATAATTTTCTAGTCCCCTCCCTACCTACTGCTGTGGCACCTCCTTCCTCCTCCAACTTTGTATGCCATTCATTGAAAAAGACTCTTTTATTTTGCACCATGCTGGTTTAAGTTCTTCCATTATATTCATTCAGAGTGCTTAGAATTGAAGTAGAAAAAAATGCTTCCCATGCCCTATGAATGTTTGACCAAGTTGAGGAAAGCATTTAATTAGAGCTTGAATTTGCAATTAATGTGCTCTACTTAAAAGACCAGTTTAACTTTGGATTCTGGAGTCTGGAATTAATGAAAGCTTTTAAACATATGGCTATCTCCTCCTTATCCATGTGTGGCTTGTCCAGTCTGCAGGCCTATCCTCTGTAAATATTTAAATCCCAGACTCCCCCCACACATAGTGTCTTAAGTACCACTTCCACCGACCAATGATGACTCTTCAGGGTGCTGAGTAATTTTAGCATAAGCCCCAGCAAAATGTAATAAAGTAGGAAAATCAGATATGATAGGAGAGCATATCCTCCTAAGCAAATATAAGGGTGATTTTAAATATTTTATGTTTTTGAATATCCATACCATTGCTTCTCCCCTTCATAGATACATGATTCTAAAAGCTGGTTGTAAATTTCTACTGGCCTTTGGTGAATTAATGATTCACAGAATACCATCAGAGAAGCCAAGATTAAAAAAAAAAATCATTCCATTTGAAAGCTTTGTGTATGTCTGGTTTTTAAAATAAATTATGATTTTTTAGATTTACATAAAAGATACAAAGATAGTACAGAAGGCTCCCATATGCCCCATACTTTGGTGCCCTACTATTAACATCTTACATTAGTGTGAGACATTTCAGAGTTAATGAATCAATATTTTTAGATTATTATTAACTAGAGTACATAATTTATTCAGAGTTCCTCAGTTTTTATGTAATGTCTTTTTTGTTCTGTCCCGAGATCCCATCTAGGATACCACATCTCATTTAGTTGTGATGTCTTCTTAGGCTTAAACTGTGATAGTTTCTCAGACTTTTATTGTTTCTGATGACCTTCACAGTTTTGAGGAGTTGTGGTAGATAATTTTCAGAATGTCCTTCAATGGAGATTTACCTGACTTTTGTTTTTTTTCTGATTAGATTGAGGTCATGGGTTCTTGGGAAGAAGACCACAGAGGATTCTCATCATATCATATCAAGAGAATATGGTATCAATTGACTTTTTACTGATAATGCTAAGCTTGATCACTTGGCTGAAATAGGTTTCTCTACTGTAAAGTTACTCCTCTCCTCCCTTCCCTACTGTACACTTTGGAAGGAAACCACTATGTGCAGCCCACACTTAGGATGGTGGTGGTGGGGAGATAGGTGTTAAGCGTCACCATCTTGAGAGGGAGTATCTATATAAATTATTTGGAATTCTTCCACAGAGGAGATTTGCCTGTTCTTTATTTACTTATTGAATGATTTATTTGTATCAGTGTAGAGTCATGGATATTTACTTTATGTGTTGGGCTATAACCTAGTATTATGTTATTTATTGTGTCACTCAAATTGTTCTGGTTTGGGCCATTGAGAGGAATTTTAACTGGCTCTAGTGTCCCTTTGTCATATTCTCATCATTTTTTTCTTTGAACACTTCCTTATTTTCTGACAATACAGAGTCCTCCAGGCTCATCTTATGTATTCTCTATGCTAGAATCAGTCATTTCTCCAAGGAATCCTGGTCCTTATTTGGAGAATGGTGTTATATACTAAGATCTGGGCACTAAATGCGCTTGTTGCTACTGGGATATCATTGTTTTAGACCCACTCAGCAAGAAGAAGTGGGAAAATTTATATGCATGTTAACCTGTGTATATACATATGCCAATAGCTGTTTCTGTATTTATCCATCTGTATCTATATTAAGCTAAACATGAGTTCACACTGATGTCTCAAGCTGTAATCCAGTATCTCAGGATTCCTTCTAACCTCCTCCCCTTGCTTATCTGTAACTCCCCATTCTAACAATGAGAAACCTGTTTCCTTTTATCTACCATCTGTTTACTTATATGTTCTATCTCAGTATACATGTACAGTGATTTCAGAATTGGTAATTCCTACTTCTACATGAAACAACTTTATCAACTACAGTACTGTGCCTACATGCAGTTCCTTTTTCCTTAAACCTGATAGTCTCTATTTATTTCCAATGTTACTTGGGTCTACACGTGTTTTCTTCTACACACTTCAGTGCTATTGTCATACACTTGTTATATCGTTAGACTCTTTTTCTTGGTGTGAATTCCATCTTGGAAACTCAGACTTTCCTTTTATTTTCCTGTAAAGGTCATAAATAGTTCTAAGAGTTACCTAATACTATCACCATAAAATTGAATACAGAAATGGTGCAAAGCAACAAGAGAGACATAAACTGAGAAACAGAAAAAAGTTGACTAATTAAACACAAACAAACAAACAAACAAACAAACAAACAAACAAAAAACTTACATGCCCTTAAATAGCTGCATCATTTGGAAAGTTGCTGAAGTCCTATTGGCCTTGGTTTTCTTATCTGTACAGTTGGGTCCAGTTACTCTGGATTGTCATGAGAATTGAATTGAAAAACGAACACGAAAGTGTAAATGCTGTAAGAGACTTTCAAGTACAACTATTAAATAAAAAAAGGTAAATTCACAGCTTCTGGCAAGGAAGGGTCAGGTCAAGGATGTGAAGTTATGACTTTCATATAGCTAGCTTATTGATGATAATTCTCAAAAGTTTAAATGAAGGGATGATTTTATGCAACTGATTCTAGTAATCAGAGTATTTTCTTTTCCTCAGTGGCTACACATGTATATGAACACATGTATATGCACATATATGTGACTCTGGGTATGTGTGTGTATAAATATATTAATATTTGTGTTTTTAAGGGAAACTACAGGGTCATGATCTTGTTAGATATTCTTTTGGTCTCTCTAACAAACTTTTGGAAAGACATCATGAGTTAGGGCTTTACAAATTTAATTATTGCATCAAACCATTTGGACTTTTTCTGGTTACTAGGCTTCTACTTTTACATACCTATAACTAACGGTGTCTTTTTTTCCCTACTCGATGACAACCTAGGTCTGTTTACCATGTTCTTAGGGTATTAATTATCTTAGCTACATGTAACTAAAAACCACAGTGGGGCTCAAAATGAAAGAGGGTATCTGTACACTCTGGGTATGCCATTATTAGATTGGAAGAATATACGAACTTGAAGAACTGATTACTATATAGGTATTGCCAAGTTCAAGAGGAGTGAGGTGATAGGGCCTCTCCTTAAGGCCATGCACCTGTACTGCACTTTCTAGAAGTGCCATTCCTGTATATTTCAATGTGAATGGAACTCCCAGAATAGGACAGTGTGGTTTCTCTAGAGACGGGGCCTGTTTTGTTGTTGGTGGAGAGGAGAAAACACGTTTTAAAAACACAGACCCACTCACTAAAAACCCTTTCACTACTATGCTACCTATGATTTGATTATTGATGTGTCTGTAGTATATTTCACTCTATTTCATCTAACATTTTTGTCTTTTTTTTAAACATGATCACAAGGGGCATGTGAATATTTTTGAAAAGATGCTACTTCTGGATAACATGTTCCTGCCCACCTACAAGGGTACATCTGGCTTTTTATCTAAGCATGAGTCTCCTGATTTATAAAAGGAACTAGAGAGGATAACATAAGATAAGCATTTTATGAAGAGCGACTCATTTTGCATTGATGGCTGACACTGACCCTACTTTCCATTCAGTGATATCCTTAAGCTTCACAAACCAGTAAGGCCACAGAGGCATTTTACCTACATTTCTCTTGGTTCCTTTCATGTGTTTGCTTTCTCTCTGTGCAGTGTTTCATTGTAAATACCTGTTGTACTTTGATAACTACATTAAAATGAAGGCAATGTTTGTAGCTATTTATTTATACAGCTTTTTACTTTCTTTCATCTCAGTGGAATCCATAAATAAAAATGTCTTTCCTTCAAGCAGTTGACTCTAAAAACACTCATATTTAAGAAAACCTGCAAAATAATATACTATCTTTATGATTTATTAAAAGAAGATAAATGAGGAAAAATACCTTTCAGCCTACTATCATGAACGAAAGAGGGAAAATATGTCAACTGGTATATATGTCAAGAGATGCTAGAGAATTATAGTTTTATTACTCAAAATCTATTTCAGACAAATGGGTGGAGACATATATTCCTTGTACTTTAACTGTGATTTATTTTCCAAGTAAAGCTCTATCTTTGCAGCACAGCTTAAAAGTTAGGATTTAAATTAGATTGTCAACTGCGACCAAACCAAGCAATTCAAACTGTGAAGTGAAACTTTGAGTGGAAATTTCTAGCCTGTGTTAAGATAGAAGGCTTCTATATTGAGACCTTCCTATTAAAAATAAAGGTAGCACTTTGCTGCGGCTATTGTTGCATCCCAGGTTTCCTGGAAAAGACCATCTCAATCTCAAACATGCCCTCTTATCCTCCCTCTATATACCTACTTCTTCATTAGAATGTATTTCCCTATGTGCTGTTCAGCAGATGTAACTGCCGTGTGCATTGTATATTTTAAATATTCCTATATCTTAGTTTTCTTTTAGAGCCCATTCTTTTAGCAAGCTTTGCTATTTCATTAGTTTTGAAACAACAGGCTTTTTCAGATAACCATCTGTAGTGAGTAGTAGAATGGAGTAGTGCAGGGTTTCCTAAACTGAGCCCCCCAGGACACTGTTTTCCAAATTGTTAATGAGAGTTGTATAGAGAGTGGATTATGTGACCAGTTACATTTAAGAAATATTGGGTTGAACAAAATTAAAGTGGTTTTTTCCTGCATAAATTTCCAGAATTGTTGATATGTACTTACACATTATGAACCTCTAAGAAGGAACCATACTTTCAGTGTTTTCTAAATTTTTAGGTGCCATTTCCTTTTTTTAATTCCACAAAAATTCTGTTCATTCAGCTGTCTATTGCTGTATAACACAAACCCTAATTTAAAACAGTTTGTTTGGGGTGGTATCTCACTGTGGTTTTGACTTGCATTTCCCTAATAGCTAGTGAAGTTCAGCATCTTTTTGTATATCTGTTGGCCATTTGTATGTCTTCTTGGGAGAAGTGTCTGTTCAGGTCCTCTATCCAGTTTTTAATTGGATTGTTTGTTTTATGTTGTTGAATTATATGAGTTTTTATGTATTTTGGATATTAGCCTCTTATCAGAGGTGTTGTTTGCAAATATCTTTTCCCATTTGGTTGGTTGCCTCACACCTGTTAGAATGGCTATTATCAACAAGACAAGTAATAACAAATGTTGGAGGGATTATGGGGGAAAAAAACCCTGATATACTGCTGGTGGGAATGTAAATTGGTACAGCCACTATGGAAAACATTACGGAGGTTCCTCAAAAAACTAATAATAGAATTACCATATGACTCAGCAATCTCCCTCCTGCATACGTACACAAAAATCTTAAAACATTTATCTGTAAATATATATGTACCCCTATGTTCATTGCAGCATTACTCATGGTGGCCAAGACATGGAAACAACAAAACTGTCCTTTGATAGATGATTGGTTAAAAAAGATGTAATACAATGGGATACAATGGAATATTACTTGACCATAGAAAAGATGAAATACTGCCATTTGAGACAACATGGATAGCTCTTGAGATTATTATACTAACCTAAATAAATCAGACAGACAATGTGGGGAACCATATGACTTCACTCATGTGGCGTATAAAATTGAAACCAACCAACAAACAAGACAAACAAAGTCATAGACACAGACAACAGTTTAGTGGTTACCAGAAGGTAAGCACGGAGGGGCATGGTAGAAGACAGTAAAGGGGGTCAAACATATGGTGATGGAAGGAGAACTAACTCGGTGGTGAGCACATAATGCAACATATGGATGATATAGTATAGAAATGTACATGTGAAACCTATATAATTTTACTAACCAATGTCACCCCCCAAATTTAATAAAGATAAAAAATTACATATAGAACAATTTATGACTATCTCTCACAGTTTGGACTTAAATGAGAAATGGCCATTGAACTTCAGCTGGGTAGTTCTTGCTTGGGGTCTCTTGTGCAGGTGCAATTAGACAGAGGCTGGGGTTGGAGTTACCTGAAGATTCAACTAGTCTGGACATTTATATGATTGGCAGTTGATATTTGCTGCTGGCTGAGAGCTTGGCTGTGACTGTCAAGAGCACTTACCCATGTCCTTTCTGCATGCCTTTGGTTTTTCACAGGGACTCTGTGAGGGAACACTTTCAGAGGGAACATCTTCTAAGCGAGCATTGCAAGAGACCCAGGGGAAGCTTCAAGTCTTCTACTATTTCAGACTTAAAAGTCTCAGAATATCACTTCTGCCACTATTCCTCGGTTAAGCAGGGTTCAATACCAACCAGATTCAAGGAAAGGAAAATTAGAATCTACCTCTTGATGGAGACGTGTGAGCATAGAGGGAAGGGAGGGAATGAATGGTGGACATCTTTGCAGATTATCCACTAGACTTTTTAATGTCTGATTGATCAGTGACATTAGATAGAACTATTTGGGTAGTGAATCAAAGTATGTTGGTGGCAGGGGGGAAGGCCACCCATCAGAGACAGCTGTTTTGTCACTGACGTTGTTTGCAATTGCTGATATATAATGATAACAAAAAGCATAAAGTTTTAGATAATTTTATTATTGTTTTAAAATGCTCAACAAATAGGGTTACCAGGTAAGATACAGGATTCCCAGTTAACTTTTAATTTCAGATAAACAACAAATAATTTTTTAGTGAAGCTATGTCCCAAATATTGTATGGGTCGTACTCACACAAAAACTGTTTATCTCAAATTGACATTTAATTAGGTGTCCTGTTTTATTTGCTAAATATGGCAAAATTATCTACAATATTACATTCCTTTACTGCCAATAATATTGTTGGATTTCTCCTTCACACACTTACTCCAATATTGCTACACCATTGAGTTTGGGAAAAAAAAGTGATGTAATAAAAAGTCTTAGGTTTTAGGATCAGAGAGCTCTGATTTCAGATCCTGGCTCTGCCCAGTACCGGCCCTGTAAGTTTTTTAACTTCAGTGAGACTTGGTTTCATCATCTGTTGGACCAGTCAAAATTACCTGGCAGGATTGCTAAATTCTTAGGTGAGATGATGTGTGAAAGCACATAACTCTATAATTGGGGCTTAACAGACATGGAACTGAAGGTAATCTTGACTCCTTTTCACCCAGATAAAGTGGATGCAAGAGGGAAATCCCCCATAGCTTTGTCCATAGTGTTTATTTGAGAAAGAATATCAACAGGCAGGAGTCCAAATGAGGTGTTTATTTGTTTTAAGTCTTGCAAAATAATGGAGTAGTAAGTGAAGTGTCATCTTGGGAGTTGCAAGTTTAATTCAGATCACAATGGGGGAAGAAAATATTTTTTTTAATGATGAATGTGCTGTCAACACCTTGACCAGCCCATGAGGTCTATTATGTAATTCTTCTGAATTACTTACTCAATGATATTTTGATTTCGATTTTATTTGCTTGCATATTCACACTTTTATGTAGATTGTTACCTAAAAACTTTTACAGTATAATTGACTGTGGGAGTAAATTTCCTGATGGTTATTCTGACTAACCACACCAAAAAGAATTTGAGGGCAAGTTAAATCTGAATTAATGCCATAAAGGAACCGTTTTCTTGGATGAACCTTGAACATGCAGGGAAATATTTAGTGAACACATGTTCTGCCAAACATTGTGGAAATCTCTCTGAAGGAAATCACTCTCACAACTTAAATTAGCACCTATCACAACTCTAGTGGTGTCACACATTGTTCCACTGCCCACTTCAGAATTGCAACTTTATTTTTATTAGTGTGCATTTTTTTCATAGCTTCATGTCTGCTTTTACTCACGATGAGATTCTTAGTGCCTTGTACTTAGTAAACATATGATAGACTTGAGGATTGGAAAAAATTAAATGAATGAATGGACCTGGGTAGTATAAGCGAAAACCTCTTTTTATTTTTTTCTACTCCTTATTCTCCCAAATGACTTTACGAAAAAAACAAAACCAAACAAAACAAAACCCCCAAAACTTTATTTTGCACATGAGGGGATTGAGAATCAGGGAGGTTAAAGAATTTCTCCAGTCACACAGCACTCAGAAGCTGGGTCTGGGACTCTGCCGTCTCAAAGTTTGGAACTCTCTGTCGCTATATAGATTTGATCCCAGTTCACCTGCAGGTTGAATATATGCTCACAGGAACACTGGTTTTCCTTTGCTGGTAACAAAATGGTCTCTGTCGCTATATAGATTTGATCCCAGTTCACCTGCAGGTTGAATATATGCTCACAGGAACACTGGTTTTCCTTTGCTGGTAACAAAAAGGTCTCTGTCGCTATATAGATTTGATCCCAGTTCACCTGAAGGTTGAATATATGCTCACAGGAACACTGGTTTTCCTTTGCTGGTAACAAAAAGGTCCAGGGGAATTGGATCAGCATATATTAGTTTTACAATTCACCTCTGCCCTTTAGATCTAACCAGAATCTGAGGTATGCCTCCATATCAATTTCTCTGTACTTTTCTCTTTTTTCCTTCTGTATTCTACAGTGACTCAGCAGTTTTCATTACCTTGTTTTCCTTTTCAGTGTATCTAAAAAAAAAATAGGCTGTTTACAATAAAATATTTCAGTTTAATGAATTTAATAGAATTCTTACAGATTCCATATGCCTAAGATTTGAAACTCTGCGCTGAAATGCTAAAAATATGAGTGAAATCCTACCTCGCGAATAGCTCTTTGTACAGTTCTACAAAAGGAGTCCTCTGTTTCCATAGAGAGTCCTTACACATTTGCTGTGGTTGGTGGTGTGGTGAGTGGTAACTATTTTATTGACTGACAGAACACATAGAGTATAAAGCCAAAATAACCCACACTGGATGACTAAATACATGTTAAACTTAGCTAAGAGTAAAGGCACTTGTCATTTTAAAACTTTCCCTTTGCTTCCTCTTTTTTTTAGTGGTGGTCAGAGGGTGTGTTAAGGCAATGTGGATGGCCAAAGTAAGCAAGAGGGAAAGGAAAACAGCACACATGAGAGATGGTGCGGGGGGGGGGGGGGGGGGAGGGGAAGGAATAAAACAAAAACAAAATTTCCATTCTATTACAGATTTATAGAATTCTTGATGGATGGAGCTCAGAGAAGTCTTACAAACTCATCTTCCTCCCTCATTTTATAGATTAAAAATTGTCAAGTCCAGAGAGATTGTATGACCTATCTAGCATCACACAGTTATTTCATGGAAGAGTCAAGAATTGAGGTCTTTGATGTCAGTTCTTTCTTTAAAGCTCAACTTCCTTATTACCTTCTCAGAGCCCCCCATGTTGCCACCCCCAATATTGCCATAGCACTCTGTATTCCCGGTGCACCCCAGTGTTATATGCATTTCTCCACTTGTCTGCTCTCCCTCCGTCTTTCAGTTCCATGAGCTCCAGTAGGGTGCTGCTCATGCATCGAGGAGTGTGAAGGGAAGAGAATGATTGACATGGTCTTTTGTGTGGTGGAAATTTTTTCCCCTTTTTCTTAATACAGCCCTCTTTGCCCATTACCATGCCTGAATTTCCAAAGTGGCTCTTTCGTGTCTCTCAGTTTTACATTTGCTGATTTCTGAGACCCAGTCTGCTTCAATGGCAAATGCTTTGCTCTCAGACCTGGCGTCCTTTCCTACACCTGGCACTCATGAGCTGATTGATCTAAGGCAGGTTATTTAGTCTTTTTGAGGATCAGTGTTCTCTCTCCCATGAAATGGGTTTATAAACAGCTGTATTTCAAGATTTTCATTCAGACTCTATGAGGTAAGATAGAAGAAAGAAAGCCCCTAATAGTTGCCTGGCCTTCTTGTTTTTTTCCTGTGGGGTTTCTATAGGACTAGGCTGAACTGGTGAAGGCAGTAAGTAGAGTGGACCATTTTCTTCCTTAAGGGACTGATGAGTGATTTCAGTTGCTGTTGCATTGTTACAGTTGTTGCTGATTTGCTTTTGATCCTTAAGATTTTCAAAAATCTTTTGCTCATTTTATATGTTGTCTAAGCTTTCCTTTTGATAAGAAGGAATACATTGGTTGATACTTGAATATTAAACCAATAAGTAAATCCCACTTGGTTGTGGTATAGAATTCTTTTCAGGTTTTTTTTTAATTCATTTGCTAATTTTTTGTAAGAAAGTGTACATCTATGTGCATGATATTAATCATTTAGGTATTAGTCATTAATTTTATTTTCTTGTAATATCTGGTTTAGGTACTGGTATAATACCAGCCTCCTAGGATGAATTAGGAAGTATTCTCTCTGCTCCTATTTTTTTGGAAGAGATCGTAGAGAATAAGTATAATTTCTTTCTTAAGTGTTTGGTAGAATTTACCAATAAAACTATCTAGGTTGATGCTTTCTTTTTTGGAACATAATTAATTATTGATTCAATTTTTTAAAGTTACCTATAGTGCTATTCAGCTTATTTATTTCTCCTTATATGAGTTTAGTAATTTGTATCATTCAAGAATTTGTTTCATCTGAATTATCAAATAAGTGGCCATAAAATTATCTGTAGTAGTCCTTTATTATTGTTTTAATGTCTGTGGGTCAGTAATGATGATACTTCTTTTATATCTGAGATTGGTAATATGTGTCCTCACTCTTTTTTTTCTAGCTTAGCATGGCTGAAGGTGAGTTTCAGTGGTGTTTCCATGTAGGCTTTTGGTACCATCTTAACCAGAAGATTTCTTTGGCACTCTGTATACATTGTTCATTCAGTCCTCACAACAACTTTATGGGTCAGGTATTCCTATTAATATTTTACAGATGAGGAAACAGAGAGCCAAATCCTTTTCCGTAAGAACAATATTAAAAGTTTTATAAGGTACTTTTCTGGGCCTTAAAGTAGCTCTTGATTGCTTTCCTACCTAAATCTTTCCTTCTCTATGCTGCATTAGCTATATTATTTTAGAGAAGGGGATCATTTGATTAAAACAAAACAAAATGGTTTAATGTTGGCAGAGTTCTGCCTTTCGATTCCACTGAAATTAAAATGGCAGTGGTGACCCTCGTTTTATTACTCTTGAGTAATTTTTAATTAAGAGTTGATTCCATGCACAGCTGGTTACATCGTATGGACATGCTCTGTATCTGTTTTGGTGCTGCTTCTCAGGGAGACCAAGCCGAGACCTCCTTGTTCAGCTGTACTACTGCCATGGGGTAAAAGACATCTCAGTTCTTGGATTTACTTCCTTGGCAAAATTACATGTACAGCATCCTACTGAGAGGGCATTTTGCTGTCACTTGCTAAAGAGAGAAGCACAAGTAAGTATGTGAACGCTGTTTGACATTTATAAGCAACCTGGGCAATTCCAAGAAATGCACTAGATAGTAACGACACTTCCAGAGCTGACTGATGGTTTAGCCAAAATACGATACATGGTAGTTTATGGCAATTTTCTCTAACAGGAGTAGATATTGAATTTATTTCAAAAGCGCCTCAAGAGTCCTTCTTTCACCACCCAGGCATTACTACATTTTTTGCAAAGCACGCAGTAGAAGAGAAAATACTTCAGGCCATAAAATGACATTGTGTGTGTTGCACGCACGTGTGCATGTGTGTGCTGAAGGAAGAGGGGCTTCGTTTAGTGTGCTATTGACTTCACATAGACAGCTTGAGAGACTAAGTTTTATTACTTGGTGGGGATTGCAAAATCATTCCCAATGTAGAATTTGTTAATGAAAAGGAAAAGAAAGTGATTTAAAGAAATTTATTTGATTTCAGTAGGCAACTCGTGGGTAATTCCCTCTTCAATATTTTAAATAAATATGCCATTAAAGGCTTACATCCCATTCTCTGCACAACTTATTTCATTCCTCTTTTCAAATTAACTTATAGAATAGCAAAACCCAATCACCTACTTTAAAATTCTCTCAGGCATTTTAACTACGAAATCAGAACAATTTTGCTTGCTATTTCAATGGGATGTTAGTACAATGTGAAAGAAAAGAGTGTTCTCTTTTCAATAAACATATGAAAGAATCAGGTTATGTTTTAATACTGTTTCTGCCCCAAGTAAACTGTGCAGCCTCTACAAATAATGTGCCCTTTTGAAGTCTAAGTCTTTATTTTTTAAGTGAAGATTAGCATACCTGTCAAATTCTCATTACAGAATTGAAACGATGATAAAGTGATTATAGCATATCTGAAAATATAGTCCTTTCTGATTTTGCAAGGCTCTCTCGCCCAGCTTGCATTCATGTGGCATATTTTGCAACTATGAACTTTGTTTCTAAAAGTTTTGGAAATCCTATGTGGATAGAGGTGGGCAATTGTTTATATAGCATTGAGTTCTATTAGTACCATGCCTTCATTTGTTGAATTTCCTGCATTTCAGCTCACAGAGATGAGAGGGGGCAAAAAAAAAACAATATGTATGTATATAGATATATATGTATAATCTTGGTAGAGGTGAGGTATGATTCACTGCCTCCTTCAAGACATTCCAAGCCCAAAACAATAGCCCTCTAATAGAGACAGTTTGACTTGAAGAGAGAATAAAGAACAAATAATACCTTAGGATATTGTGGATATCATTCATGTGAGAAGATACTGCTCTTGGCCCCCTCATGATTAGTTGAAGATGTTTCTAATTCTTTTTAAGTTCTGAAAATGAGTAGGTTAGAATTAAGCTGGGGTGGGGGCTGGTGGAGCAATATAATCACTGATGATAAGAAAACACAGTGATCTTACTTGTCAGGTTAAAATCACTTTTGTATGGACATATGATAAAATCACTTTTATATGGACATATGATTTAGCACAATGAGTGTTTTAGACCTTTGAACAATACTGTTTTCTAAATGTGTTTTCTTCCATTCAAACTGTCAAGGTCAGGGAGACGTAATACTTAATTTTTGTAAAGTTGATATATTATTCACATGTTACAAAATTTACCCTTTTAAAGTGTGCAATTCAATGACATTTAGTACTCATATATTCACATAGGTGTTCAACCATCATCAATGTTATCTAATTAATTTTCATCATCCCCCCCAAAAAAGCTCCATGCTTATTAACAGTCATTCTCATAATCCCAAACCCTAGTCTTTGGCTGTCACTAATCTTTCTATATCTACGGATTTGCCTATTCTGAAAATTTCATGTAAATGCAATCAGATCAGCAGCTGTCCTTTTGAGTCTGCCTTCTTTCACTTATAATATTTATAATATTTTCACTTGTAATATTTTAATATTGTATATTATTTTCCAGGTTCATTCATGTTACAATATATATTATTAAATCGTTTTTTATTGTGGCTGAATACTATTCCACTGTATAGATATAGCTTATTTTATTTATACATTCATCAGTTGATGGACATTTGGGTTGTTTCCACCTTTTGGCTATTGTGAATGATGCTATGAAGATGTATATGCAAGTTTTTGTGTGAATATTTTCTTTTCTTTATTTTTGGGTGTGTGAATATTTTCAAAATGTAAATAGACTTTAATTTTTAGAGCAGTTTAAGGTTTACAGGAAAATGGAACGCAAGTATGGAGAGTTCCTATACATTCCCTCTCCCCCACCACTCACCACCGCTCACTTTTTTTACTGTTAACATCTTGTGTTGGTGTGGAACATTGGTTACAACTGATGAACTGATATTGATACATTATTATTAACCATTGTCCATAATTGACATTAGGGTTCATTCTTTTTGTTGTACATTCTATGGGTTTTGTTGAATGCATAATGTTACATATTTACCTTTACAGTATTATGCAGAATAGTAGTTTTACTACCTGAAAAATGCCATGTGCTCCATCCTTTCCTCCTTGTCTTCCCTTTCCTTCTCTCCTTCACTTCCCCTCCGCCCCTGACAACTACTGATCTTTTTACTATCTCTATGGCTTTGCCTACTATAGGATGCCCTCTTGTTGGAGTCAGACAGTCGGTAGCATTTTTAGACAGGCTTCTTTCACTTAGCAATATGCATTGAAGGTTCCTCTATGTCTTTTCATGGTTTGATAGCTCATTTCCTTTTATCACTGTATACTATTTCATTGTGTAGATATGCCACAGTTTGTTCATCCATTCATGTATTGAAGAGCATCTTAGTTACTTCCAGTTTGGGGCAATTATGAATAAAGCTGCTATGGACATTCATATGAAGGTTTTTGTGTGAACATAGGTTTTTAATTCATTTGTGTAGATTGCAAGGGGTGTGATTGTTAGATCATATGGTAAGGTTAGGTTTAGCTTTGTAAGAAACTACCAAATATTTATCCAAAGGGGCTGCACCATTTTGCCTTTCTCACAGCAAAGGATGAGAGTTCCTGTTGCTCGGTATCCTCACTAGCATTTGGTGCCGTCCACGTGTTGGATTTTAGCCATCCTAATACATGTAGGGTGGAATCTCACCGATGTTTTAGTTTGTAATTTCCTGATGCCATGTGATGTTGAACATCCTGTTACGTGATTATTTGCTACCTATATATCTTCTTTGGTAAGATTTCTGTTCAGATTTTTGGCGCAAATTTACTTAGCTTTTTTTCCTTATTGCTGAGTTTTAATTTACGTACAGTTTTAATGTGCTTGGATGCATACGTAGGAGTAGAATCCTGGGTGATATAGTAACTTTGTGTTCAACTTTTTAGGAACTATGTATCAATCTGTTTCTCAAAGCAGATACATTACTTCCTATTCCTACCAGCCATGTATAAGGATTCCAATTGCTCTACATCGTTGACAACACTTGTTATTGTCAGTCTTTTCTTATTGTAGTCATCTTAGTGGGTGTAAAGGGGTAGCTCATTGTGGTTTTGATTTGCATATAGTCAGATCATGTGTTTTCTTTAAAAAGTAAATCCATTTGACCACGCTGTGCCTTTAAATGTGAGTATTTATTCCATTTACATTTAATAAAATTACTAATATGGTAATATTTATATTTCTCATTTTGCTGTTTTCTGTCTCATGTCTTCTTTTCTTTTTTTTTGTTCTGCGTTTCCTCTTTTACTACCTCCTTTTGAGTTAGATTTTTCTAGTGTATCATTTTAACTCCCTTGCCATTTCTGTTATTATATGTATTTATTATTTTCTTAATGGTTTCTAGAAATTGCAATTATCATATGAATTTATACAAATTTAATCAGATGAATACAAACTCAATTTCAATAGTATAAATCTTTACTTCTGTACAGCTCCATTCTCTCTGTCATCCTTGGTGCTACTATCGTCATACAATTTATGTCTTTTTATATTGTATGTCCTTCTACACAGATTTATAATTATTGCTTTATACAGTTTTCTTTTTATCAGACAGCAGAAAAAAGTATTACAAACAAGCCATACATATGTAGCACCTTTTATATTTATCTATGTAGTTACCTTTACTAGTGTCCTTTATTTCTTCATGTGGATTTAAGTTACTGTCTAGTGTTCTTTCATTTCATCCTGAAGGACTCCTTTTAGTATTTATTGTAGAGCAGGTTTGCTAATTACCAACTTTCTTCATTTTTGTTTATCTAGAAATGTCTTAATTTCTCCTTAATTTTTGAAGGATAATTTTGCTGGCCATAGAATTCTTGGTTCTATAGAATTGTTGGTTCAATCCTTAATCGACAGTCTTTTTCTTTCAGCACTTTGAATATTTCATTTCATTGCCTTATGGATTCCATGATTTCTGATGAGAAGTCAGTTATTGATGCTATTGAGGATCCTTTTATGTTATGATTTACTTGCTGCTTTCAATATTTTCCTTTTGTCTTCAGATTTGATAATTTGATTATGATGTTTTGAAAAGTTGTCTGCACTGGGTGACCTCTGACTTGGGTCAAATGAAAGCAAACCCTCTGAGAATGGCTTTCCAGGCAATGGACAGACAGGTCAAATAATGACAATTCTTTGGGAACTGGGCTTTGGAGTGGCTACTTTCAGCGGCTATCAGAATGTTGATTTCTAGTGCAATTGTGAGATTGTTGGTTTTCAGTGCTACCATAGAATTGGAAGAGGGGGATGGAAATAGACTAAGTTAACATGCTACAAGCGCTCTGTCCTTACTGAGATGCAGCCATTTTTCTGAATATATATGTTCCCCATATTTTTGCAAGGTTTTGGTTAATTTCCAGAGTTCTGAAACAGGTGATTTTTGACAATTTTGCTCCCAGAGTTTTCATTGCTTTTATGGAGGAGGTTTTCAGAAGTCCTTACTTCTTCATTCACAGTGACATCACCTCCTGATGCTTTCAAGAGAATATGTATATTCTCTTGAAACTTTTTCAGATGGAATGCCATCTGAGCAAAGGAAGGTGTATTGTCCAGGATTATGTAATAGATTGGTTTCCCAAGAAGCAGAGCCTGAGATGAGAATTTCTGTGCAAGTAATTTATTAAGGAAAAGCTTTCAGGAAAAAGCCACTAAAAGGCTGGAGGAAGCATGCCAGAAAGTGGGAAGAAGCCCAACAAAGAATGTGATTTTTAGACCAAGTCATAGTGTTAGCCGTATCCTGCAGAGGGTCTCAGGAGTATAAGTCCTGTCTCATTATTTGTATCTCCTTAGACAAAGTAGGTCAGTGTTGTGGGTTGACTTGTGTCACTTTAAAAATTTACATGTTGAAGTCCTAAACTCAGAATGTGTACTCACATTCTCAGAAAGTACATTCACTAAGAAAGTACCTCAGAATGTGACTACATACTATTTTTAAGGAGGTACTTAAGTTAAAATGAGGTAATATGGGTGGGCCCTATCAAATGTGACTGGTGTCTGTCTAAGAAGAGATTAGGACATAGACACATGCCAACGGAAGTCCACGTGAAGACACAGAGAGGAGACAAGCCAAGGAGATTGCCTTCAGAAGAACCAAACCTGCTGGCAAATTGATTTGGGACTCCTAGGCCCCCAGAATTATGAGAAAATAAATTTCTGTTTTTGAAGTCATCCAGTCTGTGTTACTTTGTTATGGCAGCCCAAACAAGCTAATGTAGTAGTTTTCATACTCCTACATCTGTCAGTCATTTGCCAAATATTACCTATGGAGAAAATCAGTTTCCAGGCACTTCCAGCACTTTGTGCTTGTGTACAAAACAGCTTTATAGTAGGAGGGCAGTCCCTCTAAAGAAAGTTGCAAGAGTTCCTTTTAGAAGCAAGAGAAGCAGAGAGGCTGAGAGGAAATCATAGCACTGATGAATGAAATCTGAGGGGATCTGGGCAGAGCATGGATTGTGTCCACCACAGGGTTTTGGATGCCACCAAGAGAAATTGATTCCTAGTGGTTTGAGCAGAAAATACGTATATTTAATGGTATAGATTAGGTCACAATTTCTAGGAAGCTAGGGAAATAGGTGCCAGGATCACATAGCAATCACCAATGCCCCTTATCATCAATCAGAACTGTTCAAGTGGAAATGCCATGGCAGACACTTTGAATATTGACATTAAACATCAACATAGAACCTTCTGTTTACTTCTGCCCCTAGAAACTGGGCAGATTATTTTAAGCTACAAGGAATTTGGAGGTAAAGCGTTCTTCTTTGTGTGTTAAGCTTCTAATTCAATGTTTAGCTTTGTTATGTTTGATAGGCACACTCTTGCTTATGAGGTTGGAAAATTAAGTTTGTGAACTCATCCTAGAAAAAGTGCTACATACCTCATTGCTGAATATTACTACAGCCACCTTTGAAGTACTCCCCTTAGGAAGCTATGCACCTATGCCAGTGCCGAGTCGACCCTTCAGAGCAATTTTGGAACTATTTTTCTGGAATGGCCATCAGAGCGGTCGTCATATTACCTCTGATGTCCTGAATGTCAACAAAATGTCTTCCTTTCAATATTTCCTTTATCTTCTGGTAAAGAAAGAAGTCACTGGGGCCAGATTAGGTGAGTAGGGAGGGTGCCCCAATACAGTTATTTGTTTACTGGCTAAAAACTCCCTCACAGACAGTGCCATGTGAGCTGGAGCGTTGTCATGATGCAAGAGCCATGGATTGTTGGTGAAAAGTTCAGGTTGTCTAAGTTTTTCATGCAGCCTTTTCAGCACTTCCAAATAGTAAACTTGGTTAACTATTTGTCCAGTTGATACAAATTCATAATGAACAATCCCTCTGATATCAAAAAAGGTTAGCAACATTGTTGCAACAAGTTTGCAAATGTCATTGTCAGACCTCCTTTCATCTTTGAGGTAGGTTGTAAAAGTGAGGTTTTTATAAAGAAAGGCAACTTCTGCTTTACACCAGGATTGAGAAAGTGAGGTATTTTCCAAACCAACAAGGGCTTTCGAAGCTTCTAGACATCAGAAAGATGTGATAAATGGCCACTAGAGAAAGCTTTTGAACAAAAAATGTCTTATTTCCTCAGAATTTAAAGGAAAGATTCCAGAGACAACATAGATGATTGTTGACTTATGATGGTGGATTATAATTGTTGGCCAAGAACCAACAAATTGTAAATGAAGGCGGTCAGCTACTGTGCTCTTTGCTACTGCTGTTCTGAGTCTCTTCATTTTCCTTAGGTGACCGCTCACCTTTTCACACATAGATTTTTTTGGCATGCTGTTTTATTTTCCTGAGAATTCTTTAACATTTGCCTTCTCCCCCTGTCTGTCTCTGGGTAAAAGCTTCTAGTCCTTCAGGCAATTCTTTCCATATCTTCCGAGATACTTAATTTTCTATATTTATTACAGGAAAGCAGATGTCCTTTCCACATGTATCTCTCTGGTGTTGGACTGCTTCTTAGTGCCTTGTGGGTACAAACATTTGTATCCCCTTTCCCAGTGACTGTATCTCTCTAGAACAGGAAAATATAGAGAACATAAATATTTGTCTTCAAGTGTTAGGAGGTCTTATTGACTTTGTGAGCCAGTTTCATGGTAGCAGGCTATTCTCAAATCTGTCTATTCTCAATTCATCATTTCAAAATCTCCTCCTAGATCAGCCCCTCTCCTTCTCCATCCAGTTAACAATTATGTCTATGCCATGCAGCAGAGACATTGTCAGAAGAAAAGGAGAGATGAGTCCCTGATCCAATATTCAACTCTAATTTAAGGGACTTTTCTCTTTAAAAGTCCCATGAGATCTTGATACGTCTTATACACAGGGAACAGATCTAAGTGGATCTGTTGCTCTTGACATTTGGCATTAATGGAATCTATCAAATCTTATCAATGTAGATAAAATTAATATCACATTGATTTAAAACCTACCTATCCATAGAAAATGTGAAAGTTAAACAAAAAAATTCTAGTTTGTTTTCTTGGGATCTATTTAACCAACAAACTTGAAGGATATTTGCTGTCTATAATGGTCCCTAAACATGGACAAGATATGGAAAGGTATACCAACTGAAGGATATATGATTCAACTCCCTCATCATATATGCAGGGATTCTAGTTACTATCTGTGTTTATGACACTCCCTGGAGGTTAAAGTTACTAACCTAAGGATATGTCAAAATTCATCAATTTAGCAATGTAAAAATGAGCTTAGTAAACAAAAGAAATCAGATATGGAGGCTGTAATTGTTAGAATGTTGAAATAGATGAAGGTGACCAAGCACAGTGAGAGCTGGCAAACATGGCACTGACATCTCAGAGACAGATTGATTCCCAGGGTAGGTGGGTAATAAGAAATGTAGAAGTGAGAGACCTAGAGAAAAAGAAAATAAAGCTAGTTATTTAACTTTCTCTTTAGATTTTCAATTTAATATCAGAACCCTCATGGAATGCCACCTGTGAGTATATTGCAAGGCATTCAGAGTTCTAAAAAGCACAGCCTTTAAAATGGCATACGAAAAAGTTCTCAGTATTAGTTAGGATAGGTCAGGCTATAGTGTTGTGACAAATAAATCCTGAAATATCTGCAATTTAACTTACTAAAAGATGATTTGTCACCCACATTATAATATAGTGTGGGTCTACTGGCTCTCCTCAGTAACTCTGTTTCAGGTGATGACTCAGGGAGCTAGAGTATTCCCATATCGATGCTACGACATGTGTCACAAATGACACCAGTGTAACCAATGCAGGAGAAGAGAGGCAGAAAAGGCATGAAGCATATTTTAAAATAATTTTTCCTCCATCCTAGCTTCTTATCATAGTCTAGAACTCAGTCCCAGACTATCGGTAATAGTGCCTAGTAGTCTGCCCATGCACTCTAGGAGAAATAGTTATCTCTTAGTTTTTAAGAGTGTTTGGAAAAATTGCTGATTCAGCATAGTGTGTGTGTGTGTGTGTGTGTGTGTGTGTGTGTGTGTGTGTGTCACTGGAAAGGGTTTATTGCTTCCCATTGATGATGGGAGGCAGAATAAACTGATGGTTCAGTTTTTTAAAAAAATTATATAAGCCCTGGATTTTCTTAACAGTTGGTTATGAACCATTAAACATCTCGGACCTCACATAGATGAGAATCCATAGAAAGAAAAGAATAATTTGGGCGTACACTATTACAATTTCCATATTAACAACTAATGCATTTTAGCCATAGGATTTACAACTATTGTTACCAACTTTAAATTCTGTCGGCTGAGGTTTATCCTCTGAACAAGGGTTAGACATAATCTCTAAAGTCATGTCCACTTGAGTCATTCAACGCAATGTAGTTTTTCCCTTTCTTCTTTTTGTGTTTTTTTTTTTGACAGTTGGTGGTAGAGTTGATATAAACTCTGTAGTTGACGGGATAATTTTTATTTGGGAAGAAAATTATTGAGGGTAGAAACAAAATCTCATGTGTCTTATTCATTGGCATTGGATTTTTGAAGATTCAATTTTCCATCTGTTATTTTCTTTACTCCAGAGATCATATATACATATTTTTTCCTCTTATTGAAATACTAATTTGTTTTCTGCAGTGACTTATTCAAAAGATGAAATTCACATTTTGAAGCGTCTACAAACCCTGCCCTCTCTATCATTTTTATTGTTTTTTTTTTCCTTTTCTTGAAATATCATTACTTTCTTGGACTTAGAGTTTGTAAAAAATAATGGGGTGGGGGATTTTGCATAACTATGAATCAGAGGATATTTTTCCATGAAGTGTGGAGGTGAATTTTTACCGAAGTTTCAACCTATTTACTGGATATGATGTTTAAAATGTGAATGTTCTCTGTTTCTTTTGTCAGTTCTGTGATCAGACATACATGGTTTTGGAATCTGATCCCATATTTTATTACTTGTATGACCTTTTAAATACATGAGTTTTCCCATCTCATGTATTTTCTTTTTCATGTATTTTTTATGCATGCCTTTTTATACATGAGTTTTCCCATCTATAAAATGGGGTCATTGCAGTACCTATCCAATAGGGTAATTGTGAAGATCAAAGGAGGACGTGCTTGACAAGATCTTAGCTTAGTGACACTGGTAAGCAAAGATTAAATATTATGATGATAATTAATACTATCATTTTATTCAATTATCAGTTAATTGCTCAATGATAGTTTAGTTTACCCTATTATTTGTTAATAAAACATCTCCATTTTACTGGAGAATATGCCAAATTCTTCCATTATAGTATTAAACTTAGCCCAAGCTTTTGAGGGTTGGGATGGGGACTCATCCTTTTCCTGGCTCTACCCAGACTGAGTATTAAGGTACTGGTTGTCATCCTTTGGTCAGGTCTAGTTAGAATGATATCTCAGTTTAATTGTGTGTTTTGTGGATGATCCTCTCTGTTTCATACCGTACCAGGCACATAATAAATATTTAATGAATAAACAAATACATTTATGCAATGGAATTACAAGCTCCCACTTAGAAAGAAGGAACTTCATTCTGAAATTATTTTCCCATGGTATACAATCATATTACTTCAACACTCATTATGTAAATTTAGAAATTTAGCATTTTTGTAACCGTAGCTCATCCATCTAGGAAACCGACCAATCAATTTTCATGTCAAGCACTCCAAGAGAAGGCTTATTTTTTTAAAAAAAGTTGAAATGATTGACTTTGACTTCAGGTAAGCAGAAGAAACCTAGCTTCTTGTAGCCTCAGGTGTTCATGGCTTGTAGATGAGTTTCTTTTCTTTATTTCTCTCTGTATATCATCTTCCCTCCCTGTCTAAATTTCCCCGTTTTAATAAGGATACTGTCATATTGGATTAGGGCCTACCTTAATAACTTCATTTTAAGTTGATTCCCTCTGTAAAGATCCTATTTCCAAATAAGGCCACTTTTTGAGGTACTGGGCATATTTTTTGGGGGGAAATTCACCATTAAATCAACATGTAAATGTTATGAATGTTTATCAGATTAGGGTGGTTCAAGCGATGTGAAAAGAGTTTGAAAAGTATAAAAGATTTTAACATATGCAGAGTGTTATCATTATCATTATTGCTATTAGAATGGGTAGTCATTTATATACAAGTGAACCTGAAGACTGAATAGGCTATATACTACTTTCATTTAAACAAAATGCACTCAGTAAATGAATCTTTAGTCTTTAGGCTACTGTTAAATCTTTCCTCAGTTTTTCTGCTGAGGAAAACTTTTGTAATTCTGTTTTCAATAAAGAATAATCAGTCCTGAAAACAGGATTTACTCAGAGTTAATGAAACCTAAATGGAATGAGCTCAATTTACTCCTGTTATGGTAGGGGGTATATCTACATGTGGTACCCTAATCCCCACTGTGAATTATTGTATTACTTTGCCTATCTTCATGAAGAGTTGACTCTTTCCACATAAACCTCAGAAATCAGAAAAAACACACACTTAATCTTATTTTGTCATGATGGTTTCAGATAGACAGACCCTTGGAAAGCCTCAGTGAGGAGAGCTCTTGATTCTCATGCTGTGACATGGTGAACACAGTATTAGATCTGCAATGATAATCAAATCAAAGTGGGGGAGGGGCGATGTCTTTGAATGGGAATGAAATTCCCAGCAGTGGTTACAGCTGTTGTTGCAGCACTGAGTGATTTTTTAAAAAGGGAGAAACTGGAGCCTACTTTAGCAATCCCAACGTCATGGTGGTCACTTGGGATGAGACATGACTGGGCAGTAACAGGGCTTAAGATTTCAGAAAACCCCATTAGAAAGCCCCTCACATGCCTGGCTTGAACTAACCCACAAGACTGAGGCCTTCAGTTAAGATAGCTGCTGAATGGCTCCCTTGCAGTTAAATTTTCACAACCCTCCAATGTCATATCAGTTGAGCAATATTTGAAGTGTGTGGGACAGAGGCAATGATCTTCAAGCAGGTCTCTGTTGGTTCTTATTTCCAGATTCCTTGATGCTAGAGCTATGAACAAAAGGGCAGCTATGTAGAATCAGGTAACGGTGATGCTGGTGTAGTTTATGTATGAATACCATCCAAGAGTATATTGAAGCAATCTTGTCACTTGGTAATTCTGTAATCCAATAGCACTCCTACTTCTCCCCGCCCCAAGAACGAGGGTAATTTAGCTCACGGATAGGTAAAAAAAGCAATAATCCATTTTTTCCACCCAACACTCTGGTCAGAACCAGAAGTATTCTGTTACAATATCAATTTGGTGGTTTTCTTTTTTAAAGTAAACTCTGTAGAACTGCATTTTGGAAAGAATGGGAATAGTCATATGCAGATGATCCTCAAATCTGTGTGCATGTCTTTTTTTATTTTTGTATCCTTTCTGCAAGAGCTGAGGTTTTTAATAGATAATAGGGAATTAAATAGAAACATCATCTAATAAGCATGATGCGTGCTGTCACTGTTAATTTAAACATAACCAACAATGCCTGAATAATAATGGTTGCATACAGAGGTCTGCCATATGCTCATGATTGGTGCAGGGTGCTTCCTTAAATATGGATGCCATGAGCTAGCCAACAGCACTCCAACTAATCAGATTTTCTTGCTGTTTTCAGGCTCTCAATGGGATTTGAGCTTTTTTCAGTTAGTTGAATCATAAAAATGAAATCAGATACTAAAGGGTTTTATAGATGTGTATGCAGTGACAGGGAATAAAGGAAGGGGGAGATAAGGAGAGAAAAAAGGGAAGACAAAAGAGGAAAGAGAATGATACCCTATCACTGTTTTCCCCTAGACCATGAGGAGCATCTTCTGAATTAGAAACAATCTGTTTACCACTTTTCCTTCCGCCATGTGAAGATTAATTAACTTTTGCTTTACATAAAGCTGGCATGCTAATGGCACACAGGATATTTAAGTGGACATCTCTTTCTGTATAACATCCTAATGTCTAATTCAAATCCAAGTTACAATGTATTCTTATATGTAACTAAGCTACAATGATCCTTCTATTGTTGGGTGTAAAACTAGTTGCTGTATTTAGCTCATTCATTGACTCGGTGATATTTAATCTGAATGAACTGATAGACTGCAGAATTTGTTCTGATTTGGTCTGAAAGACTGAGTGCCTTACTTGGGAGAGGTAGAAGGGAAAGCCTGCTTTTGAAGTAGAAAGAAAATTCAATTTGAATTAGATTGTATAGGTTAGAGTGCTAAGTTTATTACTTGTCTTCAGCAAGGCCCTGGAGCTCTCAGAAACTTACTTTTTCTCAGTGATTGAAATGATGAGGATAGGGTGAAACTATGTGAGATTACGTAAGTTAAAGCCCTTTGTGAACTATTAACTGGGCCCTGCTACTCAAAGAATGATACGTGGACCAGCAGTCTCAGCATCACAAGGGAGCTTGTGAGAAATGCAGAATCTCAGGCCCAACCCCAGATCTCCTGTATTAGAAACTACATTTTAAAAAAATCCCTGGGTGATTCATATGCACATTAGAATTTGAGGATGACTTTGCCATGTATATGTTAATTTTGAGGGTATTGTAAAAAATATTATTCAGAAATAACACTTTGAAAACCCTAAACTGTTTGTAGGACATTGTCTTGTAATCTTTTGCGAGAATACTGACAAACCAAAGAGCCCTCTACAAAAGAAAGAAAGAGTGAACCAAAAGCAAACAAATTTTTTGTGTTTTCAAATCCAGAAACAATCCCCACATATCTTTCCAAGGCATGTGCTAGGGTACATAAACAGTAAGTCCAAATGATCTACCTTTCAGTTTAACCTTTGTAAAGCGTGAACACCATTGATTAGTATGATGACCTTGAAAGCCCACAATGATCTGAAGGTTTATTATATTAGTATTTTAATGGGAAAGAGGGCAATGCATTTGTAAATTTATAACATACTTTTATCCACAAGTGTTGAAATCATTCTACTCAGTAACTTTAAGCCTTGCAAATTCTGGTAATTCATGCCTTTTATTGCACTTTCTTTTTTGTTGCAAACAACATCAGTAGCAGCTCTCTCTTACACTGACTGGTAGGGTATGACTGAAGTGTCATGGAAAAGTTTAATTCCAAACAGAAATAGATGCCAAAATTTCCATTCTTTTTCCACACGAGACTGTTGATTCAGAGGAAAGGAAAGAAAATGAGAGGAAATACACTTTGATTAACTCTATGAATCACGAGGAATTTGGAGAAAATATAACCTGTTTACTTCTTAACATCACAGTGATGTCTACTCCCTATGAACTGAAATTCTACATTTTAGCAAGTTTCTGGAATTACAGTAAATATGTAGTAATAACACACAATCTGAAATAAATACAGTTTGAAAGTAACCAGAATAACAAAAAAATAACAAAGCTTATCATTTTTAATCATTGACTTAGATAAACGCTTTTTAAATACATGACTAAAATCTCAAGTGTGATATGTACTCTGCACCTATAAGAGAAAAAGTGAATTCAGACTTAGAAACCATCAAGTTTATTTCTTTATGGGAGAAAAACACACCCAAAACCTTTTGAGATCAGAAATAGTTGGTTTAATCAAATAGGCAACGTAACTAAACTTTTCTGAGTCCTTCCAGAGTTTTCAATATCCAGTATACGAACTTTCTACAAAGTCAGACAATTAAGTTCCCAAACTTGTTGCAACGATGTTGCTAACATTTTTGATATCAGAGGGATTATTCATTATGACTTTGTACCAACTGGACAAACAGTTAACCAAGTTTACTATTTGGAAGTGCTGAAAAGGCTGCGTGAAAAACTTAGACGACCTGAACTTTTCGCAACAATTCATGGCTCTTGCATCACGACAATGCACCAGCTCACAGGGCACTGTCTGTGAGGGAGTTTTTAGCCAGTAAACAAATAACTGTATTGGAACACCCTCCCTACTCACCTGATCTGGCCTCCAATGATTTCTTTCTTTATCTGAAGATAAAGGAAATGTTGAAAGAAAGACATTTTGATGGCATTCAGGACATCAAGTGTAATATGACGACAGCTCTGATGGCCATCCCAGAAAAAGAGTTCCAACATTGATTTGAAGCGTGGACTAGGTGCTGGCATCAGTGCATAGCTTCCCAAGGGGAGGACTTCTAAGATTAGTGGTAGTGATATTCAGCAATGAGGTATGGAGCACTTTTTCTAGGATGAGTTCTCAAGCTTAATTGTCGTATGCATGGAATAAACAGTTACTTCTCTTTCTCTTCCTTTAACACTCTGCTGTCCCCAAAGGTCATGAAGAATGCTTTCAGAGGCAAATAATAGAAGAGTGACTTAGACAAAAGGACACTTAATTATCTCACGAAACACAAGAAATCCAAAGGTAGGCTTTTGATTGGAGCAGTGGTTTAGTGATATCATCAAGAACCCAGTCTCTTTCAAGAACTCTCAATAACTCTCTTTAGCTCTTCTTAGTATGTTGGTTATGTCTTTTATTATTTTTGAGATGGCTGTCTCAGTTCTCATCATTATATCTTCACAATAGAAATCTTAACACAAAGGAAGTTAGAGGTGGCAAAAAGATCTCACCTCACTATCTACTTTTGTCACATAGGAAAATCTTTACCAGAAGCATTTTACCAAAAAACATTTCATCATTTCTCATTGTACCCCTGGTGGTTCTTGCTACTCTTAGCTTCAAGGAGGCAAGAAAGCATGTGGCTTTTTGAGTTTCATCAGTGACAGGCAGGCAAGAGAGGAGTTTGGGAACTATTGATAGATGGTTAGCTGACAATGTCTGACATCATCTAAGGGAGCAATTAAATTGACCTACTTTAGAGGATTCCTATATATTGCCTATTCATCAAACTTTACTGTGCATAGGAATCACTTAGAGATCTTGCTGAAACACAGATTGTGATACAGTAGGTCTAGGGTGGGGCCTGAGAATTTGGATTCCCAAGAAACTCCCAGATGATGCCAATGCCGCTTGACCATGGACCACACTTTGAGTAGCAAAGTTCTACATCATGTCTGGTCTATAACTGTTAGGTCAGCTACGGGCATGGTCAAAGTGGCCAGGAGCCAAGTCATACCCCTCTGCCAAGTCAGACGCCTCCTCGCATGATGGAAACTGGGGTCCCTGGCGTTTCCTGAAAAGGCAGCAGACCTTGTGCGATAAACAACTCCAGATGCAGCCGCTTGGTCGATCTGCGCTGGGGGTGGCCTGCTCATCTGCCACCTCATTCAGCCAACCCCCACCCCCCAAATCGCATATATGCCTCCGTCGCTCTGCCCTGGGAGCGACTTCACCAGCCCCATCTGTGGACCGGTGAACCTCACCCGGGAGCGCAGAATAAAGGACTCACCTTTCTCAACCTGTCTGACTCTCTTAGCTTTATTATCTCGCAGCAAGCCTTACAATAACATATGTATGTTTCTTTTGTCGTGATTTAGTTATTTCTACCCATAATCTTATCCTTTAATTTCTTTCTTCTGTTATTTTTCTGTGGACAGTTCAGTTTGTTTTTTAACTTTTATTTTCTCACTTGTCCCCCAAGGCCTTTTTAATGTGGAAGCATACGTAAAAGTGTTTAGCACAAACGTATTATCTGCAAACCACTTTAAACTTCCTCTTTCTTTCTCTACTCTTGCTTATTTAACTGATGAGAGATTGTCTACTTTCTACCTTTTTTCCCTCTTATAAAATTCCATTAATGAAAGCAAAATATAAATACCTAAACTGATAAGTGTAAATTTAGTGACAGTAATATCCTCATGTCAAAGAAAATAGAAAGCTCTGTGTGGTGACTTAAAAACGAATTGTAATATAGAATGATTTGTTAGCCATCTCTAATGTTCATGGAAAGGCTGAGAATATGTTTAACGGATTGTCACAGAATTCCCTGTTCCCATGGACACCCCCTTCTCTAATTACACTGTTATTCATTAACTATGGCATTCAGAAGAAATACTTGTAAAGCACTATTTCTTAGGCAATGTTAGTGTTTTCCTGTTTTGTTTCATTACAAGTGTGCAACAGAATGTCTTACAAGTATGTTGTGTTATCAATTTGCAGGATTTCAGTTACACTGAAGGCTAAACAGACTTTTATGGACTCAATTAGGAATCATTTGTAGTCGTGATTTTATTGGGAAATATGCTTTGACCTCTAGTCAGTCAGCTTCCATCCATATACACTATTAAATGTGCTAACTTTTTATTTGTCAGAAACAGCTTGCATTCTACAAGTAGTACTGTCCAACAGAGCTGTCTGTGATGATAGGAATGTTCTATATCTGCATTGTCCAATGTGGTAGCCAGCAACCGTATGGCGACCGAGAACTTGAAACATGGCTAGTCCAACTGAGGAACTGATTTTTAAATTTTATTTAATTTTACTTAATTTACATTTAAATTTAACTAGCCATTTGTATCTAGCAGCTATTATATTGGACAAACACCGCTGGAGGCATTGAACGTTTGTTGATTTTTCCCCTCCACCATTGTTAATGATTGGTTCAGGAGGTAACCACCTTCTTCTTATATACAAGCATTTTCTAAGAGTCCACTTAATTTTTTAGAAATGTAATTGTATAATATAAATGAGGCTAAACTAATTTTAGATGTACTTGTATATCTGTATATATGGTAAGAACATGCATAATGGATATTTTGGGTACAAGAGGACAATGATATTGATTAAAATTTTCTGAAAGGAAAAAGCAAAGGATTAAGACATTATAATAGTTATTTGAATAGTAATTCTCATTTTTGTGTTGGAGACGTCATTGGACTTTATGGTTTTATGTCCATCTGAGTGAAAATTATTCCCTTTGTACTAATATAGTCATCATCTAATTATTCATGTCCATGGCATGGATTAGCAGCATTACTTTTCGTTACTGTCATTAACTCACTTATTTATTACGCCTACTACACCAACTTTCAAAAGGAATTTGAAATGATTCATTAATGTCATCACTTTCCTTATCAAATATTTGTTGGGATATTTATAAAGCTTAAATACAGCTTCTTACACAGTAAAAATGTTCAGCTGTAAAGAACCTCACGGTATTTATGTGTTAATATCACAACTGTCCTCATCTTATTTTTCTTATCTTTAGTTTCCATTTGATTATATATATTTATTTTTTTACTGACTTATATTTTTCATCTTGCATGTCGCTTAAAAAGCTACCTGAAAAACTCTTTTGTAATAAGATGGAATAAAAATTCACAACTAAAAGTAAATCAATATATCAAAATAAATACTTATTAAAGTTGACTCAAGGGTCCACAAATGTTGATTTTATAACCTTCTGAAAGCCATTTTGGAGATATGTATCCAAAATAATTTAATATGTACACACTTTTCACCTAGCTATTGTACTTTTAGATAGTTTTCTTAAGGAGATAATGAGATAATGTAGAAAGACATAGGTGAAAGCATGTACATTATATTTTTATTTATGATGAGTGTATATAAAATGTTGTATATAACATAAATGTTCACCAGTTTCATATTGTATGGGTAAATTATAAAAGTAATAATTGAACATTATGTGCCAGAAAATGACAACATAGATCTATACTTATGGACACTGGGAAATACTGATGTACTAATAAAAAAGCAGATTACAAAAGAGGAGTATGTAGAGAATAAGCTTGTTTGGTTCAAAATAGTGTGTATATTTATATTGTATTTTGAGTATATTGTATCATTTTAATGGTGGCTATCCCTGTATATTGGAATTAGGCATTATTTCAAATTGCTTTTGTGTGTTCCCCTTACGTGTTAACAGTGTTTATATACAAGAGTGATCTTGTCTATTTTCTTAAAGCCATACCAGTGGTTAAAATATGGAAATACTTTTATATTATTTAAAAAATAGTATTTGGAGCCCCCTCAATAAGTGTGACTCTATTCCTGCTGCCCTGGCCACCTGGACATTTCCTTCCTGACCTCCTCTATCTCCCTAGGATTTAGCAGCTGAAGTAACCCCATGCTATGGGGACCTTCCAGAGCCTGATTTTGTTTTAGCCAGTGTCTGCTGATGGCTTGTTCCCATGATACATTGGCTGATAAATGTTTGAAAATTATCCTTATCTCTGTATAACTTTCATATCACAAAAATAAACCTTTTATATTGAAATAAAACTTTTATATTGAAAAAAAACAAACATAATATAATTCATTAGTTGCAGCAGGAGGATGTATTGCAAGCTAAAGCAATTATTTTCCTACCTCTATAAACCTACATAGCATACTTTTGTTCCCAGACAGTTGAGAAAAGAGAAGTATAAAATGAAACGCTACCTTCATGTTAGTTCCTTTCCACCAAAATATGAGAGCATGGAGATACATCAAAGATTGGAAAGTCATCAGACTAAGAGAGGCCAGCATTTTCCTACTATCTCCATAGCTGGCTTTTACAGAGTAGAGATTTAATGTTATTTTTAGAACTGGTTTGAAATTCCAAAATATCATCAACACTTTTATTTAAATATAGGTACAATAACACTTCACTTCTCTAGATCACACACCTTTCAATTTAACCTCTGGGAAAGAAGTGAAAACTGGGGTTGTGGACAGTCTAAAGTGGGATTTCAAAGTTCGGATACCATTCCAAGGAGACCCCTCAAATGTTCCCTGAGGACCTCTCTTTTTAGATAGTTCTGATAAACCTGGTGACCTGGTTTTGTCACTAGCAGGGATTACAGGAAGCCAGGAAGAACATACACATCCATGCCAATTATTTAGAGCTGACACCCATTTTGATGAGCGGGGCCTATGGCCTATCAGCTGTTTATTTAGAATATGACAATTTCATGCTTGGAAGTTTCCAAAAAGAAGTTGGTAAAAGAAAACACACACAACATTCACTTTTATGTAGTGGTATATTTTGCTTTAGATTACAGGTATGTGTGGGTTTGTACATCATACTAAATCATCAACAAGTGACTTCTAATGAAAAAAACCACAGTAATTAAGTAGATGGAGAAAACTATTACAACAAGCAAACAAGCAAAAAAGCTAAGGGAAAAACCAAGGCACAGTTGCCTATGACTACAGTGTGCTTCAGGAGATCCAGGGGATGATGTGATCTTGGTCAAATTGTTTTATCCTACCCTCTATTTCCTCGTGTAGAAAAGAAGGATTTGGCTAGGTCAGTGGTTCTCAGACTGAGTCTGCATTAGAATCACCTGGAGGGTTTATTCAACCCCAGACTGGTGGACTCTAAAGGCCAGAATTTCTAATTCAATATGTCTGGGGACCATACTTTAAAAACCACTGGATTCGTGACCACTATCTACCGTGTCTACTAGCTTTAACATTTAAGGCTGTGGTTTTCTAAGTATGAATCAGAAACTATATGGTGGGGCCCAACAATCTATATCTTTTAGCAAGTTCTTCTTTAAGTTAGGACTATACTCTTATTGTTTTTCTTTTTATTGAGTTATAATTAACATAACATTATATTAGTTTCAGGTGTACAGCATAATGATTCCATCCCATATTTGTATATATTACAACATTATCGCAATAAATGTAGTTAACATCTGTCACTATAAATAGTTGTTTTTTCTGTTATGAGAATTTTTAAGATTTACTCTCTTAATAACTTTCAAATATGCAATACAGTGTTATTAACTATAGTCACCATGTTTTACATTACACCCCTATGACTGTTTTACTTTATAACTGGAAGTTTGTACCACCTTTACCATCCACCCCCACCTCTGGTCCCCATCAGTCTGTTATCTGCATCTATGAGCCTTTTTTTGTGTGTGTGTGTTAAGATTTCACATGTGAGTGAAATCTTTTTTGTGTGTGTTAAGCAATCATACATTATTTGTTTTACTTTGACTTATTTCATTTAGCATAATCCATTTTGTTGCAAATGACAAGCTTATATTCTTTTTAATGGCTGAATAATGTTCATGTGTGTGTGTGTGTGCACACATGTGTGTGCGTACATGTGTGCACGCATGCACCACAGTTTCTTTATCCATTCATCCACCAGTGGACACTTAGATTGCTTTTTAGGTTGCTTTCATATTTTGGCTATTATAAATAATGCTTGACTGAACACGAGGGTGCATATATCTTTTTGAATTAGTGATTTTGTTTTCTTTAAGTAAATACCCAGAAGTGGAATTGCTGGATCAAATGGCATTTCTGTTTTTAATTTTTTTGAGGAACCTCCATATTGTTTCCCATAGTGGCCATACCAGTTTATATTCTCTCCAGTAGTGCACAGAGTTTCGTTTCTCCATATCCTTTTATTTCTTGTCTTTTTGGTAATAGCCTCTCTAACAGGTGTGTGGTGATAGCTCACTGTAGTTTTGATTTGCATTTCCCTGATGATTAGTGATGTTGAGCACCTTTTCATGTACCTGTTGACCATCTGTATGTCCTCTGTGGGAAACTGTCTATTTAGATCCTCTGCCCATTTTCATGACTGTTTCATTATACACTAGTTTGAGTTCTAGGTAATGATCCTATATAATCACAATGGGTTAAAATTTAGAAAGAGTTCCTTCCAAATTAATACAATTTTTTAAAAGATTCCGTGGTATGTATGTTGGAAATAATAGGAGCTGTCTCAAACAGTGACATTTTTTAGCCCATATAACTGGAAGTCCATTTGCATGATAGAGTCAAGTATAATTGCAGCTCAAAAATATGTTTAAAGATCCAGAGCTTCCTATCTCACTGCTCTACCATCTTAACACTGGTTTCCGTCATAGTTACAAGAGGGCCACCAGTGGCCTTTTAGGGTACTTATTTCTTTATTTCTAATAAGAAAAGGGGAGAGAAAAGCCCTCATTCCCAAGCATGGCTCACAATGATTTTCCTCAGTGCGACTGAGCCTCTTAGGTCAGGTACCTGTGGCTAGAATGTTGTAAGCAGCGGACTAGCTGACACTGATCTACTGTGTGTCTGGGGCTGGGTCTCCTTTATCTGAGTCGCATGGGAATGGTGGGTACCTGAAAAAACTGAGCTTCACACTGTGAAGAAACAAAGTGTCGGTTGACGTTGGGTAGGCAAACAGCCGTGTCCACTTCTGGTGCTTACAGATTTGGTCATTTAGAGATTTCACTCTGATGGAAGCAATTGTTTTTTTTTATAGTGTACACACAGACACAAACACAATTTAAAACAAAAAAATGCCATTTTTTGTTTGTTTGTCATAAATTGTTTGTACGTATACACCATTCACATAAAAGTGAATAGGTTGTGTACTGAAAGGTTTATATTTCTACTTGTTTTATAGTGGATGTTATGAGCTGAAATGTATTTATTTGACTTATATTGGACCTTCGTTACTGTGAGCCTAGGAGCATGATACTAGTGGGATCTCACACACATACATACACACACATAGTTCATCTCAAGACAAGCATGTTTATAAAGTGCAAGGAACACTGATATGGGGATGGGGAATACTTATGGCAAAGAAAAGGCAGCCAATGTGTGAGTTACTCTTATTTCCCCAAAAATAAGACTAGCTGGACAATCAGCTCCAATGCGTCTTTTGGAGTAAAAATTAACGTAAGACCCGGTATATTGTATTGTATTGTATTGTATTGTATTGTATTGTATTGTATTGTATTGTATTGTATTGTATGTATCATATTGTATGTGTTGTATTGTATTATATTATATTATACCCGGTCTCATATTATATTAAAATAAAACAGGGTTTTATATTAATTTTTGCTCCAAAAGACACATTAGAGCTGATTGTCTGGCTAGGTCTTATTTTTGGGGAAAGATGGTAGTAAGCAAGTCTCTATAAATAGGCATTTGAAGCAGGTAAAGTCTGGAAAATTACATAAAACATGGTGCCTCACATTGTCCCATGCTAATGAGGGATTTGGGGAATTTATACAACAATTCGCATTCTTTATTTGTTGAGGGCTTGCACCCATGGGTGTTCATCCTCTGGCACTTCTGGTTTACTGTGTGCACAGGCAAAAATACCATCTGAGATTCTGGGAGAGAAAACTTGGCCCAGAGAAACAGATTCTGGCAGTTGGAATTCATAAGAGCACAATTACATGATCGGATCTGAATGGTATGGGTGGGGCTCTGACAGTGTCTGTTATATACATATGCATATACATGTTCATATAATAATCATATATTTGTGACATGTGTGTGTGTGTATGTGTGTGTGTGTGATACTTACTATTCTAATCCCTGTTTCACAGATGGGGAAACTGAGGCACAAAGGAGTTAAGAAACTTGCCCAAGTTTGTACAACTATTAATTGGCATAAAGGGATTTCAACATCACGTTACTGAGGCTTGGGCCTCGTTTCTTAACCACCATATTATTGGAATCAGAATTTTTTCTCAGTGATACTATTTTATGACATCCAATTATTGTAAAAGGCCTTGTTACCACTGTTTTAACTTTCTTGTATGTCATACTGAGCCTTGGGGCAAATGTCATGGTGCCCTCTAGAATAGGCCACCTTGTCCACAAGCCAAGGCTTCTGTGGTCCCATATTTACATTGAATTAGAATTTTCATTAATTGATAACCTTTAAGGGACAGAATCTCTTTGAGCTAATGCAACCAGGGAATTAATTTCAAATGGTTGCAGCAGTGTGTCACTGAGGCCATAGAGTCCTACCAAAGGTTAGGAAATGCAAACGGTGACTCTCAGCATGACTTTTCTTGCACAGCAAACATGTAAAAATTTAGAGACCCAGTCAAGCATACTGCTTATTTCTGCTTCAATATATATTCTCCTATGAACAAGCCAGGTGCCTGGGAGCATCGGCCTGATTTTGCTGTTGTACATTTTTTATGTGTCACTTCGATATTGCCTTTGGTATTGTTGTCTAATACACTTCATTATCTTAACATGTATTATTTCCTGAGTTTGACAGCATATTTGGCACTGTACAATATGTGAGAAGAGAAATGTCCATTCTGAGTGCTGGCGGTTGTCATCTGTCAGCTGTGTTTGTGTGTGCTGAGAGTAAGCAGCACTTAGTGGGAGGGTACATGGATTAGTCCAGGAATAGAGGATGAGGGAGTTACCTGTGCCTCACTAGCATCTTTACCAATGTTTTCTGAACATCACGGACGTCTTGTGAAGGACATATCCATCTCCTCTTTCTCCTTCTCATGTGGTTATTTCTGCAGTGCTGAGGGAGTCATCAGAAGAGTGGGCTCTGCATTTAGACTGCATGTGTTCAAATCCCGGTTTCTTTACATATTCATGTATTTTGCTTTTATATTAAGGTGAATGTGCTGGAGCTGGCTTGCACCAGCTTATAAGAACTGATTTTTCATATCTCTTTCCAAGTTCATATTCAGTAATGTCATGTTGGTAGCTCTGAATGGGCCATGTTTGGAATACGTACGCAATGGAAACTGGCAGATTCTATAGACCAGGAATTCTTTTTTCTTTTCTTCATTTTTTTCTCCTCTCTTCTCTTTTTCCCCCTTCCCTTTCTTTTCCCATTCCCCTATCACTCCCCCTTCCTATCCCTTTCCTTTTTTATTTTCTTTTTTTGGAAAGCCAGCTTACTAGCACACTACAGGATGTCATACACATTATACTAAAATGCAGATGGTGCACTCTTCTTAAAGTAAATATATAACTTGGTGATTTTCACTTTTGTATATACTGCTACCAGGTCAAGATATACAGTATTACTCCAAAAATATTCCCTCGTCCCCCTTCCTGTCAAAACTGTTTCTGTACAAGATACTCACTATTTTGATTTCTTTGATTATCAGTTAGTTTTCTTTTCTTGAAATTTATGTGAGGAATCATCACCAGGTCCTCTTTTGAATCTGGCTTCTTTTGTTCAAGAATATGTCTGAAAGAGCCATGCATGTTTTGGTATGTATCTGTGCTTTATTTATTTATTTATTTATTTTAATATAGGGTTCTACTGTTCAGTAGGTGATTTGGTCATCTGTAGCTACATATAGTTATTGATTGCTTGAAGTATGGCTAGTGCAATTGAATAACTGAATTTTTAATTGAATTGATATGTGCTGCAAATGTAAAATACACATTAGATATTGAAAGCTTGTGAAAAAAGAGTATCTCCTATATTCTGGAGGACATTGGCAATGCAATCCTTGGCGTTCCTTGACTTGTAGATGCACCACTATTTTATTTTCCATGTCTAGAATTTCTGTTTGTTTCTTTTTCATAGAGTCCATTTCTCTAGTGAAAGTTTTGACCTTAACATTGATTTTCTTGACACAGTAATCAGTTATTTTGGCATCGTATCTGTATCATCTGATGTTCGTATCTGAGTTCCCGTTGCTTTTTTGTTTTACTCCTGGTCTTATTATTTTAATACTTGGTAATGGTCTATTGCGTATTTAGCATGGGTTTGAAACACTGTGTGGTTCAGGAAGCTCAGGATGATATTATCCTTTTCCTGAAACGATGCTTCGATATGGGTTATCACCTCTGCTAAGGAGTCACTCAAAGCTGGATTGCAGTTTTTACGCAATTCAGTCTACCTTTGCTTCAAACCCTCCTACCTTCTAGCCCTTTAGGTTTTCCACCTGAGAACCTGATATTATTTGGTAGGGACTTTTGCCCTTGTCAATTTTTAAAGCCAACTTTTATCTTCCTACCACAATATGACTAATAAAACTCCTCTGTGCTTTATGGCTCTTCCTTTCTAGTTGGCTCCTTAGTATTTTGTCCAGCACAACTTAAGAATCGGTAAATATCTCAAGGGCAAAACTTGTTCTCAGTGTTGGGATAACTTCTCTTTAGACCCTTGGCCTCTCAACTCCTTCTAATTTGGCAGCTCCAAATGCCACTTTTTGTCTCGGCTACACCATGAGATTGTCAAAAGCTCTTCTGGCTTCTTTGCTATTTAGTGGATGACATCTGCCAGCCTTATTAGCCTCTCATTCTGTACCAAGAATTGGCAAATGACCCAAGGGGAAATGCAGTGTGCAGAAAGTTGGGCTTAGCTCAAGGATCTTTCTTTCAATTATCGTGGGCTCTGCAGCTCTGGGTTCCTTGGCAGATCCTACTACCTTCAAACAGATGTTTTGTTTTGTTATATGCGTTTTCTAGTTCACATTGGGAATTTTGATCTTCACTCTGTTTAGAAGCAAAAGTTTTAAGTTAGCATTGTATGCAGAAATCAGAGAGACACAGTTTTATTAAAATTTAATTTCAATCACAAACATCATAACCTACTGTTTCCCTGAAAATAAGACCTAGCCAGATAATCAGCTCTAAATGCATGTTTTGGAGCAAAAATTAATATAAGACCCGGTCTTATTTTAATATAAAATATAATATTAATTATATATTATATTACATTATATGTTATATGATATATTATATATATTACATTATATATTTAATATAAAAAATAAGACATGGTCTTATATTGATTTTTACTCCAAAAGACGCATTAGAGCGATTGGCTAGGTCTTATTTTCGGGGAAACATGGTATTCTTTTTCTCACTAAAACCCCTAAATTATATACTTTGAGATACAGATAAGAAATTTCCCCTGTCTCCCTGGCCCATTACCCCAACAGTAACTAATAAAAGAGTTCAGTGTAATGTATAATGAAAACGCATTTCCAATGCAAGCTTTACTGGAAATGAAAGCTGTGTTCTAGGGTGTCATGCCACTCTGCATGACTCTCTGACGCTTTCCTTTATATACAGACTTCACTTTTCTACCTGGGCCCACTAACCCAGGTTGGGTTTTTAAATCCCTGAGACTGACTCACTCTATTACCTCTAATCTCTGAATTGGCCTAATTCCTTGTCACTAATGTCAACTTTATTCTCTAATGTTATCCTATTCCCCTCACCCCTCATTATCTCCACATTTGCCATGCTAACTGGCTGGCTGGGTTAGGGTATACATCTTTAACTTATCACAGAATTCTCCCTATATTGCTCTGCTAACTGACCTAGTCTAGGTTTAAGTTCTGACTTTGACCACAACTATCGTATTCTGCCACAGCCCAGTTTGTGCCAATAGAGTAAGCTTTTCAGAGCTGCATTTCATATTCTGGCTCAGGTGGCACACACGTTTCAACCTGTGTGCCAATTCCAATCCATTGGAGGTGGCTACCTTGGTTGCTGAAAGAGTGCTAAAGCTAATCAGTCATATGTTTCTCAAATATCTTCACCATTTGTGCTGTGTAGCCAGTTTTAAAATACAGCTTGTCTGGAACCTATTACTTTGCAGCACTGGCGAGGCACCACTGTACAGGTTAAAACTGAAATGTGTGTGTGAAGAGAAGTAGGAACAAAACTCTGATAGAAAAACGTGCCATACTTTTTAGAAGATAGGATTAAGAATATATCCATAGTACTAGCTCTGGGTATAATTTGGCCTTCTGTTCATGAAATCATCTTCCAAATACTGTCTGTCCAATTCATGTGGCATGTAGTTGGAACAACTTTAAAAAGTATAATGGATGAATGAGAGCTTCATTAAAATTTGAGCATGCAGTTAGTTATAGGATTGCCAAAGCTGGCTGTTGAGATTATTAAATTTTATTATTATTTGTTATAAAGACATCAATTCAGTGGTTGTGAAAGAGACTGTGTTTTCACTGATAATTGACCTCAATAATCTGTTCACACAAAATAATACAGCGTCTTGACATCAGACTATAAATGCTGATATGAATTCTATATAATTGAAAAAAAGTTACACCTTAATTTAGAACCACGTTAAAATAGCAAATGCCTTGAAGTACTCTTCTACTGAGCTTCCTGTTTGTTGGACTAGTGACATATTTGTTTACTCAATTACACACATGTTATTTTATAAAATTACCTTTGCCTTTAGGCTTGACTTAAAAAGGCTTGGGTTGCATTAATAGAGTAATTTAAGTATAGCAATAGGTCTTGATTAGTGTAAACCACAAATTATTAGGATTCAGAAGGCTGACACAACTTTTGATGTACTAAACAGAATTTTATTAGCCAACCAAAAGTTACCCACAGAAGTCCCTATATAGCCATGCCAATGCCCGCGGATGAAGATGCAATGGTTCTCTTTATAAGATATAAGTCAGAGCTACTTTTTACAACATCAAGAACTAATGCTTAAAGAACTAAAATTGGGTTATGTGGAGGCGAGGTTCTTGAGGCTGATATGGACTGTACCTATCATAGCTTCCTTCTTTCACACACTCACTTTGTGGTGATGGATGGGAGGTGAAAGTATGAATGACTTGTTCTGAGGTTGGAAGGCTCCACCTTGCAATCACCTCTACAGTATTGCACAGCAGGGTGCAGTCTCTTTCCCTAAGCCCTTCTTTGTTCCTCAATATGCGGCTTCTTATCTATCAATGGAAAGTGGAATATTAGAAGAAATCAATAGATGAATCATAAAAGAAATATGATACAACTGGATTTTAAAGGTGTTTTATGGAAAGGGGAGAGATTCATTCAGTAAAAATGAGCCATAACATTACCTAACCCATCCCTCAAATGATTAAATCCTAAATTGATCAGCCATCATCGTGTATTACTTTTGGTGACCTCCTATGAGTTAGCAACTCATAGAAGGGAGAGGACATGATATTATTTTTTTTTTTTAGAAATTGTGTTTTACTGATGGATTTAAAGATCAAGCAAACTTTAAGAATTTCCAGCCAATGGACTCATTCCCAGCTTTTTCACCTATTAATAATAATCGATAAATTAGCAACCTTTTTTTTGTAGATATACCAAAAATTCTGTATGTGATAAAAATAAAACTAATGGAATTGGCAAATGTGCACTATTGGTTGAGTCATGTTAGCCCTTATTTTTTCGTTATTCTTGGAAAGTTACTGTCACAAGTGGTCTAGATATAGAAGTACAAGGTTTTGTTTTGTTTTGTCTTTGTTTTGTTTTTTTTTTTGAGGTATCTCTATTCTAATTGCTTTTCATCTTGGCTGAGTGAGAAATACCCATGAAGTTTTCAAAGAATCCCCCAAGCCAGGCTTCACCAGAAACTACTGACCTCACAGTCTCTATAACCTCTTTAGGGACTTCTAAGATACGGCCCCACAATGGGAACAATAGCCCTCTCTTTAATCTCTTTGAGTGGTATTCAAAGTGTGGTCTTCAGCATCAGTGTCATCTGGGCAATTGTTAGAAATGCTGATTACCACAAATAAGCCATACCCATTCAAACTATAAAATTTGACACATTTTGATGTATGTATGCCCCCAAGAAATCATCATGCCAATCAAGATGATGAAGACACCCATCGCTTTCAATGGTTCCCTTGCAACCCTTGGTAATCCCTACTTCTCTCCCTCCTCATCTCCATGCAACCACGGATTCGCTTTCTGCCCCATAGATTATTTTTCATATTCTAGAATTTTATATAAATGGAATCAGGTATGTACTTTTAAAAAAATTAATAGACTTTTTTTGTGCAGTTCTAGGTTTGTAGAAAAAAAGAAGCAAAAAGTACAGAGAGTCTCCATATACCCACTTACCCTCTCCCCTGCCAAACCCAATTTCCCTGTTTTTCCATCTTGTATTATTAGTATTGTGCATTTGTTACAACTGATGAGCCAATAGGAGACATTGTTATTAACTAAAGTCCATAGTTTACGTTAGGGTTCACTCTTTGTGTTGTGGAGTAAACTCTAATGTAATGGGGTTTTGATAACTATTGATTTTGACAAGTATATAATGACATATATTCACTATTACAGTATTATACAAACTGATAGTTTTACTGCTCTAAAAATCCCCTGTGCTGCACCTCCCTCCCTTCCTCCTGGCCACCACTGATCTTTTTATGGGTTTTGACAAATGCATAATGACATGTATCTACCATTACAGTATTATAGAGAATAATAGTTTTACTGCCCTAACAATCCCCCCTGCTCCATCTCCCTCCCTTTTTTCTGGCAGCCACTGATCTTTTAACTGTCTGCATGGATTTGCCTTTTCCATAGTATCATGTATTTGGAATCATAAAGTCTCTATCCTTTTCAGATTAGCTTCTTTCAGTTAGCAATATGTATTTAAGTTTCCTCCACGTCATTTCATGGCTTGATAGCTCATTTCTTTTTATCACTGTGTAGAGGTATACCACAGTTTGATTATCTATTCACCTACTGGAGAATTATCTTGATTACTTTCAAGTTTTATCAATTAGGAGAAAAGCTGCTGTAGACATTCCTGTGCAGGTGTTTGTGTGGACTTAAGTTTTTAAATCGTTTGGGTAAATACCAAAGAGCACGATTGCTGAATCATATGGTAAGAGTATGTTTAATTTTGTAAGAAACTACCAAACTGTCTTCAAAGTGGCTGTACCATTTTGCATTCCCACCAGCAATAAATTAGGGTTCCTGTTGCTCCATGTCCTCTACAATATTTGGGGTTGTCAGTGTTTTGGATTTTATCCATTCCAGTGAGGGTATAGTGGTATCTTATAGTTGTTTTAATATGCTATTCCATAATGACATCTTTTTATATGCTTATTTTCCATCTGTTTATATCTTCTTTGGGGAGATGTCTGTTTATATCTTTTGCCTATTTTTAAATTCAGTTGTAATTTTTAAATTATCGCTGTTGAAATTTAAGAATTCTTTGTATATTTTAGGTAGAAATCATTTATCTGAAATGTATTTTGCAAAGATTTTCTTCCAGTTCATGATTTTTCTTCATTCTCTTAATGTACTATTTTGACTGGCTTCTTCACTAAGCAAATTTACTTTGAGATTCATCTATGTTGTTTCATATATTAATAGTTCATTCATTTTTATTATAGAGTTTATTCCATTGTATGGATATATCATAAATTACTTATTAACTTGCCTATTGATGAACACTTGGTTGTTTCCAGTTTTTGACTATTACAAATAAAGGTGCTATAATGTTCTTGTACAAATTTTTGTATGGATGTACACGTTGGTGTTTTTTTGTTTGTTTGTTTGTTTCCTCCTTGTATAAAGATCTAGGAGTAGAATACCTATAGCCTATGTTAGGTTTATGTTTAATTTTTTTTTAAAGAAACTGCCAACTGTTTTCCTGTAGTGGTTGTATCATTTTACTTTCTGACTAGCAGCGTATGAGTATTCCACTTTCTCCACGTCTTCACTAGCAGTTGGTATAATCAGTCCTCTTCATTTTAACCTTCTAATAGATATACAACGCTATGTGATCTTGACTGTTACAGCATTATAATTCATGAAGTCAAGTAGTATAAGTTAATTTTGTTTTTCTTTTCCAACATTTAGAAGAGTATACATTGATATAAAAAGATCTAAAAACTCTAATTTTTTGGCTTTTATGTATCTTTTTTTTCAATCCAAGTTTATTGGGGTGACAATGGTTAGTCAAGTTATATAGGTTTCAAGTGAACAGTTCTGTAATACACCATCTATATATCACATTGTGTGTTCGTCACCCAAAGTCAGTTGTCCATCCATTGCCATATATTTGATCCTGTTTACCCTCATCTACCACCCCCCATCACCCTTTACCCTCTGGTAACCCCTAAACTGTTGTCTGTGTCTATGAGTTTTTGTTTCTTTGTTTGTTTGTCTTGTTCCTTTGTTGCTTTCAGTTTTATATCTTACATATCAGTGAAATTATATGGTTCTCTATGTATCTTGAGCAGTGGTTTTTAATTTGCTATCTAGGGACCCCTGGGATTCCTCTTTCAGGGGTTCCACAAGGTCAACATTCTTTTCATAACACCTAGAAGATTTTTTTCGCTCACCTCCATTCTCTCACAAGTGTGCAGCGGAGCTTTTCATGGCCACGTAAGTTGGGATATTATTTCTCTAGCAGCTAGTGTGCTTGTGCATGCTTGTGTTTTCAAAAGTTCTCAGTTTTAATTTCGAGTATGGTAAGTATTGAAATAGGTAATCCACATGAGCAATAGCTCGTTGGGATCCTCAGCGATTTTTTTCAATGTTCCATCAGTCTGAGACTGAAGAGCTAAACTAAAGTTAAGGATAGCAATGTGGTATAATAAAAATGTGGGAAAAGTATAGAGATTGAAACAAAGGAAGCACATATTTTAAAGTGTAGGAAAGGGAATGCCTTCAAAGCTCAGAATGTACTGTATATTCTTCTTCAAACTGGAAAGAGGAGGGAATAGAAACACAACTCTACATGCATTGTGGGCCCTAGAGACCTGGCCTTTATTCTGATGTTGGCAAACCTCTGGCTTCTATAGCACTAAACCTGCTGTCTCATTGCTTTATCACAGGGTCACTCACAGCCTTTTTCCACTGTGCCTGGTCAAATGGAGCATTTGTCAGAGTTTATGTGAAGCTGCCACTGGTTAACTTGCTTCCAATATGAAAATATCACTCCAGGGACTGAGAGAAACTAGGGTTTGGTATTGAAGCCTGCTCTGCATTTCTGAGAGCTTCAGTGGTTGCTGGGATCCACCACCCCAGGAGAGCTTAGGTGTTGACAGAAGACTGCAGTAATGATTGTCAGAGAGAACAAAATGGTTTCCATTTCTCCATGTTTATTGGTAATATTCATTTTTTATTAATACATAGATATTTTAAGCTGAAGGAAGACAGAGTTTCTAGAACAAATAATAAAAGTTTTCACCTCTAGTTTAGTATTTCACACAGTCATGTGGTTAATGAATGATGCCTCTAATTCCTACATCAGTAGTACCCTTTAGCTCTAACACACTTCCTTGCTAAATTTGTCATACAAGCTTGAGATTAACAAAGCTATGAGGGGACCAAATGAATTATCTGTTCATAATACTACTTCAATCCTATTCATAAGTACCACCCCAGTTTCTTCTGCAATTTATAAAATTACTCATTTAATGTTAAAAATTTCATCAGAACAAAAGTCTAAAATATAAATAATTTAGGTAAATGGAATTGTCACTTTCTTTTGAGACAAGAATTCATGATTTCTTATATTCTCTGCAGACCTCTAACTGGTTTTTACTCTAACAGTTATAATGTCCATTCTTCATCATATTTGTAAATAAAATATATTATTTTCTCCTGGAATGAATTCTAGGCATTCAAATGAAAACAACTGAATGAGTGTATATAAAGTTTCTTTAAAATAAATTAGCCATACATAAAAATATAATTTGCTGTTGTATGTATATATTTTTATCAATGCTTATTTGGCTTTTTGTCCAATAATTACAATAGTAAAACTCAATATTTTAGAATGAAAATGTATCCCTTAGTTATAAGGGTCATTTTAAACATTGAAATTTAAGTGCCTATTTGGACCTTGCCCAAATGTTCTTCAAGATATATTAACCAAATTCTTATAAAACTATAAATTATTGTGATTGTACCATAACATAGTTAAAGATTCAATAGTAAATAAGTTGGAAAAAGTACTGGCAGCATAAGAGAATATTTAAGACACTGACAAGTAAGATTCCAGGTGGGGAAATGTTAGTGGGTCCTTTTCATCCCCTACTTCCACTAAGATAAATTAAAACTGTTAATACAGAATAGCATACTGGGCCATGCCACAAACCTGTGTAGATTATTCATCAGTCATCACCAGCAAAACCATGGCATTCTTATTATAAATGCAAAGGCCACTTTATTCAGCATAGATTTTTGAGCTACTTCCATGTGTATGATTATATTATTAAGGTAGTTATTTTTTCATGTTCTGTATATAGATCACACAGATTTGTATGATTGTAGTTTTACAGGAATTTTGAATCTGTGGTAATGTCTTAAAATTTATACGCTCAAACACATTACTTTTTGAATATTAATGTGTATTTAAATAACTTTTTTCCTGTATGAGAGTATCTGATTGGCATATGGGAGTTGAAAGTACGTTTCATTCAGATGAAATACAAATCTATTACATGTTCTTACTTATTATTCCAGAATAAACACAATTGCTGAAATTTAAAGAATCTGACAGCAACTTTTTGTTTTTATTTTTCATAAACTAACAAAAACTATAAGCAGAGGTATCCACTTATATGTAATAAAGCATGACATTGTGTAGTGGTCTTGCTGTTACTATTGTTGCTGTTTCTGTATAAAATAGACTTATTCTCAGGTATGAAAGTGAGGAGCACAGAGCGAAGTAAAAACATAACTAATAGACTAACATATTGAGACACATGGGACTTTAAAATTGAGGGTAGTACGATCAGCCATGCACAGGTTTCCTTGTCTTGTATCTCCTGTAGCCAATAGCTGTTCACTTCTTATGTCTGCTGTGCATAAGAATGAATCCCACAGGTGACTTGCTGTGAGAATGTGTAACTTTTAGAAAACATTTGTGGGAAACAGGGTCATAACAAATTAAAGGCACCTCCTGTGAGCACCATTGTCAAGACTGGCTCCTCCAGGCCACATCTGCCTGCCAAGAGCCACCCTAAGTAGCAATCACAAAGCCCAGGGCTCATTTTTCTTTGATTAGATCCCTTGTCGTAAAGAAAGAATTCCTCTCAGTTTAGAGTCTGTTTGGGTACTTTGTCCCCTGAATGAGGGACAATAACAGAGTACCAGACCTGAGTGAGGAAGGTGGGATGGGGAGCTTATTCTTTCATGTCGGAGGATGGAAAATAGGACACCCAGGAGCCCTCTTTTCCTCCCTGTGCCTCACTTCGTGAGTGAAATTCACCAGCAAAACACACCTGAGTCTTTAGCACCCTAGCTGTTTCTCAGTCTCCTTTTTAAGACATTAGTATAGTGCTTGCAACAGAAAAGGTTCAATAAATATTTGGAGAATGGATTTTGAATAGAACTTTGGATTACTTTAATGTATGAAGAAAAGGAAATCATTTGTGAACATGTCCACTTTATTATTAGATTAATCATTAGGTTAAAATGATGAGCCGTAACACTTCTGATGCTTATCACGATCAATAGGTCACATTGGCACAGTTCGGAGACACTGGCATAAAATCAAGTACATCTGAAGGATGCTGTTGTCAGGATGGGGATCAAGGCAGAGGATAAAGGAAAAGACGGGGAGGGTGAGTAGAACAGGTGTTGGAACCAAGGACAGGAATTGCAAGAATGAAAGAAAAGCTGTTTTATGCTTGGTTGCCTTGATTTTTCTCCTGTTGTGTTGAAGCAGTTTTCCCACTGGGTTCTGAAGAAATGAGGTTCTAGGGAGAGGTAAGGGGCCAACTTGAGGTCCGTGTAGCACAAAACCAGAGCTGCCTCATAATGACTAGTGAGAGCTGCTTGTGCACTTTCTTAACCAAATCCGGGTTCTACAACCTCATGTCAGTGGCTTCCAATTCGCCGTAGCTGGACTATTCACACTAGAAATCAAGTGCTTCAGATCAGAGCTAACAGCCAGTTGTTAATCATGTATCAGCACACCACTGGATGAATTTTCGGGCATCCTACCAATGAAAGATTACATTTACCAACAAAAAGTGGCAAAAAGAACCGTGGTATATGAAATACTCATTTTCTTCTTTCGTATTACATTTTGTCCATATTTAATGTCCAGTATATATATCTATAGTCAGGTTTGTTCACATTTAATTACAAACCCTAAGAGACAATAAAGCTAGAGAGCTTCTGGGAGCTTATAAACTCAGGATGAAAGTTTGTTAAAGAATTAAGAAGACTCATGCTACCTACTCAAAAATAAGAAAATAATAATAATTAAATTAAATTTAAAAAAACACGTTTATTTTTATTGATTTCATGTGGGGTTTTGTTTAGCTCAGTGCTTCTCAAACTTGGATGTGCACATAGGTCATTTAGGGATCTTGTTAAATGCAGAAAAAGGGAAATGTAAAGGAAGAAAACATATATTCTGTAGGTGTGGCGTAGGCCTGAGATTCTGTATTTCTAACAAGATTCCAGGTGACACTGATGGGGCTGGTCTATGGACTATATTTTGACTAGCAAATATTTAGCTATTGTGGCAATTTGACAAAAGTAAATAAACACAAAGGCCAACAAATGTTTTTGTTTTTGTTTTTGAATCTAGTTTCTAAGAAATTAACTGCATAGGGGAGGATTATGTTTTATCTTTGCGTTGAAGATCTTTGAATCTGGGCTATTGCACTTTTTTTTTTTTTTTTTTGGCAGATGTTTGTTGAGTTCACACAATATAGTAAAAGACTAAATGATCTGGAAACATTAGAAATCCCAATTATACAACTCACTGACTACCCATAAGCCTGAACAATGAAAAGCATTCTGTGGGCTTTACTCATTTAACTTCATTTAAACCTTACTTGGCATTCAAATTGCATTAATGTGATAAGTCTTGTGTAGCAATTAACAAACTGTGGTGATTGTGAACATTTCTGGAGTTTGTTATACTGAATGAAAGCAGACTTTGGGCATCTAATTCTTAACTCATTTTCTAGGGTTGATCTGGCTTTGTAGATGATTTATAATTTTTTTTTTCATTTTCCATTGCCAAGGAATCAAACTTGAGTTATGGCTCTATCTTTCCACCAGACATTAAGTTTGGGAAGTCATGTCTAATGGATGACTTTTAAGCAGTTTCTTCTCTTTGCTCTCTTCAGTAGAAAACTCATTGAATCTTCAAAAAGATAATCACATTGTATTCACACAAATGCACATCCAACACTTTACAAAAAGGTCACCAAAGCTGAGTGTTCTCCATTGCCCTAAGCCTTGTAAGCTCAAGCGTATTGAAAGGCACATGGTGAGTTGCATAATAACACATCCAGTGCTAACAATACTAGATATTGTGTCTGTTCCAGTGGCTCAGAATTAACTGTGTGGCTGAAAGAAGGCTTGAGGAAGTGAAAAAACTTTCTTTTCCAAGTTGGAGGGTACAAAGTATATTACCCAGAAGAGTAGCAGATGGTTTTTCAGCACTGAAATGCAGCATTGTTTTCCTAACAACCCAACTGGTGTTGGGAAGTCAGATTTAACTTACTATCTTCAGGCATTGGAAAGTGCTCCTAGATTTACTGTTTCCTATCTCTAGAAAAGCAGGGAATGGACTTCTTCCCTTCATACAAGTATCCATTACAGTGTTCTGCACAGATTAAGGCCTTCCTTTTGCAGAGAACCACGTATAGGGGCATTGCAATTTTATGGCTTATTGCGTAAGTGGGCCTAGGTTTCAGACGCAAGGAAGATTTCCTTGTAAAGTAACTTGACTTTACATTGCAAATGGGTTGGCTCTGGTGGATTCTCAAATCAAGTATTCTTTTATAGTAGCAAAATAAGTCTCTATCTCAAGCACTATGATCCATTTAATCATTCATGGCTGAAACATTACTGCTCACCATCTTACCATTTTTTGTCATAATATGTTAAAACTATTTAGCATGTTATTTTTTAACATTACTCTTGTAGGATAATTAGCTTATATGTATAATCAAGAATTTTGAGCAGAATGCATTTTTTAAATCACATAACAAACCCACGCACATATTTTAGGAGAGAGAGAGAGAGAGAGAGAGAGAGAGAGAGAGAGAGAGAGAGAATAGAAGAAGGGAAATGGAAAGGAAGAAAACATATATGGTGTTATATGCAATCTGAAATGAATTTTAAATCTTTGAAGTTAACTCTGGATTCTCAGATCCTATTATTATATTAAAAATTGTTACTTCATTGATAATAAAGTTCAGCTTTATGATATAGAAAGTGATCAGGCCCACATATCAGTTACCACTGTAGGTTGCATATTAAGTAAACCCAAATATCACATGCTTAAACTTCAGGGTTGGACTGGTTTAAAAAAATAAAATGGCATGTAACGTTTGTAGAACACAGGAGAAATCAACTGGTTCCAGAGAAATCTCTAAGGAATGTTGAGCTCTGAACCAAATTGTTGTTCACAGAGCTAGGACGTCATTATCCTATGAATCACTCTAATAGTTCTCATGGTACATTTTAGCTCAGCAACTTATTTTGTAATGCTATTGTCCATCAAGAATCACTATTGATGCATAATGGAAAAAATAAGTATCATTGTCCTTAATGTAAATACAGATGAAAGTAAACATGTTTTGTCTTGGCATTCAAGAATGTTCCATAGGGAACAATAGATAGGGATAGATAGCTTGTACAATTTGAGCATTGGCTCTTAGGAAGCTGTCTAGGTGGTGTTTTGCGTCTTAAGTGCTAAGTGGCTCTTCATATTTCCTGGGCTACTGAATAATCTGTCAAGAAGAATTTGTTCATTAGTAGAGGACTGGATTTGGCAGTTTATAAACTCAACACAGAGAGGCTGATTTTGTACCTTGGATAAGTACAAGTATTGAGTCCTTGTAGCCACTTTTCAATGCTTGCTTTGACTTCACACTTGTCACCTGACTACCAAGAGAAGTTCTCTTTTTGCTTTCTCAGTAATTTTTACTATTTGTTTCTACGAGTAAGGCAATGGTGATGGAATTCCTTTGCTTAGCAAAAAGAAAAGACCTTTCTTACCAGGTCTTTCCATTAAAACTGAAAACTCAGTTTCCGCTATTTCTTGGTGACATTTTTGGGTGTGTGCTGGTGTCACCTGTATTACAAGAATCTATTCAAATCAAAATTAACTTTTTCAACATGGTGTTTTCTCATACGAATTCTTTCTGCCTTAGTGATAAAAAGAAGTCAAAGTCAGTTTTTAGTTTTTCCCCTCATTACTCTATCTTCAAAAGAATACAAACAGGGTAAATAGCCTCTGTTTCCTTAGCAAAAAAAAGTTAACCTTTAGTACTCAGTTCTGATTCAAAAAAAGTTCTACATTAGCTTGAGTTGGCTCTGACGAAAGGAACAGGCAGCTGCAAGTCCCCCAAATCATTCAGGCCCATCATTATAGCCAAAGACATTTTAAAAATAAACTTTTAATTTTAGAATAGTTTTAGGTTTACAGAAAAGTTTTAAAGCTTTTCTATAGTCCTGAGACAGAATATCCAATCTTTTATAAAGTAGACATCATACCGGCAATATGTTATATAAGGTTAGTAGAGGTTTTCTTTTAATGATTTGTTATGATAAATGATTACACAGATAGTGGAAAACACTAGTGCATTTGGCATGTGAGCCCCACTGGGCATTCGACTTCCTTCGCCACCTAGACACAAAGTAGCCAGGTGGTTCCAAAAGGACAGATCCTGCTATGACAAGCATCTAGGCAAGGATTCCCCTTCTTTTCCATGAGTTAGATAAAGCCTTCAGCAATCTAGAGACACTTGGCAGCCAGGTGGCACTGATGGGGGGAAGCTGCTACACCAAGTTCTTGGCCTGGGAATCATTTCAGTCTTCTCTGGGCTGGAGAATCTCTCCCCATACCTAGACACATTGGATAGCCCACTGACACAGACGGGGTCCCACCACAAATGCCAAGCCTGGGATGTGCTCTGGATTCCCATTAAACTCCTCTAAGCACCAGATTTTCTGGCCTGAGAAAGTTCCCTTTCTACCTTCAGGGGGTATCATCAGGGATCACTGTGAGCCCTAGAAGGACCCAATCAGACCAAGAGAGCAACACAAAGTCTCAGAAAATGAAATTGTCATTGGATTTAAAGCACACAAAAATAGGCCAGGATCTATGTGCTAAACATAAACAGATTGACTGCCTGCTTAAAAACAAAAAATGATTTAAATAGGACACAGAGCCTTTTTATACAATACCCAAATAAGCAGGTTTATCAGAAAATAAGCCAACATGTAGTGATTTCAATGTGGATGATAAAAAACAATCAATTGATACTAATACCAATATGAATCAGTTGTTGGAATTATCTAACAAGGAATTCAGGCCAGCAATCACAAAAATACTTCAACCAGGAATTACAAGTGCTCTTGAAACAGATGATAGAAACATAGAAAAACAAAACATAGAACAATCACAGCAAGAAATAGAAGTTATAAAAAAAATAACCAAATGGAAATTTAAAAAACTGAAAGATATGCGCTGTGATCAAAACATATGGTGAATGCTGCTGCTAAATGCCATCCAATGGAAAGGCAGATATCTTCAATACAGGAAGCGGCAAATGGAGTCTCACTAACAGTGTGTGACAAGTTTCAACTTGTTCAATGCAGTCAGTTGGGTGTGAGCTACGGTTGAGAGAAGATGTGTTTTAAAGCATGCCATAATTCATGGATCGCGAACAACACATTAACATGAAATGGGCAAATGGTTTCATCATCCATCATGACAACGTACTGTGTCACACATCACTTTTGGTACGACAATTTCTGTCAAATGAAAACATTACGGTGTGTCTTCAGCCACCTTATTTACCAGAACTGGCACCGTGCAACTTCTGACTCTTCCCCAAAGTCAAAATGACCATGAAAGTTAAACATTTTGAATCAATTCAGGGCATTGAGGCAGGCATGATAGTGCAACGAAAGACACTCACAAAAGAGGACTTCCAGAACTGCTTCAAAAAGTGGAAAGAATGATAGGATAAGTGTGTTTCCCATATTTGTATAATAACATATACAATCCCCATATTTGTATAATAACATATAACAATCCCCATATTTGTATAATAACAGAGATTAAAATCTCAAAAAAATGTACTCACTGGTACAGATAAAAGAGTAGTGAGGGAATCTGAGGAAATTTATTCAACCTTAAAAATAGAAATGGATTGAAAATTAAAAAGATGGAAAACATGAACAGAGTCTCAGGGATCTGTGGGATGATAAAAACAGATCCACCGTATTGGTTTTAAAGAAGAGGAAAAAAAGAGCAGGGCTGAAAAAAACATTTGAAGCAGTAATGGCTGAAACCTCTCAGATCTGACAAAAGACATAAGCCTCTAGATTCAAAAAGTTTAACAAATCCCAAATAAGATAAACCCAAAGAAATGCATGCCAAGATACATGGTTATTAAATGTCTAAAAAGAAAGTGTTGAAAGCAATGGGAGAGAAACATTCTGTTACCTGAAGGGAAAGGCCAATTCAATAACAGTAGGTTTTTCATTTGAAACCATAGAGACCAGAAAGACACAATACAATTTTTCAAGTGCTAGAAGTAAAAGACTGTCAACTGCAAATTCTATAGCTGGCAAAACTATCCTTCAGAAGGAAAGGGAGATAGAGACATTTTAAAATGAAGGATTTTAAAATTAAGAGAATTTTTCATTAGCAGAACTACTCTTAATGTTTGACTAAAAGAACGTTTTAAAAAATAATGGAAATGATTAAATAAGAAATATTGAAGCCTTAGGAAGAAAGAAAGAATAATGAAAAGAGCAGAAATATGGGTAAATACAACAGGTTGTGCTTTTCCTTGTAAGTTTTCTAAATCATATTTGATTATTGAAACAAAAATTATAGTACTACCTGTTACTGAAGACTATAACATTTAGAAGGGAGAAGGGAAAGAGGACCTCAATGGAAATTAGTTTCCCGTAGTAAAATATATATAGTATTATATATATATATATCCCAGAGAAACCACTACAAAGTTATAGAAAGTGATACATCTAACACTGTAAATAAATATAGAATTAAAAAAATGTTAAAAAAAAAGAAGGCAAGCTGATTGGAAAAATCCAATCCCAAAGCTTACATAGTATATGATGCTAGTTATATAAAACATTTTTGAAATGATAAAACTATAGAGATAGAGAACAGATGAGCAGTTCCAGGTTTTAGAGACTAGAGTATCAGTGGGAGAGAGATGTACACAGTTATAAAAGCAACATGAGGGATTCTTATGGTGATAGAACAGGAATCTCTCTGTATTATTTGTTACAAGTGTAAGAGAATTTACAATTAATTCTAAATTAAAAGTTGAATTTTTAAAAATGTAAAAAGTACCCAATTCTTGAGAAAGTGGTTTATAAGGAATTTAATTCTTTAAAAAAATGCATTGGTGGTTTTCAAAATTTTTTTTAATTATTAGATAAAAGCAAGTTTTAATGCATTATATACACTAAGATTCTATTTATATTATTTCTAAATAAATAACATTTCATGTATTGTTGTGGATATATACATAAGTGGTGAAAGTATAGAGATGTATGTGTTAGTGTGTTACCACTTTTGATATAATACCTATTTTTAAGGAAAGGGTGAGAGAAACAGATGGGTATGATGAAGTCTTAGTTGTATTTATATATTTTTTTCTTTTACAAAAAATATAGCTGAAACAAAAAATAGTAAAATATTTTGTGTTAACTCTCATACAAGGTCTATGTTACATATTTTTATCAGAAATATTTCAAAATTAAATGCTTTCTAGGGATACAAATGAATAAATTTGATAAGGTTTGTGTTTCTGTAACCTTGGTTAGACAGTCTACATAATTGAACCATTTTGGTTTTTTAAAAAATGACTTTAGTTAAAAACAAATTTCATTTCATTTCTGTTGCATGACATAATTGCAAAGAAAAGGTATTTCAACTAGACCTACATGAAGCACCTCAGGGGTATAACATTATTTTCTATATTATAATGGGATTAGATTTGTTAGAAGAAAATTAATTCTAAAGAAATGTGAAACTAAGGAACTTGGATCAATCCCTCATTTAGCGTGCACATTCAGCTTTCTAGTAGGATTTGAGGCAAATTATAAATTGAACAAAACAACCCACAAAGTAGTACAATTCAGGATAAAAAGCAAGCAATGTGTAAGGGAAACAAAAAGATTAAGTACAAAAAGCACCACAAATCTGAAAAAAAGTAATTACTTTTATTGAATACGGTATTTGGATCTAAGTCTCTAGATGGCTAAGCTAAAAATCTATTAGATTGCAAAATCATTTGTTGCCAAACGCGATTAGATTACTGTACTATACTGTACTGTTGATACAATTTATCTTTGAAATTTAACTCATTTGGGGTTCAAAGTGTATGAAGTAGTAGTTCTAGCCCAGAATATTTCCCCCCTTTTTTTTATTCTTTCTTTCTTCTAATCATTCTTCTTCTGCTCCAAGCCACCCGCCACCAATCAGGTAGGAAATTCAGTCTCAGCCATTTTGGAGATTCTCTTCCAGGATATAAAAGATTTTTCAAATCTTCCGGCCTCTTAGGTGCTAGAAAAGTTGGGAAGGGACTAGGTTTTTTGTCAGTGGTGTTCAGCTGATGTATCACAGAAGACTTGTCCTTTGGAGCTTGAAAGTTCCTGTCACTTGTCTCTTGAGTCCTGCTCCTCCTGTGATCCCAGAGACACCTCTCAACATCATCCACAGCCATTCCCTCTACCTCCATCCTATGTGGAAAGGGACACTTGTCCCACTCTCCCCTTCCCCCCAGACTCATGTTCAAATCGCCTCCAAGGTGAACTGCTCCTCCCTCCACCATTCATTGTGTCCCTACACATCTTCTTCTGCAAGGACAATCTCACACCATGGAACCTGGCGAAGTCTATCTTTTCTGGAGTGAGAACGGAGAAAGGAAATTCTAGCAACTTTTTTTTTCTTAATACAATTAACAAGGTAATTTTCCAAACCAAAATTTAGGATAGTGAAGAAATTGTACTGACATGGAAGCTGTCTAAAGTCCTCTGCAATACAGCATGCAGATTATGTTTCTATGAGAAAGAAGACGGCCAGTTTTGCAGTGATCCAGGGACAAACAAATCGCAAACTTGTGCAGGTAAACTGGTGAAGAGTTATTTCCAAGAAGTTGATTGGATTGCTTTTAACTATGGTTTCAAAAATGTAAAAGTGGGAAAAAAAAAATCCTCTTCCTCTCAATGTGTAGGAGGAAAGACAGGCTAGGAGAAAGCATACACATTAGTAAGGGAACCAGAGACTAAATTAATTTTAATTCTGAAGTAGATATGTGAGAGTACTACTTTATAAGAAAAATGAGACATTTAGTATTGACAGCTGGAAAGGGATAAAGAGCAAGCTAAAAGAATCCAGAGAAGAGGCATATCATATAGGCATAAGATTACAACTTGAAACTCCACTTTGAGGTCCACCTTGAGGTAGGATGAAATAAATACATTATAATAACTTTATTGAATATTGATACTTCTGTTTGCAGTGAGAGCATAAAAGTGACTGTCAAAGGCAAGTATGTTTCTAAGAAGGATTCTTTTGAATGGAATTGGAGACGTCTAATCGTCTAATCGTGTTGTACTTTTGCCTTGGGAGAAACTTATTCCATTTCCCAGGAGGCAGTTAGACAAACGGCATCCAATAGAAGGTTCACTTTACACTAAACAAACAATGTCATCATAACTGATTTTTTTGGCATGTCCATATATGAACTAGCAAAAACAAACATTTAAACAAAATCACTTGGTGACTGGACTTGTCTACAGAGAGGGGGAAAAATCAGTTCAGTGCATCTGCTATTGTCTGTAACAGAGGTCGATAAACCTTTTCTATAGATGTCCAGATACTACATATTTCAGGCTTTACAGGGTACAGGCTTTACTGTCACAACTATTAACTCTGCTGCTGTAGCACGAGCACAACCATACACAGTCCATAAACAGATAGGTGTGGCTGCTTTCCAGTCAAGCTTTATTGACAAAAACGAGCAGCTGCAGGATTTGGCCCATGGAGGATAGTTTTCCAACATCTGGCCTAAACTGTCTTGGAGCCTAGGATATGACCCATTGTTATTGTTCTAGGAACTGTTTACCAGTGATGCTATGAAAAAAACGTAGGCTCAGAAGCTTGGGAAATATAAGGTATTGGTTAAATTAACATTTAAAAAAAGGATATTAGCTGATCTGTTTACCAGCATGTCCACAGAAGTACACTTTTTCAAGATTACAAATACGTTATCCAACTTTACTTTTAAAAATTAAAGTACTCAATAGCATGCACTTTTTCCATTGCGTACAGAGCACGCATTTTTCAATAATTTGCACATTAAAAATAACACCTCCCTCACTTATTTCTTGTCCTTTTTTGTCCTTAAATTCGAAAATGTGTTTTATTTGTTTTTTCTTTTCAGAAATAAAACTTTTAAATTCATTAAAAGACACAATGAAAATTGACTTGGGAAAGAGAGGAAATAAATTAAGTACTTTCAAAAGTAGAACTAATTAAGAAATTTAATGCAGAAGAGTTAGAATGTGGAACTGTCTAAGGGTCAAATTTTTAAATGATGAAAAACTTACTCATGCACATATACATTTATTTAAATGATTTATGGAAACGCTGCTTTGTGCTAAGCTTTATGATATGTGCCATAAAGGGCATGCAGAGTATAAAAATAAGTCAGGATTCTCTCCCTTGACAGACAACATAGACAAAATTGCATTGCTGATAGGTGAACTGATAAATGAGAAGCAGTATTTCCAAGAGTTAGTTTCTCTTTATATAAAGGCTGGGCATTGCAGCCGTTGGCCTAAGGGAGTTTACCCTAAAATAACCAAGCTTCATTTGTCAGGAAGCAGTTGAGAGATGGATATCTTTTCTTATTCCAGTGAAACTAGTTGGTGAATATCCTACTAAGGTCCCCAACCTTTCCCTCTCCCCAAGTTTCCCCCTACTGCTTTTAATAGCCAACACCATCTGCTACAGTTCAGCCACACATGTTAATTTTAATTCTATATTTTTCCTTATTTTTTTCCACATTCAAACATCAGTGAAAATCAGGACCAAAATGCATTTGTTTGTCTTTTATAGCCTTTGAAATGTTTTTGAGGGGGAAATGGAGTAGTCAATTGATTCTATTCAACTTAAGTAGGATATTTAGCAATCTTAACAGTAGGCAGAATCCAAATCTACCTATTTTTCACTTTTAAATCATTGTCAGGAGGCAGAAAATGGTGTCATGGGAGGATTATGACCATTGGTCTTGGCTTCAACAAAATAAAAACTTCGAACATAAAATTTAATTTTATATTTTCCAAAGAACATGTCAAATCGAGGTCCTCCCATCACTTGTGGGGTGGTGACCAGAGATGTAGTGGCAGTAAGGGTTGGGAAAAAAAGAGGGATAGTACATGTTATGGGCTGAATTGTGTCCCCCTAAGAACATGTGTTGAAGCCCTAACCTCCCCAGTAAATCAGAATGTGACCTTATTTAGAAACATGGTCTTTATAGAGGTAATCACATTAAAATGAGGTCATAAGGTATATTCTAATCTAGGACTGGTGCTTATGAAAAGGGTAAATTTGGACACAGAGACAGACATGCACAGAGGGAAGGCTGTGTGAAGAGGCAAGGGGTGAACATCACGTAAAGATGAAGCCAGAGATCATCTGCAAGTGATCTCTGTAGGGATGATGAATCTACAAGTCAAGGACAGCCAAAGATTGCCAGAAAACCACTAGATGCTAGATGAGAGGCATGGAACACATTGTCTCCTCACAACCCTCAGAAGGAACACCAGTACCTGCCAGCGTCCTGATCTCAGACTTCTGGCCTGAAGAACTGAGGGACAATACATTTCTGCTCTTTAAATCACTCAGTTTGTGGTGCTTTGTTACAGGAGTCCTAGACAACAGAGCACAGGAATGTGGAGTGAGAGAGGTCAAAGAGAATGTATGAGCTGAGGATATATGTTGATATGCATAATTCTCTGTCATTTTAAAAGATCATAATTTTCCATTTTGACCAGAACACTGAGTTTGTTTCCAAATTTCAAAGGGTCACTTAATGTGTTGGAGACATGGTGGGAGAAGTGAATCTCATTTGGGGGGAAACATCTGTCTATTTAGCCCTGGCTGAGATAAACATTATCCCACCTGGTCCTTGGTTATCAATCCTGCAGACCACTCAGTGTTTCTTATTCTAGCAAGGGCTCTGCACATCCAGGTCTCTGCACGCAACTTTCTTTGCTCTGAGTTGCAATGAATAAACCATATTTTTTAAAGTCTAGTTTGGGGCATGGACAACTGATTAGGGCTGTCTAGAGTACTTCACCACTGTTTTAAAATATGAAAATGTGTGGACCTCAATTAACGGCTAAGGACACAAAGCTTGCTTGCATGGGAACTCTGGGAAACTATTTCAGGATCTTGCCTAGACTCACCACCTAGGCGTTTCCACTCCACCACTTTGTCACTGCATTTTGTCTTAACAAACACATACAGGTGGTTCTATAATCTTACTGCTCCTGGAACTACTTGTTTTGAACCTATATGAAGTTTCTGGATTCTTTATACCACCTCTTGTTCTTAGAATTTGGGGTTTGGATAAGCCAGTAGGGAGGTTTTGCAGATTTCAGAGACCAGGCTCTTTTTGAGGGTACATTGACCAGTATCTAACTTCTTAACTTTCCCACCGGCTCACTTCTTTCTCTCATTTGAGGGACCTTTGCCCAAACTGTGAGTAAATAATTTTAGTCTTAAATGTGTAATCTACCAAAACTAATTCGTATTTTTCCTGATCAAGGCTATTAAAATGCAAAAGTAAACAATTTTATTTTTTCATTCTTTGCAGTATGTTGCTCGTTCTTTCTCTGAGACATAGGCATAGAACATTATTGCAACTGTCTGAACAGAAGGAAAGTTATTGGGTAACAGGAAATACCAGCAGTGAAACTCTAGTACGTTAAGCATTAGAGAATGGTGATTGAGGCAATTTGGAACAGTCATCCTGCTGAGGACAACCAAAATGTTAGATGAAATGTATTTTAAATTTTAATTAATTAATTAATTAATTAGTTAATTAATTTATTTATTCATTGAAATTTTGGAGGATGACAATGGATAGTAAAATTACATAGGTTTCAAGTGTACAATTCTGTATTACATCACCTATATATCACATTGTATGTTCACCACCCAGTCAGTTCTCCTTCCATCATCATATATTTGACTCCCTTTACCCTCTTCTGCTATTCTCCCTACCCCCTTCCCCTCTGAGAAGACTAAACAATTGTCTATGTCTATGAGTTTTTGTTTCTTTGTTTGTTTTGTTCCTTTGGTACTTTCAGTTTTATATCCCACAAAACCATCAAAGAACTAAAACTATAGTGAGGAAATACTGTACCAAAATCTTGAAGGGGACAAGAACCCGATGGATTATCCCAATACATGATGCTGCTTTGATCTATGGGTATTTTTTTTTTAAGATTTTATTGGGGAAGGAGAACAGGACTTTAATGGGGAACAGTGTGTACTTCCAGGATTTTTTTCCAAGTCAAGTTGACCTTTCAATCCCAGCCGTGGAGGGTGCTGTTCAGCTTCAAGTTGTTGTCCTTTCAGTCTTCCTTGTGGAGGGTCGCAGCTCAGCTCCAGGTCCAGTTGCCTGTTGCTAGTTGCAGGGGGTGCTGCCCACCATCCCTTGCGGAGTCGAACCGGCAACCTTGTGGTTGAGAGCCCGCACTCCAATCAACTGAACCATCTGGGATCTCAGCGGCAGCTCAGCTCAAGGTGCATGTTCAATCTTAGTTGCAAGGGGCACTGCCCACCATCCCTTGCGGGACTTGAGGAATTGAACTGGCAACCTTGCGGCCAAGAGCCCACTGACCCATGTGGGGATCGAACCAGCAGCCTTCGGAGCCAGGAGCATGGGGCTCCAACCGCCTGAGCAATCAGGCAGGCCCTATGGGTATTTTTTTAATCCAAAAAAATGACCTATCAAACCAAATTGCTTTGGTAGCCTCATGGAGTAAAGGAACACCAAAAATCAGTGCCTATGGCCCATCCAGGATAGAGACTCCTTTAAGCCACTTCCACTTTAAGCAGGGACCCCTGAGACTAGGGTAAGGGTAAACTATGGGAATAGACTTGCACACTGGCTTTACATTTTCTGGGTCATCAAGGGAATCTCTACTGATTAAAGTGGTCCCAAGCTAGGGAAACTCTTAACACCTGGCTGAGGCAAAACAAAACAAAACAAAAACAAAAACAAAACAAAAAAATGAAACCCATCTGTAGGAATTTTCCATGATCTCATGACTCAAATTATTCCCATGGATGATTTTGTTGAAATGTCCAGGATACGGCCCAAGGTAATGAGAAACTCAAGGGAATCAGACACCATGAATACTGAAAGCACAGAGAATGGAAAGCTTCACAAAAACTTGAGATATTGAGACTCTGAGACTCAGACTCCTTACTGTGTTCAAAGAACTAAAGCCAAAGTTATAAATAAAACAGTAAACTGAAACTGTAGAAAATATATTGGAAGACTTGAATAGGTACTGAGTGAAAATTTATGATCTGAATAACATAATAACTGAAATAATTTAGTGGGTTTGTGTTACATTAGATGGGATATAGTTGAAGAGAGAAGTAATGAGTGAAAGGATGGATCAGAAAACAACTGAAAAGGTTGCAACAGAGAAAGACAAAATGATAAAAAATACACACAAGAATAAAGGAATCAGAAATTCTTTCATACTTCTATTTGGAGTACCAGAGATATGAGTGAAACTTGTGGAACAATCTCCATAGCTATATTATATGACCTCAAAACGTGTAAAATATTTTTGACAAAGAGTAGAAATGGCCAAACTTGTAAACATAGTGGGAGATTTTAACTAATTTCAGTAAGTAGAGATTTAAATAGCATAGTTATCAATCATGACCTAATGAACATAAACATAATGTATCCTTTAAGAACACAGTATGCATGGAACTTTGATGAAAGTTGACCATAAATGGATTAAAAAGCAAGTCTCATCAACTATCAAATGACTACAATCATTCAGAGTGTTTTCTATGATGACAATGACATTTTGATAGGAATCAATGGCATAACAATTACAAGAAAATTCACATACATTTGAAAATTTAAAAAAATCTTCATGTTTAATGACTTTCACATCTTTTTTTTTTCTCCACTTTTCTCTTACTTTCCTTTCTTTTTCTTTTTCTTTTTTTCTTTCAGATTGTTTAATTGCCTTTGGTTTTTATTATTGTTGATAAAAAAGATACTGTCAAGTTAATCTGGAATTTCAATTGTGTTTATATTACTGAGTTTTCTCTCTTACCCCCACCCCACCCCACCCCCACGAAGATATTACTTCAAAAACACTTTGTCCTCTTCCTTCTTCAGGATTGGGTGCTCTCTAATCCCGCTGCATAACTGTCATCCTGAGAATTTCCTTGACTCTCCTCCTGGGTTACACCCCTATTTCCTAAAACTTTATTCTCTCTTTTTCTTGTATGTTTATTTGTTTTGCTAAAGACATCTTTATGTAATTGTCCTGAAAATATGCGGTAAATTTTCTGAGTTTTTGTTGTGCTATCACAACAAAAGAGATTTTGTTGTGCTATCACATTTGATTGTTAATTTGGCAAATTCTAGAATTCTAGAATTAAAATGATATTTTTGGTAACTTTGAAGGCATTGCTCCATTTTCTTCTAACATCAAGAAAGGTAGATGAAAAATTTTGCTAAGTGATTCTTTTATAGGGAACATGCATATTTACTTAGATGCTTTTTTTGTCTGTACACCTTTTACGGATTTTTTTGCTATCCTTAAAGTTTCAAGTTAATGAGAATTTTTCCAAGTCTAGGACATTATTTTTTTTCATTTTCTTAGCACTTCTTAGGCCCTTTAAACCTGAAAACTCAATTCCTTCTACACTTCAAGGAATTTTAAAATTTTATTTCTATGATAATTTCTTCTTCATATTTTATTATTCTGTTCTTACTTGAATAACCTCCTGGCAGTTTAATATTGGGCCTCCTGATTACTTCTCCATGTCTCACATATTTTCTTTCATGTGTTTTATCTCTTAAGTATAGTAGTTAACAGAAAGGGTTCCAGAGCCAGATTCACTCTATTTGAATGTGTCTTTTCCTCCACATTAAACCAATAGGTGATTGTTTTCTTATCTGTAAATTGGAAAAAATAATTGAATCTACCTTATAGAAGTATAGGGGAGTAAGTGAGTTAATACATACAACATGTTTACAATAGTGCTTGGGGTTTTCTAATTATTTTCTGGTTTTATTATTTGATTTTATTATTTGATTGTATTATTTGGTTTTTTTAATTTGACTTTTTTGTTTGGTTTTATTATTCTGCCACACCACTGAATATTATTATTATTTTTTAAATATTGGAGAACACTTTCATATTCCCTGATTTTTGTTTTGTTTTTCTTTTTGTTTTCTTGGATGTATAATGTCTTCTCAAATTTCAAGGTATATGCTGAAACCCCTCACTCCCCTTTTCGGTTTTCTTTAATTTCCTGTATTACTTGCTTACTCAGGTCAATTTTGTCTTTCTCCTTCATTCTGTTAGATTTTATCACGTGGCTGATGATCTTGCTTACTTTTCTATATTTAAGAATAAAGGATAGTGTAGGTGTTGTGGGTTTTGTTAACTATTAAATAACTTAATTTGTTTCACAGTGGGCTTCTCCATTGTTCGGGGAATCTGACCAGATTGTTGACAGGTACACCGATTCAATTCAAAATATCACACTTGAATTTAGAGTAAGCATAGTCCAAACAGAAGAAGAGGGCTTTATTGAAGGTATCGACAATAATTCTAGAAAGCATAGTTTCTTTAGGGAAGAACTTTTGCGTTTTTCTCCTTAAAGATAAAAGCTGAGTTGCCTGCTTTTATGTGGATAGAGGATGAAACAAGGGGTAACTGGCACTGCTGTTTCATAATGAAGTATTTTTTTTTTTTATTTCCTACCTTTATTTCAAAATTTGCTGTTCTTTTTTATTAACTTTAACCTCAAAATCTTTGGGGCTTTGATCAGCAGAGCAGCTAGTGCTATGTGCGGAACTGTTTCTAATTGTAGGGGTCAACAAACGATAGCCATGTTTTAGTGCAGTCTTATTGGATTACAAGTACCTCCATTCCTTTAGGAATTGTTGATGGCAGCTTTGTGGTACAATAGCCGAATTTCATACTTATGACAGGGACGGTATGGTGTGCAAGCCTAAAACATTTAGCATCTGACCCTTGACAGAAAAGGATTACCAGATGGTACTTGCTTTACTGTTTCACCTGTTTTATAACTTTCTAAAATTTGTTAACACCTCTTGTGTGATAATGATCCCCCTTTCTGTTCTCTTTATAAGCTTGTTTTTTCTTACATTTTATCTCAATGTATTTCATGAGGGACATGAGGTATATGTAGGTTTTCAGTCTGCTATCTTGAACTAGAACCCTGTTTTCTTTCATCTTAAATGCATTGAGTTCACATTGAGCGTATTATTTTTATTCATTTCTGCCTTGTAATTCTATAACCTTGACTTAAATCACATCTTGTTTTCCTCTTCTTATTTCTCTGTTATTTTCCAAAATTAATGGCCTTCTCTCTCTCTCTCTCTTTCTCTCTCTCTGTCTCTCTGTCTCTCCGCTCTTCTCTCCTTTCACTAATACCACCCTCCACTTTTTGTCTGTCTCTCCTTTAGAGACATGACTTTTCTTAATTAAAAATTAATTAGTTTCTAGATTGCTCATATCCATTGTTTTCACATATTGGCCATTTGAAGCATCCTAGCAGTTTTGCTCTAAAATTAGGAGGAAAGAAATTCAGCGTGCTTATACTTTTTATTTCTGCTTATACCTTCTGGAGGACATGGGGATTTTATCAAGTGACTTACTATTTTTAAGGTAACTTATTCAATCCTACTAAACAGACATATAGCTAGCTGTTTAATGACTAGCCAGTTATTGAAACAAAGTCAAATTTCTAATTTTTCTTTTTCTGGTTTGTATGTATGTATTTGTTGTATGTATTTTTGTATGTATGTATGTTTTTGTATGTATGTATGTATTTTTGTATGTTTTGTATGTATGTTGTATGTATTGTTTGTTGTATGCATTTCTAGATTTGTATGTATGAGATTCACAGATCAGCCAACTTCGCTCTTTATCTGTTATGAAGAAAAGTTCTGGTGGTGCAGTTCATTGAATGCATTGGCTATATATGTTTTGAGGATTAATAGTAGATTTCAGTGCTACCTCTCTGTTTCTCATTACTATTAATATCTATGGATAATTAGGAGACTGTACTCACTGCTTTCATATCATAGGGATGGAGTAAAGATGAATGAGGCAGGTGTTTGTAACATGCTTTTAGGATGTCAAAAGGATGTCTGTTGTTAATAGTGACATCTTAAGAGGCATTATATCTTTGTTCCCTGCTTCATTCAACTTGATTATATAAATGGAAGTAGGAACCCTTTTCTCATTGCTGTCCCTTAGGTTTGTTTGGGACTTACAACAAGCTCACATTTTTGCAGAGTTTCAAAACTCCTGAAGTCACTGCATTTGTACTAAAGTTTTGAGAGTAGAGCTGTTGCAGTTCAGGGGACAAGTGTGAAGGATCCATGGTTGACTTGGTATGCATAAAAAACAGAAATAAACTTGACATTATGACACCAATAACCAAAATTTAACCTAAAACATATAAATTAGTCACGTGTTATAATTAAAAACAGCAACAACAATAACACACACACACACATAATCAGGGGCCAACAATTCCTAAAAGAATGAAATGAGAATGAATGAGAAATGAGAAAACTGGCTCACCAGATCTGTCCTATAATTTAGGCTTGAAGTTTTTGAACTTATTACAGTCCTATGTCATCCCACTGTACTTTTGTAAGATGTACTCGACAATGTATCTTTCAATCTTAATTTGAATAACTGCAACTTTTCACTTGGAAAGATTTTTGTGTGAGTCTATTCATATATTGTATATGTGGTCAGATATAACTTTAGTGCTGAGAAAAACTAGAGGTACAAAAAAGTTTTAATCATTTGGTCACCATGTAGATATTTACATAATGTAATCGCATCAACTAATTAAATGTCAGGCCATTTGTAATACAGAAATCAAGCAATGACCATAGGTCATCAGATGTAATAATTAGACATGCATGTATAATCGCATTAGAATCATATTAAGAAAAAAAGCAACATCAAGACAGGTCATTTCTTTGTTCCTAATTACTTTTTTATAGTTTTGAGTTGATTTATTGGCACCATTAGGAGATGCACAAATGTGTGTGTGTGTGTGTGTGTGTGCGTGTATCTGTGTGTGTGTGTGTGTGTGTGTGTGTTTTATTTGGGTTTATTATGTCAAGTCACAGTTTTCAAATGGATCTTTTTGATGTTTGTGGAGAGTTAGTTAAAAAAAATTAATAAGAAGGATAAACAAATAGCATGTTTTAACCCTGTGTTGAGCATACTGCTTTTTGATTCTTCTATAGCTCAAGAGAGCCAGAAAATTTAATTTTCAATGTATTACCCAGAATTTAACGAAAAATAAGAAGGAAGCTTCTCAGCAATTAATAGTGCAAAACTTCCTTTGTTCATGAATTTTACTTCTTTAAAGTAACTATAAAAAAATAATTTGCTTCAAATCTTTTTTGTGCCAAAAATAGATATAAACATAATTAATATTAATAGTAAGCTAAAATATTTGTTTTGTAACATCAGGCAAAATCATCATAATTCTTTATTAATAATAATCATTTGTTCTAAGAAAATATAAGATGTAACTAGTGGCAATTTAGTTCTGATATCCCATATAAAATATGAAGACATTCAGTTCTTTTTATTTTTAAAACACAACACTTCTTTTAGACTTTCTGAAGAGTTTGCTTTGGTTGAATTCAGAGAATTTTGTTTGCTTGTTGTTTAAAATGTGTGTGAGGGAAAACAGCCAAAGATAATGGAATTCTCAAGGAGACAGGTGACTTCAATAAGCTAGTCAAGTTCTGTAAGAGTAGAAGACCATTATTAAACTGGTTTTCAGGGACAAGGATGAAACCTTTATTTTAAGCTTTCCACATTAATAAGAGAGAGCCTGTCTTCATCATGTAGATGGATTTGACTGGCAGGCATTTTATAACCATATCTACATTATAGCAATGTGTATCGTAAAGATTTTCTTAGCAATTTAGACAGATGATTTTTTTTAAAGCCTGAAAGAAAAGTCAGAGATAGGTAATAGGTTTTGAAAGTATCTACTTTGAATTAATGATTAAAAACCACTGAAATATACAGCATATATATGAATTTAGTTCTATAAAAACTAAGCAAGAATCATACACCAGAACTTTAAATAACACAGAAGCACACAAAAATAACCAAGACAAGTTAAGAAAAATTGTGAAAAGTAAAGAGTATTGGTGGTAATACTAATTTTAAACTACAACATTTAAAATAATTTATATCCGTGAATGAATATGTGATATAATGTAATGGAAGGAATAAAGATCACTGGGAAACAAATTATTTTGGTAAAATTTACTAGACATCTAGAGAAAGAATAAAGCCAGACACCTACTTCAAAACTTATATTATAATTAGTATACGCTTCTTGGAGATCCACTTCTTATGTATAAATTAAACTATGAAATTCTATAATAAAATTATCAGGGTGTAGGTGAAGTCTTTATAAGAAAGAAACAAAGTCAAGAAGCCAAAAGAACAAGAATAAATTTACTAAAATTAATTTAAATGTATACACATATGTATTTATATTTACATATGAAATTTACATTAACAACTTTTAATGATTGGCTAGGTTCCTGTTCATATATTCCTATCAACTTTCAGTAAGGGAACACTACATGCCATCTCGCTGCTTCAGTCCAGCCATCAGCTCAGAACTACTCCTGACTCATTTGAGGCATTTAAAAGAATTGTAGAGAGATGGTAGAAATCTCCATCTTATCTCCAGTAAGACTTGCTGTTGGTTCCATGTTAAATTGGTTTGCTCATTCTAGGAGGAGTTGGGCTCTGGATTTTTTGTTCAACACCTGTTTTTTTTGTTTTGTTTTTAAAACATTTTTAATCTTTTCTGAAAGAAATATGCCTTGGGGTTTCTCTTCATATTAAGATATAGCTAGTCCCATGTTTTTCCTGCAAAATAATTAGAGAAGAGTTTTTCTTTTATTTTTAAATCACAATGGTTCTTTAAAGATCATAAAGACTAGAAACTGTATAGAGAACAAAGATAACCACTAGCCATGGCAAAAATAGTAAATACAGAATTGCAAACAAGGCATCTTTGCTGGGAATGATCTTGAGAAAATTGCTGCTCTGCCTTTCTGAATCCTTAGTGCAGAGGCGAATCCAGATTTTGTGGGGACTCAAGTTTATGCTGTTTGTGGGACACTCTTTCAGGAAAAAAAAATATTTTAAAATTGCAAAATTAGTTAAAGGGGTGAATATTTATTTAGAGGGTCCAGGTGAGGGGTCCTGAAGTTTAAGCTTCATTATCTTTATGCTAAACTAACCTCTGCTCCTGGTGATTATTATCTGATTCACTGTACACCATTCATCTGACACTTAATAATACACTGCCTAATTTTGTTATTTTACTCTCCATGCCTAGAATTTAAATTCCTGGAAAGTGTTTTGCAAAATGTACTCTCTTCTACCATACCTTTTCCTTCTCTTGTTCCCTGCCCCTCAGTGCTCATCCTGAACCAAATGTCTGTGCTCAGAGTGGGTGCTCAATAGATTATTTGTAGAATATATTTTTGAATATACAGTAGATGAATAACCACTTCTTCTGAAATGAACAGTTTTCTTTTGAAGTGGGTAAATAAGAAATTACGAGGCTAAATGTTTCTATAGATGATGTTTTAAACCTAATAGCAAATTGCATACGATGGAATGAATCATTGGGACGGGGAGACCTCAACCAAGAATTTATTAATGTAAGGAGTAGTATTATTTTTCCAAATGGATTACTTGTTAAAACATTCGACTAATGCTGAAGGTCTCCCAGAGGACAATTGAATTAATTCGACAAAGTTAGCCTCCACACAAAACACTGTCCTCCTCTACAGTCTGTAAATGCCAAGTTTGTATCATCATCTTTGTCAGCCATCAGTTTGATAACCATGGTGGTTGTGTCATTACTGACAAATTTTTACACCATTCTTTTGTCTCAGATGTAAATGGAGATGTGGGTGCACTTTTCTAGCTTTCCTCATCTACCCTAGTCTTTTTCCTTATTAAAAATTACCCATGTAGAAAATTAAAAGAAAGCAAAACTAACTATAGAATCACAACTCATAAGCACTCCAATGATTTGTAATTTTCCTAACTATTAACAATTTACTCCCTATAGACTACAGAATAGATGGGATAGGCTGTTGGCTATGCAGAAGCCCCTACTAAATCCGTCCCTCCCACTCCAGAAGATATAAAAAAAAAGCAAGCAAGGGAAAATGACATTGGGACAACCTTAGATTAATCTTAATTTGTTTTTTTAAGAAAATGATTAACAAATGTTGGTCTTTTTTGTCATAGTAAGAGAAATTACTTCTAACACCAGGAAGCATTCTTTAACAAACATAGAAAAATACAAACTTGGAATTGTTACATCTTTGCCATAAACATGTTGGCAATTATTGTCTTTTTATTATCATTGCCCAAATTAAGTTCCATTAGCATTTAAGACAACACAAATTAAGGGAACCATAATGAGTTTGAAAATACTGCAAAGAGGGACAGTGACCTTATGTTGACATACACTCAAGTGTACAATTGGAGCACAGAAACATTATCAGCAAGAGTCAAGGGATACTATTAAGGGCCCCAACTTCTGCTACCAACTTAGGGATCGTGATAGGTTGATGTTCTAAAGCTGTTACATACAAATAAATCCAGTCCCAAGACCTCGGTTGCCATATTTCTAATTAGACAAAGTGACTAAATGCTGTTGATTGACCAAATGAGGAACAAAAATTGGCTGATATATTCCATATCACTTTCTGTTTTGTGATTATAATGGTTATACAGGGCCCGAGATCAAACAGAGATCAAAGTAAAATTTGAGTGAAGAACAATTAACCATTAGAGGCAAATCTGAAAAATTAGTCATTAGAGCCAGAACTAAGTTAATGCACTGGTGAGACTGTGGAGGATTAGTATGACGTTCAGGGCATGGACTGTGGAGCCAGACTGCCTGGGTGTGAATCCTGGCTCCACCGATCACTTGCCATGTGACATTGGGCAAGTTTCCCCATCTCCATCTTCCTAACTTTCTCATAGACTTATTATGAGGAGTAAATGAGTTAATGGCCATAAAGTGCTAAGAATAATGCCTCACATGCACTTAATTGCTATATAAGCTCTTCTGACAATATTTTTAGATAAAATAGAAGAAAGGGGAATTTTACAACACCACTGTGTTTCCATTTGTGAATTCCACTTGTATAACAAAAGTGCCAATATGGACAATAGAAAAGAGGAAGAAATTTAATATAGCGTCAGAATAAGGGGGATGACTTGAGCTTCAGGTCCAGATGGTTCTATATGCCAAACCTATAATATCCCCATTGTGGTGTCCACCATGATGTATCTAACTATGACTTATCTGTATACATCTACATGTAACACTCATATATATTAATATATGTATGACATATATGTATGAGTTCTGACAATTAAGTTCTTGAACTCATCCTAGAAAAAGTGCTACATACCTCATTGCTGAATGTCACTATGGTCCCCTTCAAAGTACTCCCCTTGGGAAGCTATGCACCAATGCCAGCACCTAGTCTACCCTTCAAAGCAATTTTGGAACTCTTTTTCTGGAATGGCCATCAGAGCTGTGGTCGTATTACCCTTGACTTCCTAAATGTCATCAAAACGTTTTCCTTTCAATATTTCCTCCATTTTGGGGTAAGGAAAGAGGTCATTGGGGGCCAGATCAGGTGAGTAGGGAGTGTGTTCCAATACAGTGATTTGTTTACTGGCTAAAAATTCCCTCAGACGGTGCTGTGCGACCTGGTGCATTGTCGTGATGCAAGAGCCATGAATTGTTGGTGAAAAGTTCCGGTCATCTAACTTTTTCATGAAGCCTTTTCAGCACTTCCAAATAGTAAACTTGGTTAATTGTTTGTCCAGTTGATACAAATTCATAATGAATAATCCCTCTGATATCAAAAAAGATTAGCAACATTGTTGTAACAAGTTCGTGAACTTAATTGTCAGATCACCTCTATGAAGCGGAAGGTGAACCTAAACTAAAGAACTTACCACTTTGTCATTATTAGGTCCTGAGTTCCTTGGCTGGTTTGCCTTCTTCCCTCTACTTCTCAAAATCTTATCATATTTGTTCTATGTATAATATTAAAATTTTTGGTTATACCTAGCAGGAAGAATAGGGAAAAATATGTCTACTGTATCTTCCTGAAAAAAACACAACACATTATTCATTTTTTCATCAACATTTAAAACTTTTCTCATGACAGAATTGAACAGATTTGTTTTTTCCTACCAGGTTCACTGTCATTCCTCTTTCTCTCTCCATTGGCTTAAAGATGGTTCTGATTTATGTTAATTATTTTTATCAGGTTGGATTTTATTTGTTGTAATAAAGTATAAAAAGTAGCTTTTCAATGTGATTCCAAGCAGATTGTTTCCTGTAAGTTAAATTAAGAAATACTTGCCAATATTGATAAGTTTCAGTTACTATGCTATGCCTGTAAGTTGTTATTCAACACAGAAGATATATATGAAATTGTGGGACATTTTGGAGAAAAAAATGTAAACACAGCTTGAGTTCTACATATCGGTATAGGTTCAATGGCTGCTATCATCATGCTCCATGAACAAGGTTGTACTTTTGGCGTAAAGCTATAATATACATATTAATGCTTTGGAATATTATCTTGAAATGAAGTTTGCTTTAAATATCTTGAACATGAGAGATCATCTTTTCATATTATGTTACACTGTCTTTTACCCAATAATTGAAATGTTATAGTGCAGGGTGTTGCTACTCAAAGTGTGGTCCATGAACCACAATGTTAGCATCATGGGGGAAATGGTTAGAAAGGCGAATTTGTGGCTCCTACCCTCGACTTGATGAATCAAAATTTCTGGAGGAGGGGCTTAGGAGTCTGTGATTTTAGCAACTCCAAGGATCCACGGATGGTTCTTACGTACACCTTTGGCAAAGTGCGTAGAAATTCTTTGGGCACCAGAGCCTTACTGTGTATTCCAACTCAACCACTTCTTAGCTGTGTCACCATTATTCACTGCTGGCCTCGATGTCCTTACCTAGAAAATAGGATAATGATAGGATATGCATTTAAAGATTGTTTTGAAAATTAAACGAATAGATAAAAGATATTTGCAGTATGCCCAGCACCTGCTTAACATCTGATAAATGGTAGTTATTGAAACTGTATAGCAGGGTCATAATAGTGAAAAAAAGAGGTCTTTTATTCTTTTTTTTTCCCTGTTTGGTGTTTTTAGTTTCACTAGAATTCATACGGTACGGAAATGCCTGAATTTTTATTTAAGTCCGTTGCCAAGATAGTATCTCTCTCCAGCCAGGCAAATATGAGGCTTTTGTATATTAATTTTGTATTCACTGATGGAAAAGATTCTGATGCACAAAACATACACACATGGGGACATATACGTGCATACACACACACACACACACACACACACACACATCATTTCGCCTACATCGTATTTGCAGGTGACAATCCCTGGAACCCAAGCAAGTTGAAGCACGGGGTTTGAGTCCTAACTCCTCTTTTGCTCCCAGGACCTGTCTATTCCCCTATAGCCCTGCCCAAATCTAGTTCTAGCATATCACACTGAATCCATCCTTCTTCCTTACCTCCTTTCTGCCCTCTAGAGCCTATGAACTTAAAATCTGCTGCCTCCTAACTTCCTGAAAACCACCTTTCTATTATTTCACTGTGATAATGTTTCCTTTGGTCCAGTCCAGTCTCCAAGCCTTAGAACTTGCCATGTGTACTCAGACCTTACCCTCATCTCATCCCCTGCAACATGGATTTGTTGGAAGGACATATTTGGTGCATAGTCTGTACTTAGGGTTTGATACTTATTTTTATCTGAATATACCCTGTCTCTTCATCAGTTTAAGCATTATTTTTAAGGCAAGGACAAGTGTATGTCTTTTATCTCTTTATATATTCAGCCATTGATTGTTGCATGTCTCCCACAAAATGCTTTTAAAAGGACTAAAATTTTGATAATGCTTTTCATTTTGTTAATCACTTTTATGTGTACGCTACTACTACTAATATCATTGATTGAGCTCTATCTTTACATGAGGCACTGTGCTTTATGTAATCTGACTCATATAATTTCTATAACTCCATCGGTTAGGTACTGTTATCATCCCTTTTTTTCCAGAGGATAAAACTGACGCCAGTAACTTCTCAAGGTCACACTGATAATACATGTTGGCGAGTGGCTTGTAACTCAGGCAATTTGCCTTCAAGAGCCCTCTTTCTCAGTCAACTTGTTCTATGACCTCTTACTTAATATAACCAAAGAAAGCACAACAATTCAGAGAAGCTAAGTAAACGGCCTGTAGCAACTAGGTAGGTTTTCTAGCTTCAATTTTTTTTCCAGTATACCACAGGACAACTGTGCAAGTAAATATTTGTTAATGGAAATAAAGACTTGGGGGGACTTCTTCATTATATCATATATTTTTTCTACTTTTGACTTCGGGGATCTCACCACAATGATGTAAATTGTTTGTTCAATGTATTAGAGAAAGAGACAGACAGAGAAGGAGAAGGGAAGGGAAGGAGGTTAATAGACACAAGATGAAGGCACATTTCATTACAAGACTGGGTATTTGTGATTTTCTGTGTGCCACCCATGTTTTATTTCCATTTTAGTAATTGAAATATAAATGTCCTCTATTTCGTTTGTTTGTTTGTTTGTTTAAACTGATGGTTGCCAGATGTGAAGGGGATGGGAGGTTAGTGGGCTGGGTGAAAAAGGTGAAGGGATTCAGAAGTACATGTTGGTAGTTAAAAAATAGTCACAGGGATGTAAATTATAGCATAGGGAATATAATCGATAATATTATAATAAGTATGTATAGTGCCAGGTGGGATTAGACTTATCAGAGGGATCACTTCATACATTATATAAATGTCTAACTACTATGCTGTACCCCTGAGATTAATATATTGAACATAAATTGTAATTGAAAAAAATAGTAAAATAATTGTTCCAGTGAAAATTAGTACTGACCCTCTGGGTTGGGTGATCACAGAGCACAATAAAGGAATTCTCTGTTGTTATAGACTGAAAAAAAAAGAAGAAAAAACATATAAATGTTCTCATACTTGTTGTCAGCCTTCAGTTGTCAATGAAATATACCCGGAGAGCTTTATAAAGTTGTTTCCCCCCCCTCCCTCTTTGTTTAAAAAGAAGAAAACAAGCAAACATCAATAAAAGCAAAAAGCCATACCTGTATTCTTGGCAATTAACAATCACTGAACCTAGCTTCAAATTCTATTAAAGTAATGGGGCCAAAATAGGTAGGAAAAATCTGTACGTATCCAGGGGATAACAGGACATTAGCAATAAACAACTTGCTTTATAAAGTACAAATTGGGCCAGATAGGTTTGGTCCACACATTTCCAAATCACTATGTCAGTGAATAAAGAGAAGGAAGTAAATATAATGCATTTGGCACATGAGCTAGGAACACACAGCAACACACAGCTATGTCTCTCTGTACTTACAGTCCAACTCAAGAAGGAAGAAGTTGAGGAAAGCCCAGCCAAGTGCGATATGGAAAATATTGATTTGTTACTTGAATGATGAGGAGGAGCCAGAAAACAAGAAATCAGAACCGTGTATAATTGGAGTTGTACAAGGCAATAAATTGTTACTCTATAGCTGAATTTTGTCAGTGTATTTGCTGGAACTCTAGCTCTGTGCCAGTTTGTACTGAAAACTCAAAGGCAGTTGTTATAATCCACCATCACCTTCTACATACCAAGCAGTCTTATGATCTAGCTGTTCTAATCAAATTTAGGTGCCTGTTACCCATTCCTGGACTGCTGTATCATGGAAGCTATCAGTCTGGTCACTTTAATTTGTATTCTTCTGGACTCTGGGACCACTTTGTTATATGCAGGGAGCTTGTTTGGCCAGGTACTGGCCAAACAGGTAGATTTCTGAGCCAAGGGGTTACCTCAATCTTTTTTCAAAGTTTGCTGGAGCTAACATTTTTTTATTGTTGTCCTTTCTTCTTCCATAGCTGTATTGTTACTCTGCGTGTTCAACTATGTGCTATGTGCAAGCATATTGGCAGTTCTGTGGTTTTGTTTTATTTCTTTACAGTCCTTCTGTATAGAGGAGGGACATCTTTATAGTCCTTCCTCACAGGCCACTGGATTCCCTGATAGGCAGGTGGTCAGCTCATGCTCTTTCAAAGGAGCTGACTTTCCTCTTCCTTTCAGTTAGCCACTTTCCTATAAATGAAAACACTATACTTCATTTTCTTTCTCTCAACAATGTTTTCTGTATGTTTAAAAAAAAAATTGTGAACAGAGAGCCAAGAATACCACACTATATTCTATAGCAGGCTATTTCAAAATAAGATCCATCTTGGAAGCCATGCATTCTGTTGTTTGACTAATTATGCTTTTCCATGTTTCCACGCAGCAGTCTACGTGGCAACATGGAAAAGCCTGTCTGTCACCTCGTACTTGCCCCTAAAGAAAGGACAGTCTGTGAGACAGATCCTTTCGGGGACTTTGCTTCACCTTTGTATTTACATCTTATGTCTCCCTGTTTGGCCCCAAACACATGGCTGGCCAGTCAATGATGGGTAAGATTCCCCATGGGGGGGACAACCCAAGCCAGACACAGCCGCATGGGGACCATCTGTGAACTTGCGGGGTCAGTAGAGGTGGGCACAGCCTCCCACCTTCCCCTGGCTAAGGAGAGCGTCTGCCTCTGTGGCTTCATTCCTTCCCACAAACCTGCAGGGGAAGTGACTCAATGATGTGCTCTCCATCTTTTCATATGCCTAAAGGTTTTGGCCTTTTGGAGAGGTACATACATCCTGAGACTTATGGTTCTGCTGCCTGCAGGTAAGAGTGATTGGCTTAAATCAGTTTCATATTGTAATGTATAGAATTCACAGATCTTGAGATTGACAAGCTTTAATTCTTTTACTTCCACACACCAAACTAATAAAAGCCATTTATTGGCCCGATTCGGGGGCTCAGTCCTTGAGACTTGAGTCCCTTGGCCCTCTTGCACTGTACTCTTGTCTACTGTCTTTCTTAACCTTGTGTCGTCCTTCTCGCTTCCTACCTCTGGATGCGACATTTCCAGAATGACTGTAGTATTATAAACTATCCATTCTAATTTTTTTTTCAAACTGAAGAATTGATCTTTTATCAACATGTGCAAACAGATCTTCTCCCTGGTGATGGTTAAGAAGATTGTGATAGGGAATATACAAATTATATCCTGTTCTTCATTGCTATACCCATCTTTCTCTCCCTGAATTCGATCCTCCCATCCCAACCCTGAAACATAATTCTTTACTTTTAATTCTGTCTTTGAACACTGTGTTTGGAATACTGGCCATTCTTCTACTGTGTTTGGAATACTGGCCATTCTTCTACCATCAGGTTAGTTGAAGAAACTAAAGAAAAGCACAGGCCATATTTCTTCCCGTTACAGTGACTGAGATCTTGTTCACAGACATGGGTGTGAAAAAGAATTTCCTATCATGGAGAAAATGAGATTTTAATTTCTTCTGTTCTCACATGGTTTTTCATGTGAAGTAATTGAAAATGGCAAAAAGTCAGAAAGGAACTGATATTTGTTGATTATCAACTATGTACAGAGAATTTTTCTAGGTGCTTTACCAGACATTTTCTCTCTTATTTAATCATTCTAATAAAGCTACAAGATGAGGAAATCAGGTATTAGAGAGTTCAAGTTACTAGCCCACTAACACAACGATAGAAATAGAACAAAGTTGAAAACAATGGGCTGTCCATTTTCCAGGTGAAGTACGCTCTTGGCCAAAATTTCCAGACTGGTCCAAACAGCACCTCTACTTGCCTGCTCAGGATCCGTCTTTTATAGACACGCCCCTGCCACAATCTCCCATTTTTACTGTGTACTCCCCTCCATCTGGTTATGACATTTATTGATAGCTTTAAAAAATTATTTAGTGAAGGATCACTTAAATACAGAAAAGTACACAAATGATGAATGTATAGCCAATACATTTTTATAAAGTGGACATTCCCATATCAGGTCACACCCCAAATCAAGAACTAGAAGTCTATGTACATCAGAAGCCCTCCTTATTTTCCTCATGCCCCTTTCCAGCAAGTAATCCCAAAGGTAATTACTACCCTGCCTTCAACAACATAGATTAATTTTGCCTGCATTTGATCTTTAGGTAAATAGAACTATAGGGAATATACCTCTTTGTATCTGGCTTTTGTTCTGCATTTTTTCCCCATGAAATTCATGCATGTTTTTCCATTAAGCATCAATCCATTCATTTTCATTACTGTATAAAATTCTATTGTACACTATATTTATATGTTTTTTACTTTGATGGACATTTGTTATTTTTCCAGTTTTTGACTATTACAAATGATGCTGTTCTTAACATTCTGGTACAAGTCTCTTGATACACAAACATGTAATTCTGTTGGGTATACATGTGGGAGTAGAGTTGCTGGGTTATATGGATGTGTATATTCAGCTATGATGAGTATGCTCAAACAATATTTCAAATTGATTTTATACCAGCAGCATATGAGAGTTCTACTTCTCCATCATCCTTGACAGCACTTGGTATTGCCAGTCTTTCTAATTTTAGCAATGTAGTTGATGTGTTGACATAGAGCATCATGGTTTTACTTTGCCTTTTCCTGCTGACTCATGAGATGAATCACCTTTTTGAGTGTTCATTAAAATGATAAATCTTTTCATGTCACATCTCTAGGAGCTCTGGACTGTCATACAGAATATAAGCTTTGCTAGGAGTCTTACGGTCCAAAGCATGTCAGATGTGTGAGGGAGCTACGTGCGTTGAGACCTTTCTCTGAGCTTTCGGTCCTGTGCAGTTGCCCACCCCAGCTGAGTCAGTGCTTGAGGCACTTTGACAATAATTTTTTGAGCACATCCCATAAGAGCTGCTCTTTCTGCTCTGTTTACTCTCTGTTTTGTCAATAAAGATGTTAAATGTGCAGTTTTACTTGAACTGGAATAAGTCAAGACTACCTACTCTGTGTGGGGTCCAGCCTCCAGCAGAAACCTCTAGTGCCTGTTCTTTTCTCTAACTCTGGCTTTGATTTGTGGCTCTTGGGATTATGGTTCTCTTGTTTGCCCAGGATTGTTCTGCCTTCAAGAGGCCTCTAAACATTCTGGTTCCACCAGAATTGAAGTGAGGAACAATTGGCATCAAGTGTTTACTCCTATAGTGAATGTGTTTTCAGAGGGGTCCGCAATAGTTTCTAAAATGATACTTCTTCAGTAGAAACTGGGCTACAAGGTTCACTTCTTTGCAGCCATTAACTTGTAACCCATCCCATCTTGGCCAAACAGAAAAGCCAAAGGAAAGCTCTCTTGCCCAAATATATCAAGAAAAAAAAAACCACTGAAAAAAGTCTTGGTGTATGCTCATTAATGTAATATCAAGCAAAATAATTATGTGTATAATCTGAATTATAGCCTTACTATCATAGGAAACTGATTTAAAAAAGAAATTTCCATTCTTCTGCATAAAAGTACTTTTACAGTATGATAATGGATCAAATGTGAAAGCCATGTGTTTTACTTGATGAATAAAAAAGCATAGAGTGTGGTATTAAGGATGTCAAACATAAAATCATATTTTGCCTTCAACATGTACTAGGGTTGTCATTATCAGTCTAATTCTTTGAATTTCTATTAGCCAGAGCAAAACACTTTTTCTCCCATATTACTCACTGAGCTGTCTTGCATTAAAATGTTTTTGGTTTTTTTTTATTTCACTACAAAAACTAAAATAACCAGTCAACTAAATGAGTATATAGAAGAGGACACTTAGGAATGTATGTATAGTTATTGAGAGGCTATAAGTTGTTTTGTGTGCCACAGTACCTGAGAATTTCTCTATGCTCTCAATGCCTGATGCAATGCAATGTGGGTTCTATTGACTTTTGATGTCTTGGAGATTAACAAGAAGCTTAGGCTAGGTTATGTTGACATGATGTAAGAATTGAGTTTTAAAAAATTAATACTATGTTTAATTTGTTTTTTAATTATAGTTGACATACAATATTGTGTTAGTTTCAGGTGTACAACAGAGGGATTAGATATTTGTATAATTTGCAAAGTGATCGCCCCAGTAAGTCTAGTAACCCATCTAGAACCATACATAGTTATTATATTATTGACTATATTCTCTGTGCTGCACTTTACATCCCTGTGACTGTTTTTATCATGGGCAGTTTGTACTGCTTAATCCCCTTCATCTTTTTTGCCCATCCCCTCACCCCCCCTCTCTGGCAACCATCAATTTGTTCTCTGTATGTATGAGTTTGTTTCTGTTTTGTTTTGTTTGTTTTGTTTTTAAGATTCCATGTGTAAATGAAATCATATGGTATTTGTCTTCCTCTATCTGATTTATTTTACTTAACATTATGTCCTCTAGGTATATCCAAGTCATTGCAAATGGTAATATTTCATTTTTCACCCCTGCATAATATTCTGTTGTACATATGTACCACATTTTGTTTATCAATTCATCTATTGATAGCCATATCTTGGTTATTGTAAATAATGCTGCAATAAAAATAGGGGTGCATACATCTTTCTAAATTGGTGTTTTTTTATATCTTTGGATGAATACCCAGAAGTGGAATTGCTGGATCATATGGTGGTTTTATTTATAATTTTTTGAGGAATCTCCATACTCTTTTCCATAGTGGCTGCATCAGTTTACAATCCTGCCAACAAAATGTTCGAAGGTTCCTTTTTCTCCACATTCTCGCTAATACTTAATCTTTGTTGTCTTTTTAATTATAGCTATTCTGACAGATGTGAGGTGATAGCTCGTTGTGGTTCTGATTTGCATTTCCTTGATGATTTGTGATGTTGAGCATCTTTTCATTTATCTGTTAACCATCTGTATGTCCTCTTCGGAAAAAATGTTTATTCAGTTCCTCTGCCCATTTTTAATTGGATTGTTGTGTTTTTTTTTTGTTTGTTTGTTTTTTGTTTTGATGTTGAGTTGCATGGATTGTTTATATATTTTGGATATTAACCCCTTATTGGATGTATCATTTGCAGATATCTTCTGTCATTCAGTAGGTTGCCATTTTGTTTTCTTGATGGTTTCCTTCATGATGCAAAAGCTTTTTAGTTTGATGTGATCTTATTTGCTTATTTTTGCTTTGTTGTCTTTGACCTAGGAAATATATTGAAAATAATATTGCTAACACCAGTATCAAATAGTTTATTGCTGGTGTTTTCTTCTAGAAGTTCTATGGTTTCATGTTTTACATTTAAAACTTTAATCCATTTGGAGTTAATTTTTGTATATGGTGTAAGAAAGTGGTCTAGTTTTGTTTTGTTTTGTTTTTGCATGTATCTGTCCAGTTTTCCTAACAGCATTTATTGAAGACACTGTCTTTACCTCATTGCTTAATCTTGTTTCCTTTTTTTATAGCTTAATTGACCACATAAGTGTGGGTTTATTTCTGGGCTGTCTATTCTTTTCCATTGAACTGTGTCTATTTTTATGCCAATACTATACTGCTGTGATTACTATAGCTTTGTTATATAGTTTGACATCAGGTAGCATGATACCTCCAACTTTGTTCTTTTTTTCTCAAGATAACATTGGTTATTTGAGGTCTTTTGTAGTTCCATATAAATTTTAGGATTGTTTGTTCTAGTTTTGTGAAAAATGCTGTTGGTATTATGTTAGGGATTGGATGAATCTGAGATTGCTTTGGGTAGTATGGACATTTTAATGATATTAATTCTTCCAATCCATGAACATGGTATATCTTTCCATTTATTTGTGATGAGTTGACTTTTTAAACATTAGAATTTTAATTGATTAGTTAAAAAAATGGTTGGTCACTTACCTTTAAAAATAAATACAACTTTAAAAATGTCTTTAAGAAAGCCATTCATGTGGTTGACATATTTTTATTGCTACACAAAATATAAAGAAAAATTAAGTTAATAGTAGATGCTATTTCAGTTCCAGATGATGATATTTGTTTGGACACTGATTAACCAACTCATTACTAAAGATTTGTGTTTTGTTGTTTTTTTGTTTTGTTTTTTTAATTGGGGAATATTGGGGAACAGTGTGTTTCTCCAGGGACCATCAACTCCAAGTCATTGTCCTTCGATCTAGTTGTGGAGGGCACAGCTCAGCTCCAAGTCTAGTTGCCATTTTCAATCTTAGTTGCAGTGGGCGCAGCCCACCATCCCACAGGGAAATTCAGCTGGCAGCTTTGTTGTTAACAGCTTGTGCTCTTTCCAACTGAGCCATCCAGCAACCCATAAAGGTTTTGTATTCTCTTCAAATATAGACGTATATCAGGAGCTCAGGGAAGGACAATTTCTAGAAAACATGTATACCAAAATAATGATTTGGGAGATGTAGCACTCTATTATCTTTGAACTTTAGCTTCCTATTCATATAAACATAGATTTTTCAATAGTTTTCAAATATGAGGTATAACTTATTTCTAAGATCTCATCCTTTGATGACAGGTCAATCACTGTTAGCAAAAAATAAATGTTAACAACATCTATATGACCCAAGAAGCTACCTTGCAAAGAGGGAACATATACTCTTGTCTTAAACTTCAAGACACCTGATGCTCTGTTGGCTACTTTCAATTACATATTTCATTTTGAGACCAGAAAATTAATTAGATATGCATTTTTTTGGACTGTCCAATTTTTTATGTTGTTCCCTGAATTCACTCACACCTATAATAAACATTCTGTGTAGCAAAGTAATGAAAAGATCTACTTTAAAATCCCAGTTCCGTGATTTCATTTCTTTGTGAATTTGAGCTCCTCTCACAAAGAAAGAAGTAGTGAAAATAAAAAAAGATAATAAATCCTGGAGGCATTCAGGTCCTTGGTTCCAATGGTGCTCAAATCTGTTTTCATTTCTCCCCTCCTGAAGTTATTGAGTACCTCCTTGGAATCCATGAGCCAGTAATTCTCCTCTTCCTTTATATAATACAAGTTGGGTTTCTGGTTCTTAAACAATGACTCATATGAGTTATGCCTAGTGCTGAAAGTATGCATTCCTATTTGCCCGTGTCCCTGATTTCCCTTTTGCCTTTTTATTATTTTGCTTTGTATTTCAGAACTGTATATCATTTGTCACATAAGAGGAAAGATTGATGAGCTGGATTTCAAAGTTTCTTTAGCATTCTTATATAACATGGTTTCCAAAAATCTTTAGACATGAGATCACACTCATGCAGCCTCATTACTCACCATCTAAAAATAATAATATAATATATTGTAATAATCCTAGTGTTCATAAGGGTAATATAGGAAATTGGTCATAAGGTTGAGGGCAGCTATATTACTCACTCTTTGGGGAGATATTAAAAAGTGATACATTATCTCATGGTACATGAAATAAAGATTACATAGTATTGCATATGTGACTTATCACCATCATCATTGTCATCATGAATAAGAGGTATATCTTAGACCTGACAATCATCCCCCAGATTCTGTGAGGATTAGACTTTTCAGTTTGATTATTCTCATATCATTATTAGAAAGCATCTCATAAGATCTTTCCTTCATGGTTTTCTTTTTTTTTTCTGTTTTTCCTTTCTGAAAGAAAGTCACATCACATAGAAGTTACTAAAAAAGAATTATTAGGTTGGTGCAAAAATTATTGTGGTTTTTGCAGTTATTTTAAACCTTTTAAGCCACAATTACTTTTGCACCAAACTAATAGAAACAGGTGGCAGAAAAGAGAGGAACTAATCAGTAGAGATTACAAATTGATCTAGAGCATAACTCACTGAACAGCAACAATTCTACCTTATAACCTTCATGGACCCCTTCCACCATAAAAATATTATATTAAAATTTATATTTGAGGACACTGTTGGTGAAAACACAAATCTACTAAAATTATATGACAAAAAATTTGTGACCTAAAAGTTCATTTGTTTTTCTTCTAATTAGAAAAGAAAAGCATTTCATAGTTGTATGTTTCTAAAAGTATCATGGGTCCTTGGTACTGTGCCTACTGTGCCTCGTAGATACAAGGGCCCCATACAGCGAGTCACTCCATTCACTTTCAGCTATTAGTATATATTTAGATTAGATTGTCACATAATTAGACATTATCTTAGGTGATGGAGGTCAAAGCTCTGGAGGAAAGAAATGTAGAACAGGTAAGTTTTAATAGAAAGGTAAAGACAAGTAGAACAAACAAACACAAAACCCACATCCTAATCCCAGTGATTTCCAAAGTTATCTACAGAATCGTATGTGTATATGTTGAAAATGACCCCAGTCTTAACAGCCCTTATAGAAGAAATTCCTTTTGTATATATAAACTAAATAATTTGTGATAAGACATCTATTCATTTACTACTTGCCTTATCTCAATGAAGGAAAATTAGCCTCTATGTAGTTGTACCTATGAAAGAAAAGTACTATTTTTGCCTCCCTCTGTTTGTCCCAGCATACCTTTTAAGTTAAATAACTTTATAAGCTTTTTGCTTGTAAATCATTTAAGGGAAGGAATGTCAACGCCTAATATGTCAGTGGAGACTCACAAGCATAGTGCTCATTTTGTTTGTGAAAAGTTAAAAGTCGTAGCCTTTATTAAACATTCTTACCTTCAGTTCTGAAATGAAGTGCCATATGTTCTGAAAATAGTGCCATAACATTAGAGGATTGTGTTGGGGTAGGATGGGGGGTGGGGGTGTTTAATTCAGTTCAGCTTCCAAACAGGTTTACCAAGATGTCTTTGAGGACCACTTTGTGAAAATTGGGCTAAGACTGATGCATTTGTAAATATGTTATAGTCAAATACAAACAGAATTGTCATGTCTCAGAAAGAAGCCTTAGTTTTATTCTGTGCTCCATAATAAAAACCCAACTCTCCTTTAATACAAAGCATGTTCTTTGCCTTAAATAAAAATGAATTTTAATTAATTTTTTTTTCAGTATTTTGAGTTGTCATTAAAATGACGGTACAATTTCATGTTGTTACTATCATTTTCCGTAGTCACATATGTGGGGGGAAATACGTAGTATTTCTTTCTGTGGGTTATAGAAAGAGAAGATTTGATTCAATTACTTCTGTCTAGACAGACTCCTACTTTGGGTTGTGTCATTCATCAGACAAGGAGAACCGGGAATCACAGGGAGATGAGTGATCAGTGCTGCTAACTCATAGACCACAAGCTGATTTGGATTGTATTAACATGGTGCATATTAACTATAATAACTAGGTAGTTTCTTTGCAAACTCAGCAGGTGATGTTTATACAATAACGAAAAGACCGCGTAAAATCCAGGCATAGTTGGTCATCAGGAGGACTATAAAACACTCGGGTTTGATATATGTGCAGTGATTATAAAGTGAGACCGCAGTGTTCCCCAAACCTGGAAAACAAAGCTTCAACTTAAACCTAAAGTCAGCTGCTTTGGGTCAGTTTACCAGGGGTACACAGAAGCCCACATAGCAATATCTGCAAGGGAATATGTCCTTAGGTGAGAGAGGAAGAGAGACCATACAGTTCACAATTCTGATTAGGTTACTTGGTCGTACATTGTTCGTGCATAGAAGCCTCCAGTCTTTGGACAGTCAACCTGACTTTCATAAGAAGCAGAAAGTTTCATCTTGCAAACTTCTCTCACTTCCCTTACTGTTTGATGGGTTGTTTGAACAGTCCTCACCCCAATAATCTGAATTATAGAAATGCTTTCCTGCATATTATGAATACTGGGATAAAAGCATATTGAAACTGTGATCTTAATAAATTTACTGCATGCAGAAATTTACTCTCCAAATAAACACTAAGTGATTTATGCACTAATAGTATGAAAGTTTCTGATGCTGTTTTTAGGGAATATTGAAGCATTTATGGACTTTCCTGCATTTCCCTCTCACAAACTTAGACATACTTCAGGATATTATCATCATGTTTGACAAAATGCCTTGAGATGGAGGGTTGTAGTAGGAAGTACTCTAACCACCAAATATTGGATAAAATCTGAGTCTGTTCAGAATGCTAAACAAAGTCCCAATTCAGCTGTCCTTCCAAAATTAAAAATCAAATCTGCAAAGCTTTGTGTTATTTTTATGTTTTGTGTGTACAAATAAAAGGAAATGTTGGACCATTTTTTGTAATTTGACTAAATAACATTTTTTTTCACCAAATGAAGAATTCTTCATTTACCGTATCATTTTACTTTTCTTTCCATGACTCTCTTTTCCAAGCAAACAGATTTTGCAGTCAAATGCCCACTAGCTGGGTGTTCACGAGCTGTGATGGATTACTTTTAATAGGTGCTATTTTCCTACTTCATTAACTGCTCCTTATCTGGTGATGTTTCTTTGGGCAAGTTAGGAAAGAAACAATGGCTTAGCCATTTACCCATATAGGCAGTGACACTAAGTGTATTTTTCAAAAGTTGATTATGTACGCATAGGCTGTGTTTATTTTGGGAGTATGTGTGAGTAAGAGTGTGTGTGTGTGTGTGTGTGTGTGTGTGCGCGTGTGTGTGTTTTTTTCAACTTAAAACCCTCTCTCTTTCTACTTGGCTTACTGCCATCACCATGCCAGTCTCCATGGCAACTTTCTTAAGGATAAAGTAGCAGACATGTGAGGAGGCTTCCTGCCCACAAATAAAGCTGCCACAGCTCTGCCAGAGGCCTGACTAGACAGAATCCCAGAACAGTCCACATTCCATGAGAATTATGCAGGTGACTGCAGTTGGCTCTCTTTAAAGGTACAGTGCCTCCAGTCCTTAGAGGAAAGTTAAAGAATGTCTTCTGACAGGTATTCCCACACTTTGGAATGTAGATACACAACTCACGTGTCTCAACATTATTTTTCCCTTCCTGTCCTCTTTGAATCATTTAAGTATTTTATATCTAGCTTTTATTTTTGAGTGACATGTGGAACTTTGCTTCGCAGAAACCATTACCTGATACAGTGTGTTGAAAACCCAATTAGGACATAATGCAAGTAAGTGATGCTTTGAATGTTTTGTCCCAACCTGCTTTGATGAAAAGAATATATTTGTTTGCTTTTTAATGAATCATGATGGAGTTATGTAAATTTTCCCAAGAAATTAATAGAATTGCTTGCTAACAGATATTGATGTGGAATGAAGGTGTCCCCCTCAAAATTTACATGTTGAAATTCTACCCCCCAGACGATGGTATTAGTAGTTGGGGCCTCAGGGAGTTGCTTAGTCACGAAGGTGGAATCCTCACCAATGGGATTAGTGCCTTAAAAAAGAGTTTCCAGAAGGATCCCTAGTGTCCTCCACTACGTGAGGACACAGCAAGAAGGTGCTGTCCAGGAACCAGGAAAAGTGCCCTCACCATAGAATGTTACTGTGCTCGCACCTTGGTCTTGGACTTCTGGTCTCCAGAACGGAGAGAAAACATTTCTGTTGTTTATAAGCTATTCTGTCTGTGGTATTTTGTTATAGTCGTCCATGGATTAAGACAGATATATGCATAGTGTATATCATTAATCTCCGCCAAAGACAAGTTCCTTCCTCCCCCCGCCCCCCCCGCCCCAGTGAGATACTTGGCAATATCTGGAAAACATTTTTAGTTATCACAGCTGGGGCCATGTTACTGGCATCAAGTGGGGAGAGTCTGGGGATGCTCCTAAATATTCTCCAAAGCACAGAACAGCTCCCATCACAAAGGATCACTGGCCTAGAATGTCAATAGTGCCGAGGTCGTAAAACCCTGGTATATATACATAGATGTAATATGTGTATGTTTTGTGTTCATGTACCCATGGACATCCATTTTCAGATAAAAGTCCTAATGTGTAGTATGCTTAAACGAGAATAAATGATGCTAAGGCACCTTTTAAAGTTGTTTTGCTCTGTCTGTTCAGAATTCTTCTAACAATTGTTAATCTTGGGTCCACTGTTCAGATTCACCTATGAAATGTGGTTAGCACTCCTATAACAGCAATTATTTATTTAAGACCACAGAAGCTAACCTGAGAATACCAGACCTACCCTAGGGTGTGAAAACGAGTTTTCTTTGTCTCTATGAAAGATTTCTGTGCAATGAACTGTAAGTAATATGCACAATGTTTTGACTTAACTATTAAGTCTTTCCCATTAGGAATAGTAAAATGCTTAGTAAGTACAGCTAAGAGAAATGTTTGTGACCCACGGCATTGAGATTGCCTTTCCATCACCAAAGTTCCTCCAACTCTCCCCAGAGTATTCATCTTATTCCCATCCAATACTATTCAATGCAGTTTCTTATGTCGTTTTGTTTGTTTGTTTGTTTGGTTAGCTTTTTTTAACCAACTATGGAAAATTCCAAGTTTCTGGTTGTGCAAATGCAAAGTTCACTTTTAAACATCAATCAAGGAAGTTTTGTTGGGTTAAGTAGTGCTACTCAATGTGTGGTTACCTGGACTGATGAAGGACCACAGACATTTGATGACTGATCTGCAATGATTTAGTTATAGGAGTTGAAAGTAAGTTTTTTGAAATTTCTTGAGCAATTTAAGAATACACACCTCATCATACAGTTTGGGTGTTGTCAAATTCACATGAGGAATCACAGGGGGTCACTAGGTATGAACTAGTCAGTGGGGTCACATGAACTCACATGGCAAGTTCACATATTGTTAACTTCTAACAAATAGAAATTAAAAAAAAAAAACCACTGACTTTACCATTGATAATATGAGAAACAATGTCATGTCCCATATTGTGTTTTACTTCCTGGCAATGCCTTCTTATTTGATTTATGCATAGATCAGTTCTGCTTATATTTGAATATGTCTGGTTAAGCTACTCCTGTGTTTTTTTGTGGTGTTGAGATTAATGGGTTACTCTTCACAGGTGGAGTAGTGTATGGATTTGGTGTAACCGCCAAAGGATCTTCTCTTGGACAGAAATGAACATCAGTAAAGATATGCTAGGTTATGCTGCTGTAATCACCAACTCACAAATCTCAGAGGCTTAAATTTGCAAAGGTTTATTTCTGGCTAACAGTACCTGCCTATTTTGTGTATCAGGGGCTCTTTTCTGCTCTCATTGGAGTCACTCAGGAACCCAGGCTGATGGCACATTCACCAAGTTTAACATTACTGACCACTGCCCAGGGACAAAGGAAAATTTTGGTTGCTCTTTCATCAGATAGTTAAATTCTGTGCTTTAGAAGTGACTCACGTTTCCCTTTTTTCATCTGTGTTCAGATCTAGTCATTTGACCCCATCCAATGACAAGAGAAAAAGTGTGTAAAGCTACCACGTGTCCAAGAGGTGGGGATCGGAGAGATTTGGTGAGGCCATTAATTACTATTAGACTTGAAAACATCTAGAAGTTACTACACACACCTCTGTCTCTAGCATCTCTGGGTTTTACTCTTTTGTGTGTCACATCCACATTTACATAGGCATAGGAGGCAGGATAAGGATGCCAAAAGATGATTTCCTCTGATTTCAGATAGAATCCTAACCCTACAACTTAGTTGTGGTATAACAATACATAAATTAATTAATCACTTTGAAATGTGACAATATCCACCTCATGGGTTGGATAACTTTTATCAAAATGACTTGCATATTGCTTTTTAGATGCATGCAAATGGATGTGTTTATTATTAGGCTATAATAGTTTCAAAAAAATCTTGATTTTTGTCTGGAAAAGTCTAAATAATATTAAAATCAATTTAGGTAGAACTCAGCTGTTAAACCGTGATAGACTCTTAATCATTTTTACAACATTGTCTATTGCTGTTGATCTAGGCAACGCATCTTGAATTATTCTTTATGAAATTATGGTGGAAGTGGGAGGCTATGAGTTATCAAATTTTCTTTTGGGTAAAAATGTTTCTAGTCTTTCACACATTGCCCTGTTATAGCATTTTGTGGTGCCGCTCATGTCTTTATAGGTCCAGATTACTGTGTAATATTTTTGCTAGAAAATTAGAAACGAGATATGATGGATCTTATTTCAAACCCCTGTTCAATTTTAACTGACTTTCAGGCTAATTACATGTATATTTTTTTCCATTCAAGAGTTTATTATGTAGGTTAATTCTTTTTAGAAGAAAGATTATGTAATAGACTCAAACTAAACCTAGTAATGATAATCAATATATCAGAAGATTATTTGTGCAAATAGCAGCGATGCCATTGATGATCAGAGAAATTTTGTATCTGTGACAAGGAGAAAGCCACACCAGCAGTAGTAAAATATGTCAGAGACTCATTCCCACCATAGGGTAACAGTCACTTTCTGTAGTATTCTTTCCTGGCTTTGCCACCCACGCGTAACTTGATTATATCATTGAATCAGTTTCTTGCTCTTTCTCTTTCTGCCTCCTTCCATCCTCCCTCTCTAGACTCTGGACCATGCTATTAGTTGAATGATTTCAAAAACTGATATTTTGCAGGTATATCTGGGTTCCTGGATGTAACTTCCAGTTGAAGATTATCATTGTTTTTGTTATGAACATTGTGGTTTGAAAATTCTGCCATTTTTTTTCACCCATCCCTGTAACCTGCTTTCTTGGGGCTTTGCAGCTCCTTCCCTTAAAGAAGTGGAATCTCTTTCCCCATCCCTTTAATCTGCACTAGCTGTGAAACTTGCTTTGGTTAGCAGAAGTGATGGTATGCCTTTTCAGAGTCTTGGCCTCAAGAGTCCTTGAAGGCTTCTGTTTTCTCTTCTGGCACCCTGCCACTGCCATGAGAACAAGCCAGGCAAACCTGCTGAGAGATACAGTATCGAAAACGGCTAAGTCATCCCAGATGAAGCCATTCTAGACCAGCCAGAATCCCACAGATTTTGGCTGACTGCAGACCCAGGAGTGAGCCCATGAGAACTTCCCAGGTGACCCCCTTAGACTTATGAGAAATAATATATCACAGTGTTTAAGTCACTCAGTTTTGGGGGTGGTTGCTGCATAACAACATAACAACTGCTGATGCTGTAGTTATTATGTGCACCATAGACTTATTTAAACTTTCCAGCTCTTAAGTAAAGGAATGAGGCAATGGTGTGTGTCTGTCTTAAGGAGATTCATCAATGAATCCTATGTCTCAGAGGACATAGGATTCTTATTACAACACATTGCCATAAAATTGGTGGCTTAAAATGCCTCAGTTTTGTCATCTTACAGTTCTATAGTTCAGAAGTCATAAAATCACACGTTTTTTTGATATCTGGACTGGCTTAAAATTTCCAAAATCTTCAAGTCCTGTTTTTTGTTGTTGTTGTTTTGTTATTGTTTTTTGCTTAAGAGTTTTTTCCCTCAGTTTTCTCTTTCCTTTTACATTTTACTATAATCAGTAAAAGAAACCAGGCCACACCTTCAACGCTTTGCTTGGAAATTTCCCCAGCTAAATACCCTAAGTTATCACTTAGAATTTCCACTTTCCATATAGTCATAGGACAAATTTCATTTAAGCTTGCTGGCATTATATCCCCTTTCCTTCAGTTTCTAAAAACATATTTCTCATTTCTTTCTGAGCCCTTGCTAACAAGTTCATATTTCTACCAGCACTCAGTTTATGACGATATAAATAGTCTTTAAGAAAATACAGGTTTTCTCCACTGTGTTCCTCACTTTCATGTAAATCCTCATTAGCAGAGTCACTAATATCCATATTCTTACCTACAGTTTGTTTAAGGCAAAGTAGGCTTATTCTGCCATGGTCATCAACATTTATCCAGCCTCTGCTTATAGTCCAATTCCAAAGCCCCTTCCACATTTCTAGTTGTTTTTCAGAGCAGCAGCCCACTTCTGGTGTCAAAGTCTGTATTTGTTTTTTGATTTCTGCTATAACAAATTACAACAAACTTAGTGGTTTAAAACAACATATATTTGTTATCTTACATTTCTGGAGGATAGAAGCTCTAAAATCAACATGTTGGAAGGACTCCATTCCTTCTGATACCTCTCGGGGAAAATCCATTTACTTGCCTTTTCCAGCTTGTAGAGGCTGTCTGTATTCCTTGACTTGAGTCCCCTTCTTCTATCTTCAAAGCCAGAAGCATAGCATCTTCAAATCTCATTCTCTCTTTCTCTCTCTGTCTCTCTCTTTTTCCCCGCCTTTTACATCTACTTCTGTCATATCACCTTCTCCGACTCTGTTGACAAATACAGCCTCCCTCTTATTAGTACCCCTGTGTTTACATAAAGCTAACCCAAATAATCTATAATAATCTTCCTATCTCAAGATCCTGAATCATATCTGCAAAGTCCTCTTTACTATTTCAGGCAATATAGTCACAAATTTTGGGGAGTAGGATGTGGACATCTTGACGGGGACATAATTCTACCCACCACCACTACTCTTCAAGATTTTCTTTTAGTATTAAAACCCAAATCAACAATAGTACTCTTCCATGGACATTGAAAATGGAATGTATACATCAAAATTATGTTTCTAAAAGAGGAAGTGTTAACTTTATCTTACCAGAAATTGATATACAGTGAAAAGCAAAACAAGCCCCACAGATTTCCTTACAGAGGTCCCTTCGAATTCTAAGCTATACCTAAACAATTCATGGTTTAAATGGTTTTAATTGGTATTAATTTTTTACTAGTAAGAAAGACCACTCTTCATGGAAGTCTGTCAATAGTAAGCAAAGGATATCATTGGATTAGTAGCAAGATGGAAATGTCCTATGTCTTTTCTCTGATGCTGAAATTAATATTTGCCTCCAAAGCTGCTAAAGAAGTCAGGTGAAAAATGTCATTGGTAATTGGATAGGGATTGCATTGAATCTATATATTGCCTTAGGTAGTATGGACATTTTAACTATATTAATTCCTTCTACCCATAAGCATGGTATATGTTTCTATTTATTTGTATCTTCTTTAATTTTTCTCTTCAATGTCTTATAATTTTCTGAGTACAGGCCTTTTACTTCCTTGGTTAGATTTATTCCTAAGTATTTTATTTTTTTTGAAGCAATTGTAAATGAGATTGTTTTTTTTAATTTCTCTTCCTGATAGTTTGTTATTGGTGTATACAAATGCAACTGATTTCTGAATATTAATTTTGTATTCTGCTACTTTACTAAATTCATTTATAAGTTCGAATAGTTTTTTGGTATCTTTGGGGTTCTCTCTATATAGCTTCATGTCATCTGCATATAATGAAAATTTTCCTTCCTCCTTCCCAGTTTGAATGCCTTTTATTTCTTTTTCTTGTCTGATTGCTGTGGCAAGAACTTCTGTGGAATCTAAAGAACAGAATAAATGAGCAAACAAAACATAAATGAACTCAGAGATATGGGGGGAACACCCAAAAACTGATGGTTCTTGGATGGGAGGAAAATGGGGATGGGAGAAAAGGTGAAGGGATTAGAAAGTATAAGTTAGTAGTCACAATATAGTCATGGGGATGTGAAATACAGTATGGGGAATATAATCAATAATGTTATAAAGATTATGTAGGGTGCAAAATGGGCACTTGTTTTATTAGGGAGACCATTTCATGGACTGTGTAGACACCTGACCACTGTGCTGTACACCTGAAGCTAAAGCTGAATAATATTGAATGTCAAATATATGTATGTATGTATGTCACAGGATATGGAGTACAACATAGAGAATATAGTCAATTGTATTGTACTATCTGTATATGATGTCAAGGGGTAGTAGATTGTGGGAGGTTATCACTTTGTGAGAGGTGTAAATGTTTATTACATTGCTTTGTTTTGTACACCTGAAACTAATAAAAAAATAAATAAATAAAAATACATAAAGAAAAGAAGTCAGGTGAGACTGTGCTTGGCCTTGAAGGCTTACAGCCCAGTCTGAGTGCCAGTTTAGTAGAAATGCATAGAAACTAAAGCTTTTAAGACCTCTGAGGTTATTTGTTCATATCTTGGCATCAGATTTGAACACCCCTTACTTAGCTACCCCATCGTCATTGTTCCTGTTGACCTTAAAATATTCAGCTTCTTTTTAACTTCAGCCACAGTATTTGACACTCTGACCTTCAGCGACATTGAATGCCACAAGCTGATTGTATCCTGTGGAGAAGAAAATTTTCCTTTTGTATATTTTGTTTATTTGCCATTACCTTTCCATGACCCTGGTTCTTGCTTTGTAAAATTGCATAAGAAGACAAGAAAATTGCAGAGAAAACAGATCTTCCCTCCTACTCCCCCGCAACTCATAATTGTATTAAAACAGTACTTCTCAGTGTCTTCTATTAGCAAAAATGAAATTATTAATTATTTTTGTCACCTCATAAAATCTAAGTGTATGAGAACATCTCCTACTGTATTTCTCTGAAGTCCTTGGATTCTGGTCCAAATATTGCTCTTTATAGAGAAAAAGATTATTTACTGTCAGTCTAGGATATTTCACTTCTAAGGCACAGGGAGTGAAATCAAATGTAATTCTTCAGCACGGTGTTAGTTTCTCTCCCTTTTCACATTCTGCCAAGCATCCTGTTTGCTTTTTGAAAATTGGTTTTTCACGGTGAAGAACATCATCAAAGTAACTTCAAAATAATTCCAAACTATTTTCTCTATAGAACATTTGGTCAGTTTAGAGCCCAGCTGTTGACAGATGCAAGTTACAAGCAAAAAGTTATCGTTCTGTGATATTTACTCTCTTGCATTCAGATGTTATACTTCTGTGACAGTGAAATACTGTGAACGGAGTTTTTATACTAAGGTTAAAAACAACCCATAGTGCTGCTCCTGAGAGTTGATTTGATGCTTTGCCGACACATATTATTTCTGCCTTTCTGGAGTTAATTTTCATGTGCCATCAATCTACCTCCTCACCCAAAACAATGGAGTCCATCTGGAGTTCCTTTACTTGGTTTGCCTGTGGGTTTCCCATCCCCTCAAATCAAGGCAAGTTAGCATCAACAGAAACCTTCCTAGTTCCCATCTGCTACCTTACTTCAGATTTCGAGATGCTACAGAATTCACAAGTCCTGAAACTAGTCATGGTTGCCTCGAAGACTTTTTATGCTAAAATCTGTAGTATTATCATTATGTCTTGATTTATTTTCTAGCATTTTATTTGCACGTGTATGTCTGTGCAGGTGTGTGTTTTAATGCCTACTATGATTGACCTTAAATAGGATTTGAGTTGCAAACTGGGAAATTTTATAGAATTCCGTATGACTTAGTGGTTAATGTAGGACTTTGGGGCCAGAACATATAGGTGTAAATTATGAGTCAGCCATTCATTAACTTTTCATCCTTAATCAAGTTACTTTTGCTATCCAAGGCTCAGTTTCTCTCTCTTTAGTGATCATGGTAGAACCTTCTCTATAGGGTTTTTGAGAGGATTTAATAAGATATTACAAATAAATTTCTTAGCATGGTGCTTGGTAGGTATGAAATGATCAGTAGATTTCATTTTTTATTCTTTATCTTGATAAAGATGTTAAGCAAATGTTGAGGAAAGTTCCAACTTAAATAGAATTATAGTGATATTCTTTAAAAGGGAATTGACATTTAGTCACTCATTTTGCATTTTATTAAACACTCATTACATGTCTGGTACTGTGGATATAAATTCAGAGTCCATGGGGAGAAAACAGTAAAACAAAGGATTATAACATGTTAATGGAAAGTATGCTAAATGTATAACCAAGATGATATGAGAAAGAAGTGATACCTACCCTGAATGATGGGAAGAGGGTGACAGGGAGAAAGCTTCTCAAAAGAAGTAAGGTCTAGATTGAGTTATGAATGGTGGACAAGCAGAAGTTTCCCCAAATGAAAGGAATGGAAGGAAGGAGGAGAAGAAGAAGAATATGATCTTTAAAAAAATAATCTAAAAACTTGGATTAGGACAAAGGAGCTCAACTTAATCTCTCCATAAATTTTTATGACATAAAAACCTGGTTAAGGAAGTAAGTAACTCACTTAGGTAGCTCTGTAAATACATGGCTTAACCTCTATCCTTGAACAAAAGTTAGTAAAATAATAGTGACTGCCATTTGTTTAATACCTACTGTGGACCAAATGCTGAAGTTGATATTGTCCTTTCAAAACATGTGATATTTTATTGATTTAACAGCTAAGGGCTATAAGGTATACCACCATTGCTGAAAATCTCTAGATTTTATTTAATGTAAGGAATGATAAATAGAGTTGGAATGCCAAACTCTCTCTACTCTGTCCAGGTTATGAAGATGATAATTGCATACCTGAAAGAATTCCCTCCCTGCCTCTACCAAATCATTTTTCACATGGTCAATAGATTTATGATAGATTTATTCTGAATAGATTTATTCAAAGTAAAATAATTTAGAGTTTATAATTTTCCTGAATGTCAACAACCAAACTTGTAACTTATTAACAGCTGATGACTTTAAAATATGGTGCTGCTAACAAGTTACAAAATTTGAAATTTTGTGTACCTTCTTCCCCACCTGCCATTCATTTCTTCCAGGGAACAGTGTGGACAGTTAATCTTCTTTAGAAGTTTCTGCACATGAGTGGCCTCCAGAGAAAGCCATAAAAGGTCATCGCCTTTCTTCATGGAGGAGCCCTGGAGCATTAGAGAAAAGAGACAAGACAATGCAGGGGCCTTTTCCCTGCTTTTATTGGTACAATCTTTTGGATTGTAAAAAGGCTACAGCCTTTGAAGTCCTGCTCTTTAAAGGAAGTGTAGGCTCTGTAGGGAATGTAGAGGGTCGTGCTGACCACACCTGAGGCCATGTTAGAGTTGATTCTTTGGGATGTCCAAATGACTATCAGGCTTAGAGATGTTTCCTGAATTAATTTTCTAGAAAAGGGAAGTCTAGCTTCTTCGCTAATATTGACCCAAAAATGTGGACTTTCTTCCATTGATCACAGTGAGTTGGCCAGTGCTAGGTATTCGTGCCCTGTCTAAAAGGTTTCATCGTGATAAATTGAATATTCCGTTAAACAAATATTGGACTGAATGATATAGTTACAGATTGGATAATCTTAATGGGATGTACCTGCTTTTCCACACCTCTCCGCTTCTTACAATTATCTACCCAACACCCATAGACCCAACACCTGTCAATTTTGCTTAGTTGCTGGTTTGTCCTCTGAGGTCTGTCGTGCCATGTCTCTTAAAAAAAAAAAAAAGAACTTTAGAGAGATCAATTAAAAATGAGAGCAACTAGCTAGCTACCCACCCCTTACCTGAGAGGGCATCATTCATTGATTAGAATACCCTTTTTGGCTGAATTTAGATTTGACCTCGGATTCTGTCTCAACTCGTTGCCTCAGGCAGACACTAGCAATAGAAGAGTGTTGGCAGGTGAGATGAAACCTGTTGATCTTTTGTGTTAAAGCCACATTTTACATGCCTAAAATAGGGGGATCAAATGAAATTGGACAAGAAGGCTTATATCCTTCCAAGGTTGTGAGAAGTTACAATGTAGAAAACTAATCACAGAATTGATGTAAAGAAGACAAAAGTCTATTTTATGTTTGTATCTGTATATGTGTTTATTGGCGCGCGTGTGTGTTGGTGTATCTATTAGCATGCATTTGCAGGAGATGTAGTTGATTATACATACACAGACAAACCAAAATAACTTTACAGAATGTTCACAATTTATAATACATAATTCAATTAATAAATTCTAGAAAGTAATAGGTTTGTAATACTTCTCCCATTACTCACATTTATCATTTGTAGCTAATAAATGCTCTTTAAAATTCTCTTCCTTATAAAGGTAAAGGAACATTTTCTGTGTCCATTAAAAAAAAAAATTAGCCTGCCAGTATGTACACAGGTTTATGTTCAAGAGCTATAACATTTTTTTAAATGGGATTTAAACACAGGGAATGGTTCACGTGGATTTGGCTGTCACACCAAACCTAGACAAAACTTTGCACTTTTCATCACTGTGAAGAAGAAAAAGGTGAAGAGGAAAGTCCATGCATACTTGTGTTCTGTAACTGGTAGAAGTGGATGGATTTCCCTCTGCTTTTGTATTTCAGCCAAAGACTAAAGTAGAAAACTTTCCCAGACCCCCAGGTCATTTTAACTTGCTGAGCATTTAAAAAATGTGTTTCTGCATAGTCCTAGGTGAACTGAGCATCTTATTTCTGGCATTTTTTTTCCCCCTGTAGTCTCCATTAGATTTATTTACCAACGACTACTCAGTTTTCAAGCAGGAGTACCTAAACTCTCAATCTGAAGCTTGAATTAATTCAATCAAGCTCTACTCTCTAGATGAGAAATGGAAAATACTATTTGTTTCTTTTTCCTCATGAGAAGATAATTTTCCTGCTTAGAGCACAGCCCTATTATATTATTTTAATGTTTCTTCTTTAAACAATTGCAGCATTTCCAGCAACTTCTGCTTCTCACTTAAAATACTTCGAAAGTAGAATTGAGAGCAATGAAATAGGTTATTTCTGTGATAGAGATTTTTGTCTTTTGGTTTTCTTTCATAGTTCAAATTGCATCGTATTTACATATAATATTAAACAAAATATGATTTTTCCATAATGTTCAATAGAGAGATGCCTGAATTTCAACAGCTTTGTGGGAAACTATTTTGGAAGAACAGATTGTCCTGGAAAAATGATTATTTGCCAATATCTTGTATTGGGAAGTGATTTTCCATCTTACCAGTTGTTATACTCTATTGATCAAAATTCCAACCATTTTGAAAAAACATTTTCAGTTGATTGGCTTCCTAGACATTTTTGGTTGAGTTTCCTATGATTTCATATCAATTCGTAAGCATTGAAAGTATTACCTTGAAGTTTAAGACTAATATCTCTTTGTCATGAAAAAAGTTCTTTAGAAAGTCAGCCTGAAAGTTACCACACATTCAAACATGTCTTTCCAGCCAATTTAAATACTCTCAGAACAAATTAGAGCTCTCTGTACCCTACAATGTCTAAAAAGCTGACAGTGGCATTGATTTCAGAAAGAAAAAGAAGGAAAAAAATTTGGGAAACCTTTTGTTCTTCTTCCTTGACTATGTCAGAGAATTTAGAAGATGCAAAGCTAGCAATTGGGAGAAAAACAAACTGGGTTAAAACAAATTGAACTGTAAGAATTTTACCATGTCTGACTGTGGAGACATATGGAGCCAATCACAGACCCTACCGCAGGGACTAAAATTAGCATTTGTTTTCAGACAAATGTGGGATGTCCCTCTGTTTATAGGATGAAAGAGTTGCATGTGATTGTTCCCTGCCTTTTCAGTGTTTTTAATATATGAGAGGAGGGTTAGTGGCAAGATACTTGCTCCATGTTCATCATTAGTTCCCCCTTTTTACTCTCCCCCCAAATAAATTTGTTTGAGTTGGAAAGTGAAATTAGTGACAGTAGTGACACTAATACTATCCAGGTTGCTAAAATGTCCCCTCAGAGAGCACCATATGGAATATGTAGAAAAAAAAAAAAGTTTTTATTCCAAACCAAGTCAAGTGGAATTTTAGACCATTTTGATGGTAACTGTATTTCAGAGCTTGTTTTCACACTGGGATTACATCTTACACGGGCATCCTGCACTCGTTGAATGAATGATTGAGTAACCCAGCCACTATTTTCAATTTTTTTCCCCAGAATGTAGAGTTTCTACTAGTTAAATGTACATATGATGTCCCATCTCTTTTTAAGTGCAAATTAATGATACTGAAATATTATGTTCATATTTAGGTAACAGGAATAATTTCTGCTAATTACAAATATGACAGAGACCATGCTGTTTAACAATTATTCACATTTCCTGATCCATTTACTTCAATTTGTATCTGACCTCCCAATCCCCAATCCTTTGGAACTTTAATCTGTCATTGCCACGTTGTTATTCCATTTTAGCTATCAGTAATGAGCTGTTAGCTATCCATAGGTAGCTCAAAACTACTTGTGGATTTCCTTCTTTTTTAAGGTTACGTTATATTCCATTGTATATATCATATTTTATTTATCCTTTCATCCATTAATGGACATTGAGATGGTTTCCATATCTTGGCTATTATGAATAATGCCATAATGAGCTTGGAAGTATTATCAAGTGTTTAAAAAGAGAGAAATCCTGTCATTTGCAACAAGGATAAATCTGGAGGACATTATGCTGATTTAATTAAGCCAAACACAGAAAGACAAATGCTACATGATCTCACTTATATGTTGAATTTAAACTATTCAAACTCATTAAAGCAGAAAGTAGAATGGTGGTTGCCAAGAGATGGGAGAAGAGGGAAATGGGATGTTGGTCAAGGGATATAAAGTTTCAGTTGTGCAGGATGGATAAATTCTGGAGATCAGATGTACAGCATGGTAACTATAGTTAGCAATATTATACTGCATACCTGAAATTTGCTAAGACACTAGATCTTAAGTGTTCTCACTATATACAAAAACATAATAACTATGTTAGGTAATGGATATGTTAATTAGCTTGATTGTGATGATTATTTCATAATGTATACATACATATATCAAATCATCAAGTTGTCTACCTTACATATATACAATTTTTATTTGTCAATCATACCTTAATAAAGTTGGGGAGGGATAAACTTGAATTAAAAAAAAAAATACTTGTGGAGCTAAGAGGCCCTTGGTGATCAATATTTCAACCAGCCAGTAGTGGTTTTGTATATCTTAGTCACATTATCAAACAGTAGAATGGATGGATATGGAGCCATTCCATAGTAACATAAGAACATAAAATTTGAAATGCCTATAATAGTTCATATTAAGGAAAGTAAGATATATCTGAGATCGGGTGATTTAGGATGTGACACTCATTTGTCATATAGGCTATAAAATCTGTTAATGCTAAGGATGCAAATAGCATAAATACAATTGATAGATTATTAGAGTAATGCCTCCCAGTGAATCACACCTTCCCATCTTCACACATTTGTGTAGCCCCCACTTTGACTGTAAAGCTTGGCCGCCTGACTTCCTTTTGGCCAATCAGGCATCAGTAAATGTGACACAAGCGGAGGTTCAAACAGGACTGATGCAGGAAGACTAGTTTTCTTATAACACTGTCTACCTAGGATTGTACTGCATGATTTTCTTTTCTTTCCACAACAAGGGTTAACATTTTAAATAGGATGAATTATATCTCTCTTTGGCAGTTTGATTTATTAGAAGTAGAATCTTGAAAAAAACTTTGCTCAACTTTGAAATACCAGGATGAATGTTCCCCATGTGCTGCACGAAGCTTAGGGTATTTAATATAACTGTACTGTCTATAGCACTTTGCTTTTCTTTCTTAAACAACATAAATTTGCTGAGCTGGGCCTTAGAGAACTATGATTTGTTGACATGAATTCAGCATGATCCCAACCTGCATAGTAAGAATGTTTTGATTCCTTTGCCAACTTCTCTTTTTTTGCCAAGTTTTGTGGAACATGCTTTTGGTCTTGGCAAGCTCCTGCATATTAGCTATCCTATTCATTCTAATTTCAAGACAGAGACATTAATTATTTTTTTTCTCTACTCTCCTGGGACTCATACACATGATATTACTAGACAACAGCAGTAGATTGTCTCCTTGAGACATTTCTGAAGTTGGGGTGCTACCAAGGCTTTCTGCAAGCTGGAGCCTGAGTCTACATGGTTCTCTTTCAGCTGGTCTTTGTCAAAATTTGTTGTTTTCTGCAATTGCAGCAAACTAGTAGGTCGAAGTACTTACTTTGTTCACAAAGACATGAAGAATGCCTTTCTGTTTCTATTCACAAGAAGTGCTTTCTTGATGAAACTCTAGGTGGATGTGAAAACTTGTGTTGTTGTCGTTAGGTAGAAGAAGCTTTGAAACACAGAAACGTGAACTGGAGAAAATCTTGGAATATAAACATTTGGTTTTGATGCCAATGACTGACCATCTGGCAAATGAAGAAATAATGTGGATTCTATAAATAGAAAACTCTCAACCTTGCCACAAAATTGTGTTGCAGGGTTTGAGACGTGTTTGTTGTTGTTGTTGTTTTTAAAGTATATTCATTTGTTCAGTAGTTATTTATTGAGTGTATGCTACTGGCATTTTTCTAGGTACTGTGGATAAAACAGTGACCAAAACATTAAATCAAAACAAAATAAAACAAACAAAAACAATGCTACCTTTAGGGAGACTTTAAGGAAATAGCCCAAAGTCATAAAGCTTCTGAATAACAGAGCTGAGATTTGAACTAGGTAGTCCAGCTATAACCCATGCTCTTCACTACTAAGCTGCGGTGATTTTTTTTTTCCTTTCTTTCTTCCTATCTTTCTTTCTTTCTTTCTTTCTTTCTTTCTTTCTTTCTTTCTTTCTTTCTTTCTTTCTTTCTTTCTTTCTTTCTTTCTTTCTTTCTTTCTTTCTTTCTTTCTTTCTCTCTCTCTCTCTCTCTCTCTCTCTCTCTCTCTCTCTCTCTCTTTCTTTCTTTTAAATTATTATACTTTATTTTTTGAGGAGTTTTAGTCTTACAGAAAAGTTGAACAGAAAATACAAAGAGTTTTAATATACTCTTCCCCCAACATATTTGTTGATCTTTGAGGCAAAAAACAATAGAAAATGAAACAAACGTTAAAATAACCAATGTATATCCCCTCTCTTTTCTCTGTAGTTGCATTATAATAGAGGTAAATAAAAGTTTTTGTAGTCCTAAATTGTTCATTCATTCTTTCAACAAATAATTACAGAGGTTCTTTCTTCTATGCATTACGGTGCTCAAATAGAGCAATGAATAGACAGACATAGTTCTTGCTTTTACAGAACTTACTGTAGTGTATGAATCCTGACATGAATAACATAAAAAAAAATGAGTATAAAATTACAAAGCACAAAGACTTTAAAAGACAATATGGCACACAATTTTAGAGTGGGTATTAATATAAGTCCTGTCTGAGACAGTACTACTTAAATCACAGGTGAAGGATGAATAAAAGTTAGCCTTGCAAAGAGAAGAGAGAGAAGAGAAGAGGGTATTTTGGGGAAGGGGATCGACACATACAAAATTACTGAAAAGGCAAATAATCTGGAGCTTTCAAAAATAAAAAAAAGATCTGAATCAGTAAAGGAAATGGAAAATGACTGGCCTGAGAGATAGGAAAAAAGCCAGGAGAATTTCTCATCACAATAGTCAAGAGAAAGTATGGTTACATAAGGTCAAGTAAGTATAAGATTACAAAAAAAAGTCCACTGGTTGCAGGCTGTTTGTGATATCAGTATTAACATAAGGGTTGTTTTTAATAGCTTTTATAAAATTACAAGTGCATGTTTTTTTATCAAGAGTAATGTCCTCAGGTTTATGGTAAAGACTTGTCTTTGTAGTGGGTTGATTAATTAATGGATAGTGAGAAAGTGGGCATAATGTACAAAGATAATGCCTATGAGTAGTTTTCATGTGTAGAGGGATAGAGAGAGAATAGTAGCTAGGAAGGGAAGTGGCATGGGGAAGAAGTGTTTTTTTTAAGTTAACAACAACTGGAGCAAGTTAAAATGCTGGTTTTGGAGACTAATTGTGAGGGAGAGGGGCATGAAAATCCAAGTGGAAGGGAATAACTGGGGTGGCAGAAAGGTGAGAATCTGGGCACCTACAGAGCAGAGGGGTTGGCCTTCTCTAGAAGGAGCCTTACTTCCTCCTATGTTGTTGGAGGGAAAAAAGAAAAAAATAAGTAAAGATTTAGGTTAGTTCTGAGAATTAGTAGCAATATTAATTATATTCTTTAAGAGGTATGAAGCAAAACATTAGGATGGAGCTAAGGAAGAAGGGAAGAAGGACTTCAGGTATTTGAAAGCAGTAAAGGGTGGTTATGGAGAAGGAAAGAGTGAACTTATTAGATAAATGATATTAAGAATGACAATGTTGAATGGCCATTTGAACAGGTGACCAAGAATTTATATTCATATTAACAAACTAGAATTAAAATTTAGTGGGTCTAGACACAATCATAGTAGCTTATGTAAAGTTTGTCTCAAATTAGTTGGTTTTTAAGTCCAGACTATTACAACGTTTCTACTACTAGGAGGGTCCCACACCCCTTCTGTTTGTTACTCTATTTTCTCCATTATTTGACTTCCATTTCGTAGTCAAAGATAATGTTCCATTCCAACCAGCAGAAAGGGAAAAAGGAGAAAAAGAGTGCATCCATTCCCTGTTTAAGTTTGTTACCAGAGAGGAGATGATGGACCAAATGACTTTAGAGACTCAACAGTTTCAGATGTGGAAAGTCCAGGACTTTACTGTGGGGATTATGTGGCTGAGGTAACATGAGGAAAAAGTCATTGGAGAGAATGGAGTCCGTGTCAAATGTCCATTTGAACAGGTGACCATATTAGGTGGGTCATTCACATGGACTATGATATCTAGATCGATGGCAGAATTTGAAGATTAAAGAAAGAGAGAGAACTCTGGACCTAAGTCTTTGAAAAATGAAGAGAAGAAACCACAAAGACAGTAGAAAGGCACAAGGGAATTGGAAGTATTTATAGCACGGTAACTATAACAATCATCTATGGACTCCAAGCTGAGTAAGGAGGCAAGTAAAGGTAGATGAGGCCTCAGAGTTGAGAAAAAAAATGTGGTATCAATGGATTGAGGTTATTGATGAGGTGGGGGTACTAGAGTAAATAATCTATAAATTAGGATGCTACCATCTTTTATAAAAGAAGCTTAGCTTTTATTGTGAAGAAAAAGGATATGATTGCTCTCCAACAAAATGTTCTAATAATTACGTTCTTCATGTTAGTACAGCAAAAGCTTGTTGACTTTCAGAATATTTTCCTAAGAAATAAATGGGTATCAAAACATTATTTTGTAATTTTTAAAAAATCATATACATTAAGAAGTATATGTTGGCTGCCCAAACATAACAAAAGTAATTTTTTTCTGTTTGTAATATTTATGTTATTTTCGATGATTTAAACATTTTGGAGGATCTAAGTCTTGTTCTGGTAATCCTAACAAATATGCTATTTATATTACTTATATTATTTAAATTACAAAATAAGTACAAATATATCTAATAACACAGAAAGGTATAAAATTAATAGCCATAAAGTCTTCCTGTCTTGACTTTTCCACTTCTAAAGCCACTCCTTATAGATAATTGTCTTTAAATCATTCCAAAACTTCCTTGGTGTTTAATTCAATCATTTAAAATAATGCAATACTTTGATTTTGTATTTTTATGTAGTGTTAGGGATTAAATATATTTGTTCTCCCAAAATTCATATGTTGAAACCAAAATTCATATGGTATTTGGAGTTGGGTCCTTGGCAAACAATTAGGTTCAGATGAGGTCAGGAAAGTGGAGTCCCCATGATGGGATTAGAAGAAGAGACAACAGAGCTTTCCCTTTCTGGTAACCACTAAACTATTGTCTGTGTCTATGAATTTTTGTTTCTCATTTGTTAGTCTTGTTCTTTTGTTGTTTTTGGTTTACATACCAGAGGGTAAGGGGGGAGGGGGAGGGAGATGTGGGTAAGGGGGATCAAAATATGGTGATGGAAGGAGAACTGACTCTGGTTAGTGAACACACAATGGGATTTATAGATGATGTAATACAGAATTGTACACCTGAAATCTATGTAATTTCACTAACAATTGTCACCCCAATAAATTAATTAAAAAAAAAAACTTTCCCTTTCTTTGTCATGTGAAAATACAGTGAGAAGGCAGCCATCTGCAATCAGAAAAAGGTCCCTCACTAGGAACTGAATCTGCAGGTGCTTTGATCTTGAACTTCTCAGCCTCTAGAACTGTTAAAAAAATAAAAATAGGTATACCTCAGTGATATTGCTAATTTTTTTCCAGACTAAAGTTTCAAAACAACTATGGTAATAAAACAAGTCACACAGTTCTTGGTTTCCCTATCCATAAAAAATTTATGTTTAAAGTATACTATATTCTATTAAATGTGCAATAGCATTTTGTCTATGAAAACAATTTGCATACCATAATTAAAAATATTTTTTTGATAAAAAATGCTAACCATGACTCTTCAATGAGTCATAATCTTTTTGCTGGTGGAGGGTCTTGTGTCATTGTTTTTAAAAACACAATATCTGAAGCACAACAAAGTGAAGAGCAGTAAATTGAGGTATGACTGTTTCTGTTGTTTAAGTCACCTAGTGTATGATGTTTTGTTATAGCAGCTTGAGCTAAACATACAGTTTCTGTTGATTTCCTGATAAGAAAAATTAGGATTTAGCAGCTATAATTCTGATGTACACCTTTTACGCCCTGATTTTGTTAATAGTATTTTAACATTTTAATGAACATAATTAATCTGTATATTCTTGATTCTAAACTTTGGACAGTCCTACGAGGTAATAGAAAAAAGTTAGTATGCCTACCTGACCTTGCTTCTTTCCTTCTCTTCCTTCTCCTGCCACTAATCTTAACATGTCAAGACTTGTTCCTTTTATATCTTGTTCTGTGATATAATTATTCTTCAATGCTTTATCCATAAGTTGATACTATGTTTTGAAAATTGTATAAATATAATTGATAACATTTTAATTAATATATTTACTTCAGAATCAAAATGAAAAATAGAATGACTGATCCCAAGGAAATGTGTCCAACATGTATTCTTTATTCTTATACTCCATCAGCTACTCAAAATAATACCTCATTTTTGTTTGTTTCATATTTAAAACTTGATTTGTCTTTAAATGTTTTTTTGCCTCATTTCTAATCGTCTTGGAACTGCATTTGATGGATAATGCATACTGTCATCTTATTATCACATGCATGGAATGGAGTCCATGCTGCTCTTGAAGACACTCTTTATCTATCCCTCCAATGTCCTGACTGCCATTACTTGATTATTTATTGTTGTTGTTATGGCTGTTGTTGTTTTCATTATATTTCTAAAGTCATTCCATTGTTTTGAAGATACCATGAATTCTTTCTTTTGGATTCCTCTTCAGTTTGCTAGAATAGATTTTCAAACTTGCTTTCTCGTTTTGTTTTGTTTGAAAGAAGAGGTGGAAAGGAAATTTTCAGAGTTCTTCCATGTCAGTCTTAACTGATACTTATTATTGTGCTATTTGAAATGTTGCTGATGAGGAAAAAAAAATATTGATGCCATTTTGATTATTATTCCTTTGAAGATGACATACCTTTCTCTTGGGGAAGATTTAGGATGTGCTTCCAGTGGACTGCTCAATGTGTATGCCTGACACTTTTTTTCACTAGTTCTAAAAATTTGAGATAAGCCCTCTTCTGTTTGTTTCTTCTGATTCCATTGTGTTTGTTCTCTTATCTTTGTATAATTTTAGATTAGATTTGGATATTATGAATCTATCCTCCATGTTTCTTGAAATTCCTCTAGTATTACCCATCTCTTCATCTTTTTGGACTGTGTTCTAGGGATTTTCCTTGCATTTCTTTTATCTACTAATATTTTATCTATTCATATTCATTAATATTTTCTGTATCTGTGTCCATTCTGTTACTTAGTGTCTCTAGTTGATGTTTTATTTTGCAATTATTAATTTCCAAGATCTCTTCCTTGCTGTCTAATTGATCCTTTTTTTATAGTTGCTTGTTTGTTATGGATGACTATTTCATCACCTTTTTCAGAAAAAATAAATAGCATATAAAAAGTACAAAGTGCATTATTTCTTTTTCCTCTGGGTCAGTGTTTCTATTGTTTACTTTGATGTTTCTTTCTGGAATTGTGAATTTTCTTGAAATACCAAAGGAATCTTGATTGACCATTTATATTTACCAGTGAAGAATTACATCGACTAGTGTAGATAAGTGGACTGCATTTCTTTTACAGTTGTGGAACTGCTGTCCCAAAAGTCTTATGCTCTGAAAGGAAAAGTTAATTTTGTATAATGATAAGGGATCTGCCTTTGAACAGACTTTTCTTTAGGGTATGTGGACAGAAAGTATATAGGTAGACCCAGCGCCAGCACTATTACCAGGCTAAAGAACATTTTATTTTGATGTTTTATTGGTTATAATTCTTGGGTATAGAACAAAGAATCCACTCTAGTTAGTTTAATCAAGAAGGGATTTATTGAGATATTCAATAACTCACCCAATTGTGGAGTTGAAGAATCAGTTTCTAGAAGACAGTGCCAGAAAAGCAAAACAAACAAACAAACAAACAACTAAACAAAGTTCCCAGAAACTCACTGAAGAACTGGCCTAATTAGGGACCTACTGCCACTTGGAAACCTAGAGCCACTCTACCTCTGCTGCCACTCACACAAGTAGAATGGATGTCCTGTGGCCAGCCTGCTTCTTTGGGTAGGTCATGTACAAACCAAAGTCTTTATATAAAAACAACTGATTGAAGGAACTAATTGAAGCCACATATCTGCATTCTAGTTGTAATGGAGGCTAAGAAGTAAGAGCTTTAAAAATTGTCCCTCAGAAAGCAGTATTTACAATGTGGGAGGCCATCAAAATTAGAGAGAATGCTCATATGACTTAGAGCAGTCTCAATGTCCAATATCATCTACATGGGGAAGCGTACTTGAGTTTATTTTCATCTCTTGGTCAAGCTGCCTTTCTTTTTTTACCCCATTGATCAAATGACGTTATACTTGTTTTATACCTCTCTCTGGTCCTAAATGTACACACTAATGGACTCTTTACAAATAAATTTTTCTCATTAGAAAGCCCTACCTGAGGCTTAAGATGGGATTCATTGCTGCAGCCAACTGAACAGAATATGAAATTGAAGGGGCTGACCAGCCCCAGCTGTGCACAGTAAGTCCTTTAACTAATTACCCTAATTCCCACCCCCAATTTCCTTGTACTCCCTATACCTCCTGGGCTTCTGGGGGGTTCCACCAGGAACCACTGTGCCCACTTCTACTGAAGCCTCTTCTATTTTCTGTGATCTGATTTGAGCATCAATAAGACCCATCTGATTTCTGTCTTGCAGAAATCTGTCAACATTTTTTGATTTCTGATTGCATACTTCCTTTTTCTGTGCTGTGATGGGTTATTTCTTTGAATTACTTTTGCACAGCTTTACTATCATTTCATTGGGACTTTGAAAGGAATTGGAGATACATGTGCGTGTTGAGACAACTATTTTGTTACAAAGCTTACTCCGTATTTTGGTAAAAGGAAAAACAGCTCTGTGCCTTCCGCACCATGTTTTCCTCTATATTCCCTATCCAAGGATTGCAAACATTTTCTATAAAGGGTCTAAAGTAAATGTTTCAGCTTTATTGGCTCTATGGTCTCTGTCACAACTCCTCAAATCTGCTGTAGTGTGTAAATCAGCCATGGACAATTCATTAAGAAATAGGCATGGTTGTGTTACAACAAAACTTTATTGACAAGAACAGGTGGCAGGCCGGATTTGGCCAGTGGATCATGGTTTGCCCGCCTCTGGTTTACCTGGGAGATCCTGAGGGGGAATATACAGAAGATAATCTTAGCACTGGACAGGAATGTAGTATATGACGAAGTATCTGTCGTTCATATTGAGTTAATATGATTAATCCAATTTATTGCTTAAACTCTCAATTTCTCATTGTCCACAAATAGTAAAGATATGTTAATTGGAAAAAATGTAGGTTTAAGAACACACTACCCTATCCACAAAATACTTTGTTTTACTATTGCCTGTTGCCAACGAATGAAATAATTTCTAGTGGTCTTCATTGCGACTTTGCTCTTCACAATGTGAAAGCAGCATTTGAAAAGGATTTTCTGGTGTAGAAGACCATGATAACAGAAATAATTTCCTCAGAAATTAGCATGTTTGCATGTAAAAGAAACAAGAGGTAAAACCTCCAAAACTGACTTTAAAGAACCAGAATTGTAACACACCTCCCTGGTAAATTAGCATATGAGGAAAGTACAACAAAAGACTGCTCACACTCATTTTCATCTGAGTTTTCACTTAAATAAGAATATATTAAAATTTGGAGGCAGGCAAAGGGCAGAAATGTGGAGAGTCGAATAATATAAAGTATTTTTCATCTTGAAATAGATCAGGAAGTTTCTGAAAACATATTTTTCCCACATATTTACCAAGGTGGACTTGTGACACAGCAGATTATATTTCCCTCTTCCATTTTTAACTGATGCAATGCTTCAACACCGATAAAAACCCCTTTAACTCAGATGTTCAGCTTGACATTTGTACATACAAACTGGAGAGAGAAAACTCAGCTCTGAAGTTGTCTTGGAAGAGCAAAGATGCTTAGGTGGTAGAGTATTAACATTCCAAGTGAGGGACCGTGATTTCATTCAGGGGGCAGGTTCACCATGCTTTGTCAGTTGCTTCTATGGCTATCAAGACTTGTGGGTCTCTTTAGGGACTGAATTTGAAGGATAAGTCTGCATTCCACTGCATTGCCACCCCCTTACTTTGTGGCAGGCTTCCACCTGCACCTCTCTCTCAAACATCACTGGTAACTTCCTAACCGGCAACTCTGATAGACTTGACTTCATCTTTTTATTTATTTATTTATTTTGGCAGTGATGTGGCATGTGACATTTTCCTTTATAAACTGAAATCTTTGATTATTAGACACTTCTATTTCTTGCTTGCTTCCTAAATCTTTTCTAACCCTGTCATTTAGAATATTGTCCCTACTACTCCTAGCCTTTAAATATAAGAGCTTTTGCCAAAATTCAATTCTCATTGAAAGATAGTGTTGCATGGTGGTTCCAAGCATAGATGCCCAAGCCTGATAGCATGGCTTCAAATCACAGCTCGGCCACTTCGGTCACAGCTTGGCCAAGCTGTGTGACCTTGGGCTTTAAGCACCTTATGCCCTCTATGTCTCAGTGTCTTCCTCTTTAGAACAGGGACACATAATAGTATATACCTCATTGGATGTGTGGAGATTCACTGAGTAAAAATGTGTAAAGCAGTTTCTCATACTGTAATGTGCATACAGATCAAATAGGAATTTGATAAAAGGAAGATTCAGAAACAGCAGTTCAGGTGTGGGGCCTGAGAGTCTGTATGTATAACAAGCTCCCAGGTGACATGGGTGCTGCTGGTCTGCAGACCACGTGTGAGGAGTAAGGAGGAAACATGCTTCAAACCATGTTGGGCAGTGAAGAAGTGTTAGCATCATCGTTATTGTCGACTACTCCATTCCTCTTTCTTTGAACATTCTCTTTTTGATCTCATGCATTTCCTCAGCATCTTCCTAGAAGAATGAAAGCTTTGTAAGTGCAGAGATGTTATTTGTATTGTTATCTCTAGATGTTCAATAAATATTGGTTGGAAAAAAGGAAAAGGAAGAGGGAAGGAAGGAAGGAAGGTGGAATAATATTCTATATGAAAAGCTCTCAGTGTTTATTACCAGATCTGACTTCTTTCTAGAATTCCACTCCCACACCACTGATTCAGCTAACTGTCTCCATCTGGAAGTCCCTCGGGCATCTCATATTAAATACTTACAAAAGTGACTCTAGTCTTCCCATTCCATTTCTCTTTTCTTCAAATCTGTGACTGTCTTCTATGTTCCCTGGTTCTCTTCAAGGTACTCCCATGTTTTTCATTCATTCTTTTGTTATTGCCATTTTCTCTAAAAGGAAAGCACTAAGCTCATCTCTACCTGTCATAGTGGTACATACTCTCCATGGCACATCTCACACCCCACCTTTTTCAAGGATCCTTCCAGTAGGTTCCAATTAGATGTATACTCTCTGACATCGATGATACTGCAGGTGGGACCTCTCTTATGGCCCATGTCTAATAAATTGTTCTATAGGCTATATGTGTTACCCGTCTTCAGTGCACATGGTACACTTATGGTTTTTGACATATCCAGGACCATCTCTATGATTATTGTCACTTTTGTCAATCCTTTCTTGAACACATCTTTATATTTTCTATTCCTTAGGGTAACCACTTTCTTTTCTTTTTATCTCCACTTCACTTAATAATATATTTACATACTGTTTATTTATTTTTTTTATTTTGGTATTATATATAAACTCTTCATTCTGCAAAGTGAAGATTTAGTTGTCTTTCCCATCCTACTTCTGTCATACAGGGGCCCACTTCCCATTATAGATATCTCATCATTTAGATTAGTTCTATGTTTAGTGTTTATATTATTTTGACAGCTGAACCAATAACAGCTGCTTTCCTTTTTCTGTACAGTCATTTACTTTTCCTGGAGTTAATAATTGTGAGATATTTTCCCACCGTGCTTGATAATTTATGTGCCATTACTTTAGCTCCCAAAACCAACCAATTAGGAACTCTCTTCTCAATATGTTTATACCCTTTGGGTTCTATGTTAATTTCATCTTGTTTAGGACATTTCTCCCAGAATTTTTCTGCCACTTCACTCTATAGAGCCTGTTCTTTCCTGAGAGCTGTTATCTTAAGATCACCCATCACCATCATTTTGAGGATTTCCCTTAGTCTCTCTCGTGATAGATTTCCTGTTTGGGATATCCTGGGCCTTTCCTATTTTTGGTTTACTTCCTTGTTTTTATGGAATACAACTTTCAGTAGCTTTGTGGCAAAGAGCACATGTGAGGTTAATGTTTTGCAATGATGCATATCAGAAAATATCTTTTTCTCCATCATACTTGATTGATAGTTTGGTTGAATATAAAGTTCTAGATTGCAAATAATTTATCTTTAGAATTTTGAAGGCATTGTCCCATTATATTCTAGCTTCCTTGCTTCTATTATGAAATCTGATTCTATTTTGATTCTTGATCATTTATATGCTAATCATTTTTTTGTGTGGAAGACTTTAGGATCTTGACCTTTTCTCACATTGTTATCATATGTGTGGTCTGGAAAACTGGTGTCCCTTTAAATCTGTAAATTCTATCTTCATTGCTGAAAATATTTTTGTATTTTTTCTGTTGATATTTTCTTCCCATCCTGATTTAACTCAGTTTTTCTTTCTGGAACTGCTGTTATTCAAATGTTCAATCCTCTAAATTCATTTTCTAAACATCTTATATTCACTTTTATAGTTTCATTTTTTCCATCTTTTTTTCTATTTTCTAGGAGAATTCTTTATCTTTGAGGTTTTAATTTCTGTTAATATATATTTTAATTTTTAAATTCTGTTTTTGTTCTTCGAATGTACTTTTTACATCATCCAGTTCTTGATTCATGAATAAAATATTTCCTCTCTGATCTGAGGATATTAGCATTGTATTTGAAGTTTTTCATGAATCATGCTGTTTTCTCTAGGTTTCCTTTTTTTTTCTTTATATTTTGGTTTCTGTTTTGCACAGTAGAATTTTTTCTTCAAATACTTGGTTATCCTTCTTTATCTGCTCAAACCTAAGAGTGTGGTACCAGAGATGGTTGGGTATTCTTATATGCAGATAATAACTTTCAAATGTGGTTTGCCAGGGCTGTTTTATTAGGGAATCTTCAAGACCATCTCTGCTTTTACGAGTAGCACTGCCTCGCTATTCATAGACCTTTTTTCTTTACTCTTTTGGACACAAATGCTTCAGACTTTTGTAGGAGTGGGATATTAACAGTTGCCTGACATCAAAGAAAGAAAGAATATGGGCGTCGGAGATCTTGATAAAAATTACAACGTGTTGTTCAGTTTTTCTTCATTGTCACTCCCTTGTCTAGGATTTCTCATACTACCCACTCCGAACCTGTGGGAGTTCTGTAGTGAAAAGTGGCTTGTTTCTTAGCTTTCTAAGAGATGCCTTTAGATATGATTTTCCTAGGATTGATTAAGCAAACTTCCTCTAGTCCTTCTGATTTCAAATTCTCAAAATAATATAGGTATTGTGCCCTTTCTATCTTCTTTTGTGTAGGTTTGTTTCTTTTAAGACATGTATTTGCCATCATTTTATTGGCGTTTTGGGAATGAGTACATCTAAATGAACTTGTCCAATCTTCCCCGAGTCATTTTTTTAAAAGTTTGAATACCTACATTCACTTTTCTTAAGCAATATTTATGAAATAATGTTTTGCTTCTGTGTAGTTGTTCTTATGCACATCAAATAAACACAAATCATTTGTAATTGTCCACATAATTCCTAAGATTATTTAATGAATTTCTAATTTTAAGCATAATATGTTTTGAGAAGTACTATGCAATATAGTTCAGCAAGAAGTTGACACTCCTTAGGTATTTACTGACTTGAAGAATTAATGGTTCCTGGGCATTTTTTGCAATAATTGTTTTAAATAGTTTATTTTATGGGATATGTTCTTGTGTAAGTTGTGTGTGTGTGTGTGTGTGTGTGTGTGTGTGTGTGTGTGTGTGTAGAAGCTGGTCATTCAGCCACTTAATGGAAGCAACACTACAGATTGTCTGTGTACCCCCAGGAACAATTCCCCACTGCTGAGTTACCATATCATTCTGTGAGGTTGAGACTCTGGCTGTGGCATAAGTGTTATCATTATTTCCAGAATATTGCCATCTGCTCGTTTGATCCATTAACCTCCTATTGTACCTCATAAAAGAAATGTTTAGCTATAGAAGTAGAACTAATCAGAGGAAAATATTTTTACACACTTTGCTTTGGGGACAGGCATCAGTGCTCCTCTTATTTTCTTTCTTTTCTAAATAGTTCTGTTGTTTTTTTTTTTACTGATGGAAGATTGCAGGTTATCCAGATAAATAAGATGGTTTGGTTTGTTTATTTATTGCTGGTAATAGGTTAAGACTAATCAATTAACATTTAAATTAGTCATTTCTATGTGTCCACCAAGGGCAGATATAATACAGGAGCTCGTACCTGGTGAAATTCATATACAGTTTCTCCCTCCTCCCACAGACACACAAATTGAATTTTTTAGCCAATCATTGTAACACTTTGAAATGATATGTTTTGTATGGGTCACATTGACATTTACATGAAGTTGTAGAGTCTAACAATTATGTGAATTGATGGTTTACCTGAATTATTTATATGGGTACTTTTGTATGTTTCCTATCATTTAATAATAATAGTAATACACTTATATGTTATGTTGCAGACATTGTTTTGAGAACCGTGTATATTAACTCCTCTTTCGTCACAATGACCTTTTGGAATAGATATGATTTCAATTAACTAATAACAGGATGAGGCACTCAGAGAATTAAATAACTCCCAGAGTCACATAGCTAATAAGTGGTAGGTCAAGGGTCTGAAACTACATCCACTGGCTCCAGAGTCAGCTTTTCAGCATCACTCTCAACCATTATCTTAACTTCTAAGATAAGTCAGATCTATCTTGATGGTAGTAATGAACATATTTGACTGAAGAGTGTACAAAAATATGTTTCCCCTGACCTGAGGTTATGTTTATGATACAGTTTGTACAGTAGTTCAAGGTCTAGAAATGATATTGAATATAAGCCCATTGCTTTTTCTAGGTTAAATCATGGCTTCTCTTAGTTTATTTAATTTTAATATTATTTAAGGCTGCTCTAAAATTAAAATAATATGAATTCAGTGGACTTCTGAACTAAAGAAATTATATTAAATTAACAAATAAAAATTCAAATGATGTTAATTCTGGGCTCTTAAATTTTTGAAACTTTTAAAAAGTAAAACAAAATATAAAACATGTAAGTTAGACAATATCTTAGTTTTAAGTAGATTAAAAGTGGGGCTTTGAGTTTGATAAGAAATATTTATAAAAAACCACCAAATAACATCATATTTAATAGTGAGAAACTTAAATCTTTCCCACTGAGAACAGAAACATGGCAAGTATGTTCCCTTTCACCATTCCTTTTCAACATTGTACTGGAAGTTCTAGCTCATGAAATAAAAGTAAAGGAAATAAAAGGTATAGAGAGTGGCAAGGAAGAAATAAAACTGTTTTTGTTTGTAGATGATATTATCATCTATGTAGAAAATCTGAAAGAATCAACCAAAAAAATAAAAAATAAAAAATAAAAATAAAAAACAAAACTCCCAGAACTAGTAAGTGATTATCATCAAGGTTGCAAGATACAAGGTTAATATACAAAAGTCAATTGCTTTCCTATATACCACAGTGAAATTAAAAACAATACCATTTATATTAGCACTCAAAAGAATGAAATGCTTAGGTATAAATCCAACAAAATATGTGTGTGTGTGTATATATATATATATATATATATATATATATATATATATATATATCAGGAAAACTAAAAGACTCTGATGAACAAATTGAAGAAGTATTAAATAAATTGATAGATATTCATGTTCATGTACAGGAAGAATCAATGTTGTCAAGATGATATTTCTCGTTAATTTAATCTATAGATTCAATGCAATCCCAATCAAAATCTTAGCAGGTTATTTTGTAGACATTTAGAAACTTATTCTAAAGTTTATATGGAGAGACATAAGACTCAGAATAGCCAATATAATAATGAAGAAGGACAAAGTCAGAGGACCGACACAACCTGAATTTAAGACTTACTGTAAAGCTACAGAAATCATGATGGTTTGGTATTAGCAAAAGAATAGAAATATAGATTAATGGAATAGAATAGAGATCCCAGAAATAGACCCACATAAATATAATCAACTGGTCTTTAACAAAGGAGCTAAGTCAATACAATGGAACAAAGGTAGTCTTTTCAACTAATGGTACTAGATCAACTGGACATCCACATACCAAAAAAAAAAAAATTTAGTCACAGACCTTATAGCTTTCACAAAAATAACTCAAAATGGATCATATACCTAAATATAAAATGTGAAACTATTAAATCCTTAAAATAAAATAGGAGAAAACGTGAATGACCTTGCTTAAGGTGGCAACTTTTGAGATATACCACCGAAGGCACTATCTATGAAAGAAGGAATTGATAAACTGAACCTCATTAAAATTAAAAACTTCTGCACTGCAAAAGACAATGTCAAGAGAATGAGAAGACAAGCCACAGACTGGGAGAAAATTTTTGCCAGAGACACATCTGATAATGGACTATCATCTAAAATATGCACAAAATTCTTAAACAATAAGAAAACAACTAACCCGGTTAGGCCAAAGACTTCAACAGACAACAAAGAATATATACAGATGACAAACATACATAATAATGTCACCTATGTCATCAGGCAAATTAAAATTAAAATAACGATGAAATATCACTACAACTATATTAGAATGGACAAAATCCAGAGTACTTACAACACCAAATACAAGCGAGGATGTGGAGCAGCAGGAACTCTAATTCTTTGCTAGTGGGAATGGAAAATAGTACCACCACTTTGGATGACAGTTTGAGCGTTTCTTACAAAACAAATCATGCTCTTACCACACAACCCAGCAATTACACTCTTTGCTATTTACGGAGAGGAGTTGGAAACTATGTCTACATGAAAACCTTCATACAGGTATTTATAGCAGCTTTATTAATAATTACCTAAACTTGGAAGCAACCAAGATGTTTTTCAGTAGGTGAATGCATAAATAAACTGTGGTACATGCAGACAGTGCAATATTATTCATCGCTAAAAAGAAATGAGCTATCAATTCATGAAGACATGGAATAACCTTGAGTGCACATTACTAAGTAAAAGAAACCAGTCTGAAAAGGCTACATACTGTATGATATCAACTATAAGACATTCTGTAAGAGACAAAGCTATGGAGATGGTATAAAGATTGGTGGTTGCCATGGGTTGAGGGTTAGGAGAGGGATAAAAAAGCACAGCAATTTTAGCGTAGTGAAAATTCTGTTTATTATAACAGAAGGATGGATGCATGTCATTATACATTTGTTCAAACCTATGGAATTTGCAACACTAAGACTAAACCCTAATATAAACTATGGACATTAGGTTAGTTATTATGATGTGCTGATGAGGGTTTATCGGTTGTAATAAATATACCACTCTTATGGAGAATGTTGATAATGGGATAGACTCTACATGTAGGAGCAGGGAGTATATGGGAAATCCCCCTACTTCCCCTCAGTTTCGATCTAAAAATATTAGTCATGAAAAATGGAGCTTTATGTTCGATGGTTATAATTTAATTTAACATTGCTAAATGTATTATCTAAGTGCTTTAAACTCATGGTTGTTTTCAAATGTATCAACCTAGTTGAAAATATTACTGCATTACTAAAAATAGATAAAGTAACTGACTCTCATATATCACCCTTTGAAAGGTAAAGACTTCAGCAGAAAATAAAAAGCAATTAAAAGATAAAATTGATGCATTCTTTTCCATCCACCTTCATTTCTGTGGTAATTTTAAAAAAATATATTTTATTTTCTACTCTTTCATAAGTTTATTACCACCTTGGTCCAAAGATTGTTCTTATTGTCTGAGTTAAATTAGTTCTGTTATTTTATAGTTAGTTGATGAGGTAATCTTTTTATTCTTGACAAAGGATTTTTTTACATCTTTATTTAGCTGAAACTATTCTCATAGAAAATTAAAAATTGGGTTTTTGAATAGGAAGTTGAAATGCTTTGATGTATATATTTGAATGATTCAACATAGAAATGTTGAAATAATCTGGTCTTCCAATTTTTCTTGAAAAGAAAGCATGAGTTTTAGACTCATTCAAGAAAGAAAGGAAAAAAGAAAGCTAATATAGGCTTTTCCCTTATAGTTAAATAATATTTTTAAAGATTTTATATGAATATTTATATGAATATAGCTTAAATATTTAAAGAATAAGAACACACATATGCAGATAACATGAATAAAGCATGAATATGAAATATATACATATATACATATGAATATATGTATACATATATTTAAACATACACATATTATTTAGGTCCACGTTATAATAGACTTTAGTAAATCTAGAATATATCTGGTGAACCTGTTTCTCCAAGATAGTAAGTCACTGATCTTCAAGTTGTTTACCTTTATCTAAACCTATCTGTTTGATACAGGAAGATCAAATTGAGACAAATTTTAACACTGCAATAATATATTCTTACACTATTTCAGACCAAAGGTGACCATGAAAGATGGTTGTGAAAGTACACCAAAAGAACGACAAGCTTATTGAATCAGTGGATATTTTGGTTTATAAAGGTATAAGGAAGCTGCACTGGTCAGTGTCCAGATACTTCTGTACTCAGGTGTTTTAAACAAAAGTAATTTAATGCAGGTAATGTTTACAAAAGAGGGAAAAGGTCAAAAGAGTAATGAAGGTATAGGGAGTTTCTTAGAGTTTACTTACCATAGCAACTGCTAAACACCCCTATGTGTTGAAGAGAGAAAGGAAAATGGTGTCCCCCAGAATCCATGATTATCATTCTGTTGAGGCTGCTGGAACATCTCCTGAGGTTGACACTACTAATGGACAAGCCATTGCTTCTTCCACTTTGCAATAAGTCTGAACTTTCACTGTGTAGCCAGCATATATATATATATATATATATATATATATATATATGGACACACCATGTTTCCCCCCAAATAAGACCTAGCCGGACAATCAGCTCTAATGCGTCTTTTGGAGCAAAAATTAATATAAGACCTGGTCTTATGTTATATTATATCATATAAGACCAGGTCTTATAGCAAAATAAGACTGGGTCTTATATTAACTTTTGCTCCAAAAGATGCATTAGAGCTTATTGTCCGGCTAGGTCTTATTTTCTGGGAAACATGATATATATATATATATATATATATATATATATATATATATATATATATATATATATATATATGTGTGTGTATATATATATATATATATATATATATATGGTTTGAATTTTGTTTATTTAACTATTTATTGATAGTACAGAAAAATGCAAGATGAGTTGTTGATTTTTCAGTCTGTTCAAGTTTTTAATTGTTAGGGCAAAGTGACAACTTCCAATTTCCTTACAGGTGAAAACACAAACTGCAAGGCTAAGATGCTCATTTTTCTTTAAATTTTATTTGGATTTTTAAAAAAAATTTACTGATGAAAATAGGTTTCTCTAGAAAGGATTTTTATCTGTTTCTGTCATTTACTTGGGAACACTGATAGTTTCCAGCCAGTTTACCTCTGAATAAGGGTACATATATCCTTTAGGTTCCTAACTTTGTATCTCCTATTAGACCACTCACCTAGAAAAAGCCTTGAATTTTGTATTCTGTAGATGCTCACATTCACAGTTTGGAAAATCCTCGCAAACACAAGGCAGATGTCTTAGCTTGGACTGCTATTACAAAAACACCATACCCTGGGTGGCTTAAACAATAGAAATTTGTTTCTCACAGTTCTGGGAGCTGGGAATTCCAAGGTCAAGGTCCTGACCAATTCAGTTTTTGGGGTATCCTCACACGGTAGTGGGGGCGAGAGGGAGGAAGAGGGAGAAAGAGAGAGCACAGAGCAAACTAGCTTTGAGGTTGCCCTTCTTGTAAGGACACCAATCCCATCGCGAACACTCCACCCTCATGACCTAATTACCTTCTACAGGCTGATCTCTAAATACTATCACATGGGGGATTAGGGGTTTCAATACATGAATTCTGGGTGACACAAACATGAAGTCCTTCTTCATTTCTGGCCTCAGTGTTATATTATTTTACTGGCAGATCATCAGTGCATTAAAGGACATGTTATCAAATATTTTTAATTGTTTTGACGGGATGTCCTTTACACCATGTTGGGAGATGGAATATAGACAAATAAAATAAAATAAAATAATTTATAATAAAGTTAAGAAATAAGCTAAATTTCAATCAATAGGTGAATGTTAAATATATAGATAAAAACGTCCATTCGGTGGGGCATAGGGTATGCAACAACTCCTCAAAAAGAATGTATTCGCATCCATGTGTACATCTAAAAAATGAAAGTATTTTATATCTTTGAGAGAAAAGCAGGTTACAGAATACTGTGTGAGAGAGATATAGACGGATATATATGTAACATAAATAATTTAAGTAATTCTGTAGGGATGCATTCAACCTATTACCAGCAATTATTTGGGGAGAGGAGAATGAGGTTAATAGTGGAACTGCGAGGGAAAAAGAAATTTTATATTTTAACCTGCATTCTTCTAAAACATTTACATTTTTAGGGGATATATGTCCGTGTGTTCGATATTTCAATAAAATTTTGGGGAATCTTGATAGAGGCTAATCTACTAGCCTGTTTTTCATAGGAACTAACATCGTCCTCTAAATATAACAGTTTGTTTTGTAATACATATTGATGTCTTTATTAATTTAATAAAATATTTTACGGACACAGAGGCTCCAATAAAAATAAATCTTACAATTTAAAATCCAAAAGCCAAAGGAAACGCCCTTAAATCAAAATAGTACTTTTTTGATATATATTTTTAAGTCTAGTCTGTTCTTCACCTTGATTTAGCGTTGTCTGACTCATCGATCAGTACATTTTGCAACTTCTCTTTTCAGTTGCTGGAATTCATATTCTATTAGAGCTAACCTAACTCTATTAAATCTTACATCCTAGATTTGTGTTTTAAATAAGCTGAAATTAGTTTTAATTCAGAACGAAACTTTCTTCTGTAGATAAATGTGTAAGATTTGTTAAAAATAAATGACCAAATAACACATTTCATAAAAAACAACCAGACAAACTAACAAAAACATTTAAATGTTTATTCCTGACATAGAAGTTTGTGATAACTACTTTAGTGACCTTTTTTGTTGTTGCTCCAGGTGTACAAAACAATATAGAGATTAAACATGTCTATACCTCACAAAGTAATAATCCAACAAGTCCATCTGACACAATACATAGCTATCACAAAACCGTTGACTATTTTCCCTATGCTATACTTTATATCCTGTGACTATATATTTTTTCAACTATAGTTAACATTCAATATTAGTTTACATCACTTTCAGGTTTACAGCATAATGGTTACACATTTATATAATTTATAGAGTGATCCCCCAATAAGTTTAGTACCTACCTGGCATTTCGCATAGTTTTCACAATATTATTGACTACATCTCTGTACTGTACATCTCTGTACTGTATTTTATGTCTCCATAACTAATTTGTAACTACACATTTGTACTTCCTAATCCCTTCACCTTTATTTTAACAGTCTTGAAGATAATTTTTTTCAATTAAATATTCTAATGGTTTCATTGAATGTAGTAATTGCATCAGTAATATTGAGAAGACTAAACTTTTTCTTTGACACCTTCATTTTTCATAGTGTGAGCTCAGTCTTCAGAAAATAGGTTCAAACTTTTATTTTATTCATGATCTGTTTTGTTTTCAAATGCATTTGTCTCTTTAATGTCTGCGACAAATACAATGGGCAACTTTTACTCACATTATAGCCGTCACATCACAACAGCCCAATGACTACAGTGCCTTCTTTTTATCAATGAAGTTTGAAGCATGATGAGGTGTTTGACAGAGAGAAGAGCATACGTGAAGGCTTCCAGTTCGGCAACAGCAACTACATTAGTGAAAAGCAAATAATTTCAAATGTTAGAAGTTAGATTGCTATATGTCTAGAGCATATGGTACAAGAAGCAGTAGAGAATCATACACCTGAAGACGTAGGCAGGAGAAGGTCGCATCATGTAGAAGCTTTATGGATGACTAGAATGGTTGATAGAGACAGGGAGACAAACAGATGAATATAGGGATACAGATTAAAAAATAGGGATATAGATTAAAAAATGTATAATACATGGAAAATACATATTGACTTAAGTAAATTTAATATATTTTAATATATCTGCATTTTGATATTTTATTACAGTTATCGATTCTTTTTGCTTGTTAGGTGTCTTACATCTACACATTTGGAAATCTTTTAAAATACCATAGCATTGTTTGTAGAACAAAATTAAAGTTTCAGAAAATCCCTATCATTTCAGAAAACACTTGAATGAATTTCTAATGAGGATTTGGCTTATTAATTAGGCACGTGCACTAACATTTATTGAGGAGAACTGATGACAAGATTCTCAATTTAAATTCATCTTTCTGACCTTATCCTTCATTTATTCTTGCACATAGCCATTGTGGTCCTGCAAAATTAATATGATGGACTATATCATTAAGTGTTAATTAGGTAGCACGTATTATTATCAGTGATATAGGAATTTAAGGGTGATAGAGCTGTTGCCCTTGAGATAGTTTAGAGGTTTTATACATATGAAATAAACCTCTGTATTCTGTGATTTACTTAATACGTATGTCAGAAGAGTATTGCTAATGGGCAAATAAACTAATTAGAATACTCTTTGTCCTCACTCTAGTATGTGCTTCGGAATCTAAACACAGAAAATGTCCCTAATGTAAGTTCATTATGGACAACTTATCAAACTGTGTATCATTTAAATTGTCTAGTTGTTCCAAATAGATGCTCTTCCTTCTATAAATTTTGTATGGTGTTGCCCAGGAACTGGTGCTTCTTTGTAGAAAGTTAAAACGGAGAGAAATATCTCTTTTGTAACAATTTTGCAAAATATGCAGCAAAATCTCTCCTCCACCCTAACGCCCTTGCTTAATTCTATTTCATTGGCTCTTTCCAATTCCAGATTTTACATTTTTGTCAGTCAGGGATGGGTGTAGAAAGTCTGCCCTCCCTTTCCAGCTTCTATTTTATGTGCCTTTAATTATATATAACTATATTTTATGGAAGTCAAATATTTTTTATATTGTTAGTAATTATTATTTTGATCCCTTAGAGAGGACACCATTGTTCCTTTTTTTTTGGTCTACAATAACAAAACCTAGAAATCAAAATTTTACTAACAGTGTATAAAATATCTGGTGATATATTATTATGTTATGATTGATATTTAATATATTAATATTATATACTAATATATAGTATATGTTGTACGTTAATATATAAATAATAAGAACATCAGAGAAATATGCTAATCTGAGTAGTTTAATTTGGGAATCGCTGTATGTTTTTGATTCTAAGGTGCATGTTTTCACATCCTAACATCTTTGAAACTGCAATATGCCTTGCATGACATCTTCCAATATACTTTTTGGTCAGACTGAAGTCTCAGCATAATGGTCATTGCCTCCTCATTAGCAGCGTTGGTTGTGATCCATGGTGGCATGTCTAGTCAACTTCAACTCTCAACACTTCATTGTACACACCCTTTAAAGACTGTTTGAGGAGGAATGTTTGAAGACATGAATCCTGCTTGTTGCTTTAAAACCTTCCAGTCACATCTTCTGTTGAAACTTAGAGTCAGCATCAAGCCCGGCAGAATCACTGTCAGAAACTTGAAAAAAAAAAAGTTCTGAGACACTAGTGGAACATCTTTTTAAGAAAAGCTGCATCACTAACCCTCTTGTTGGTTTAGAGAATGACATTTGAGCAGAAAACATGGGTAGTGACATCTCTTAAGTCAAAAAATGATAAATGTAGACTCAAAATGTGATAGAATACTATGAGTACTTTTATTTCACTTATATTTTCCTTTTTATGATTGAACTAAAGTTATGAGTTAAAATTATATGTCTAAGTAAATATAACAACTCTTTCTATAAGTGTAAAGTATTCTAATTGATAATAAAACCTTGTCATTTTTAATTGGCAGCTATTTAATCTTTTCTAATAATATATAAAATAATGGTGTATCATGCAATTAATGACACCTTAGAACTGATGGAAAATTATAATTGGCTTCTTTTTCATGGCAAGTACAGTGGATATTAAAGCTTTTTTTTTTAATTGGAGGTTTTATGTGATCATCCCTACAAAGGTTAATTCTAGCTGTGAATACTGCTTATTAAGGTATAAACATTAGAGAACACAGGACTGAATATAAAGTAACATTAGCCAAAAATTGTTTTTTTTTTACATCCCTTTTGATTTGAAAATATACTACCTTTTGATTTTTTTTTGGTAGGGGTGGGTTTTTTTTGGGGGGGAGCTGACATTTCATTATAGGGAAGATCTCAATCAATGCAAAAACCTTCATTTATATGACTTCTACTTTAATCAGAATTTTATCATTTTATTTTTCTAAATACTGATGTTTTGTAAACGAAGTCAGAGACTTATCATAGAACATATTTAACCTAATATTCTTGTGATCTGCTTTAACAATTTACAGGAAATTCATGGGTCCTGAGAAAAAACAATTTAATGTATATTAGTAGGCAATGTCCAATATATGTCTTATTACCTTACCATTTCATTCCTATAAACCTTATTGGTTATTTAAACCAACATAACTGCTTGTACTAGGAAATAGCACTTTCCAATGACAGCCTTGGTATGATCATTTTAATATATATATTTTAAAAATGTATTCCAGTGGAATAGAGAAGAGAAAATGAAAGAAAAGGTAGCTGTTATGCCCTAATATAATATTGCCTAATACTTTTTCTGTGTAAAAATATAGATTTTAGTTTACTGGAGTATGTTTCCTAGCTTATAAATTCAACAGCTGGCCAAGACCCAACAAATACAATTTTTCTTTAAGATATTAGAGATGTGGGAGGGGTAATGGCACTGTTTCCATTACCTAGATAATTAGGAAACACTTTGTACAAACAACGCTTAGCATTTATCTCAGCATAGAGTTATTATTTATATACAAGTCTGTTGACTGAACCTAACCATGCTCTTCCCTCTTTAAATCCACGGTACCTGGTGCCTTGTAGAGCTCCTGGACGACGTTGTTCGTGTTTAATACAAAATAAGGATTGGATTGTAAGGTACCTGAGGTTCAGGACCTAATCAGCCCCATACTTTTTGCCTCCTAGGTGCCTAGTAAATGTCTTAAATTAGTAGACTAATGAGGGGAAAAAAAAGATTATTGAGATTTCTCCAATTTATGAGCACTTTTGTAGCACATGACAATGTAGAATAAGAAAACTTTTAGCTGCCTGTGCACACCTGACCTTTGAGGAGCTGCCAAGTCACCCTTCCCACTAGGGACCTCCCTTCAAAGCCCTCCTGTCCTGCTCAGTGGCAGACAAAGCTGGCAAACAGGAAGGAGAGCCTGCCTTCACGACCTCCTCCCACAGACTCCAGGCCAGCTGTAGGCCTGGGACAATCAGGTTTTCAATAGGTCTGCCAAGCAGGTTCATTCGACTTAAATGAATATTTATATACATATCATTAAAAAGGCTTTAATTCAATCTTTAATAATATTTTCTCTCTGCCTCCACTCTGAAGTTAGGATTCCAGAATATGATGATCTATAAATGAAAAGCACTTTTTTGTTGAGTGTTCATATCCTTAGGGCTGAGTGCACATTTCAGTGTCCTACAATTGCTATTTAGAACCATGTTTCTGGCTACAGATTAATATGGCTGAAATTCTACCTAGAATTATGAGTTCAGTGAGCTGAATATAAATTATGTCTCCATGATATCAGAGACTCCAGGTTGAATAAAGGGACATGCTTCTCTTCACTAGGAGCAGGATATTATTTTATAGAGGGGAAAATGTATTTTTAAAACTTCAGCCCCTGACGCTACACACTTGTACTTCTGTAATTTTGCCTCTTTTATATCAGTTTCCATGACCTCCCCCCTGGCCTTTTGCACATGTTTTTCTCTCCTGTCAAGATCTAGGATCTTTCTTTCATCCATACTCTTAACAGTGTGAATTTAAAAATGCATTATATTCCAAAGTTTGAGGAGCTGATGATTTTAAGAAAGAAGGGGCTTGGGAAATACAGCCATTTCCATGGAGCAGAACTATGTAAAATAACAGAAGTTTTAGGCTACTAGAAAAGTGTTTTATTTTGTTTTGTTTTGTTCTGTAATCTCTGGATGGCAGTCTCCTTTCAATAACATGACTAGAGTCAGTTATCCTAATAGATGTTTCTATAGATTATTGCCAGTGAAAAATTATTCCCTCTTCTCAATGGACACCTCAGATAGTGACATACATTAAACGAACAGAATAAACAGTATTTATGTTAAGCAACCATTGAAGAGACAGAATTGAAACAAAAATAACATTGAGAAAAACTCATTGCCAGCTAAATTGCTCACTTTCTTTAATTTTCTCTCCCCCACTTTTCCTCTTTAAAGACCCAGAGAACTGTAGAAAAGCAGTAGACCTTATTATGTCTTTTTTGTAAAGATTAGGAAACTTAGGCTCAGATAGTTAAGTAGCTCATTCAAGTTCTTACAGCTTGTAACTCGCATTAATGAGCTGAGTACTCAAGTCTGTTACTCCATACAGAAGACATTAAAGAGAGTTAGAGAATGCATGGAAAGCCTGAGAGGTTGAGCTACCAAGGAAATATGAGGTAATGATGGCCGTGATGATCACTGACATAACTAAGAGCTTGAAATAGAGAAGAAAGGATGATGGAATGTGAGCTAGGGATTTAATTCCAAAAACAACAAGCCAAATGTATGTGTCTTTTTATATGAGTATCCTTCACATTTCACATGTTTCCCACTATTGTACTAGTGGGAAAATCATATGTTAAACTGGAAGTGCATCTGTTATTCTTATATTCTTTGTAAGTCTCATAGTAGAGACATATTAATTGGAAGGAAGAATTCTGGGACTCATGATGGAGTGGTGAGGTGCGAAGCTTCATTCATGGGTGTTTCGGTATCTGGATTCAGAGCTTAAATATGCAACTTACCACTTCAGCTACAAGGCCTCAGATTCCTCATTTATAGGAGAGGCAGTGGGACAAAATGAATTTAAATTTTCTTTCTCCATTACTATTCTGAGACTCTATGATTCTTGATCAATAGTATACAATTAAAATCTTAGATGATTGTACCTGTCAGTGTGACTTTTCATTTCTTTCATTGTTCTCCCTTAATATACTAGAATGTGAGATTTTTGTTGTTGGTTTCGCTTCCATATAGATTCTTTCAGTCTTTACACCACAGCTAATACAAAAGCTGTGGGTTATTCATATGTGGTGCTAAACAATATTTGATCTCCATGCACCTTTGTTTATTCATCTTTCAAATGGGGATAATACACTGATAATATTTACCTCTTAGAATTGATAGATATTTGAGATAATTTAATCAGGTTATTAATATACTACTTTTCATGTGGTAAATTCTCAGTAAAGGATAACTCCTTTTACTTTTCCAAATTAAATATTAATTACGTACTTTTCAGAGCCTGAAGGCTGTCTTCCCAGAAATTAAATTTAACATCACCTATTTCATTTTCTGGAAACTGCATATTCCTTCCCATGGCTTCAAATATTATGGCTCCAGAAATTGTACTTCAGAATACCTATTCCCTTTATACAACTTGAATAAACATTTTTGTTTTAGCTGTGTTCTCATTCAGCCATTGAGCTAGACAAACCTAGTGCTGGTTTAAATACAGATTAATGATTCATGACTTTATAGACTGACCATCTATAAAATTTGTAGCCAAAAGTACACTGATTTCATAAAGTAAGTTTACAAAAGCATTGAAGTCACCATACTAATATCCTTAGCTACTTCATTTTGCTGACAACCATGGATCTATTCCTTTGCTATTTTGTAAACTGCAAAATATTTATGTTTCACATGCAAATCATGTCTGTCGATAGACAAAAGAATTACTATTTTCAAAAATAATGGTCATAAGAGTCACCCCAGGAGCTTGGTAACAATTTCTGATTAAATTTCCGTAAATTCTGATTCCATGGGTAGGTAGTGTGGTTCTGTGATCTCTTTGTTAATGAACAGCCCACTGGTACCAAGTCAGGTATTGGAAACTACAACTTCGAGACCAATTTAGAACCTTAAATTGGTTTTCACACATTGCAGCTACTCAATAAACTCTAATAGTAAATGAATGAATTAACCAAATAATCATTGAGCAAGTGAATATCTGCATATCTTTTTTTTTTTCTTGCAGTTATGGAGGTAGAGATCTGTTTGTTTTTCAGGAACTATGACTGGATTCATTGGGCCTATAGATCACACTTATTTATTCATGATTGATATAGACATGAATTCCAGATATTTACCATCTTTTGCATGTGCAACATTAAATCCATAACCCTTAACCATCACCTCTATATATAGGAAAGCAGATAGGAAATAACTCCTTTATCATATAATAACAGTTCTCTCTCCTCCCATTGTTTCCTCTTTCCAGTATTTTTTGCCAGCAATTTTTGAGAATACTAGCCACACCGTGATCACCATTCCACACAATTTAATCATCACATTGAGTTTTACTAGAGGGAACTTTTACAACAAACAGATGAGTGAAACTTACATTTATTTACATTATGTATTCCAAGCTCATAGAATTGGCTTTGAACCGTTTAATTATATCCTATCAATTTTCCTATACCTTGGAGTCAATAGCTAATAGTGACTGGAAAGGTCTGGTGTAAGTCAATGGAGGCCAGAATTGAATTATTAGGACTATATATTAAAATGTAAGTAACCTGTTGAAAGGAGTCAACCTCAAATTATAAAACGCAGAAATTGGTTGAAAGTAAAAGAAAACTAAATCATTCCTATTACATATAAGCAAAAGCTCTACTTTGTGTTCTATTTTAGAAACTAATTATTTTTCTTCCAATTCCAAGTAATATTTATTTGTTGGAAAATTGGGGAAAATTAAAAATTCATAACAAAGCAGCAGCACTTTATTCATAATCCCATCGGTCAGCTATAACAACAATGAGTCTTTTTGGTGAAATATATATTATTCTCAGAAATTTAAATATGTTTTAAGCATGTGTTTTCTATCTGCTTTTTTCACTTACTATTTTAGTTTTTAGCAATTTTTTACTTCATTAAGGATTCTTAGAAAACATTCAAGTTACTCTATATTCCTCTGTCATACAAATGTACCAAATTTTATTTAGCTGTCCCCTAATATTATATATTTAAATAATTTTCTTTTCTCTTTTCCTAATACAAAGACAGTTATCCTCATACATGAATCACTGAGTATACTTCTGATTATTTAAAAAAGTTCAAAGAAGTGGAATTCCTGGGTCATATGATCTAATTGCTCTTTAGAAAACTTTCATCAATTTGTATCTTTTTCAGTATTGTTTGAAAGCATTCATTTTCCCGTAACATACCTAAGTTGGGCAGGTACAAAATAGTATCTCAGTGATTCATTTTCTTTCTGTCTTTTTGATTATCAGTAAGGAGGGAATAAACGCAGGCTTTAATTTCTCCTTCAATACATGTTTTTCAGGATTTGGGAGTATGGGGTGGGCGGGAGGGGGTAATAACTTTAATGGAAAAATTTATGCCAACTAAGCTTTCCATAGAGTATAGGTTACTAGATTAACAATGGGGTTACTGGAAAACTTGAGATGCTTAAATGCAGTTAATCATCTGACCCTTAGGATATTGATGAGAGAATACTGAGAAAAACAAACAAGAAATTATGAAGAAAAGAATGAGTCTATCCAATAAATAACTTAAAACTTCAATCCATTTGAGATCACCAGAAAGCAGACCAAAATGGTTAAGACCATGCATTTTAGAATCCTGCAGCTTTGACTTAAAATCTAAGCTCCGCCATTTATTTAACTTGTTGGTTTTGATCAAATAACGTTTCTTTGCTATAAAGTGAGAATAACAAGGCAATTTCATAGGATTGTTGTGAACATGAAATATCAATTTTAAAATTCATATCTCCACTCTGTAGAGAAAACACACTTAATAAACGGTAGTATGAATAATAGCAGTAAAAATTGTTACTGATGTGACATGACTGTTGTCGTTCTTATGTAGAGAAGACTGACACAGAGGTGAGGATGACAGGGACCCCTGTGAACCCATGCGCAAGGGTTGGAAAAACTCCATGAAGGTGTTCCTCTAAAAACACCACCAGCTCCCCACCAATTCACCACCTGCCATTATTGCCTGAAACTCTGCCTTAAAAGTTTGTCCACTTACCTTAAGCGTTTTGTATTTTAGAGTAGAAAAATCTAGAAAGATGGCACCCACTTTTTTTTTTAACTAACCATTTATACTTCAATGTGAATCAGTCAATCAGATTGTGAGTGCAGATTTTAATAGCAAGAAACTTGAGAGCTCTGCATGCCTGAGGGGGGCAGTGAAGAATTATATATCTTGGGGCATCCTTGACTTGGGAAAGTGATAAATCTTTGGTAGTGAAGTAGTCTAAGAATGGTTAGGAAGGAAACTTACCACTTTAGAATAGAGAATCTGTCAGTTGAGAGCTGAGTACAGTGACTGTATGAAGTAAAATGATTATAGAGGAAAATGCATGCATTGTGTTGTGTATTCACTTGGTAGAAATACAATGAGTACCTTCAACTACTGAATTTTGGAGACTGGGCAATGTGTGGATACAGGTAATATAACTGTGGTAAGGCAGGAATATCACTTAGAGTTCAAAATAATGATTCAGAGATACTAGTTGCATCTGGATGTGTTCAATTTTTGTCATTGAACCAAGGGTCCCTCTTCTTGATAGTGTTATTTTAATAATAAAAGCCACATGGTAGCATATATTAGGTGACTTAAGAATATGTGGTCTGGGAAACATTGAAAGACAATCGTATTATAGACAAAGGGTGAGACCAGCAGTGTGTGAATTCAAATTTTAATAAAATAAATTTTTATGAGACTGCAGGATCCACAACTTCTTGGGGATGTTGCAGGCAAGTCGACCCTCTCTGTTTCATTGTGGAATCAATGAAAATAAACTAAGCCATGTTTCCCTGAAAATAAGACCGGGTCATATTCATTTTTTCTCCAAAAGATTCATTAAGACTTATTTATGTTCAAAGGATGTCATGCGAGGGCCTGAAAAATCATGCAAGGGCTTATTTTCAGGTTAGGTCTGGTTTTGGGGGAAACACAGTAGGCAGACCTACCATGTCTCTACTTTCCTTTACCTGCTCTACTGGAAGCCCTGCTCAGAATCCCTGAAACAGGAGACACAGAGTCCCTTCCCTGGTGGCTCCTGTGGATTGGCTTATGATACCAGGTTTGTGTTTTTGATCATGGGGCATCTTGTGTCAATATCTGTTTTTCACTTACTTGCAAGCACCATGGAAGTAGTGACATAACCAATAGGTATGTAGATATTCAGAAGTGGGGATCACAGAAAGAGTATCTCCAGAAGAATGGTGGGAACTTTCTTCCCTTTAGCCAGCCACCCCTATAGGTTCCAAGGTTATCATTTTATTGTGCTAGGGTATATCGTTAAACCATTGCTAAAGTTGAACTTAGAAGATTGCACTTGGTGTCTATTCAAATACCTAATTAGACTCACTGCCTCTATTTATAGTAGGTGGATGGGAAAAATAGATGCAGCAAGTAAAAAGTGGTGCTGGGAAGAATAAGGTCACAATTTGGTCTTCTGTAAGGATGATCCCAGTCTAGCCTCTTCCTTTTCTAACATGAATAATGATAACCCAATTAATCCAAACATTTTTATGCAGATCTCTTCCTCCAATGATATATTTTAGAAGTCTGATACTAAAATCTCAAGATTTATTATTAGTGAGAAAGCTGAATCTTAAAATTTAGCCACATCTTGATTATTTAAAAACTCATTATTGTATTTTCATAGTGGCTTTTTCTTCTAACCCTCTGTTTTTTCTCCCTGTCCCTCAGATTGCTTGCCTCAAGCTATTTCAGTCCTGATTTGCACTTTCACTAGAAGATGGATCTGTAGAGAAATTGAATTCAAATAATTCATTTTTATTGTTTATAGAGAAGAGTTGATAGGAAAGAAGTGGAAATGACAGAAATGAGATTTTAAATCTCTTATAGATTTCATTTATTCCAACAATGTTTATTGATTGTCTACTGTGTAATAGATACAGTAGGGGATAGAGAGAGCATAAAGCATGGCCCCTGACCTCTAAGGTATTTTAATCTCAAAAAAGAGAAAGTGATGTGTACAAATTGTGCTATCTTAAATCCCCCATTGAGTAAGGCTGGTATAAATAAATATGTATAGGAACTTCACCACCAGGAAGTTGTGTCATATAGATAGCATAGAAAGTAAATAGTGGCAAAATTCATTTTAGAGAGTGGCAATTTTAGAGAGTGTGTAATCAGGGAAATATTTCCTGAAGATCTAACATTTGTCATAAGTTAGATTTGTAAGAACATAATACCTGTGGTTACTTCAAATTCTGAAAGTATTATATGTTGATTATATAAAATTGAAAAGTACAGAAAAGAATGAAGAAAAAGTCAAAACTACTCTAATCCTACCACCTAATGGGATGCCCATTATTGTTTTTCTGCAGAATATTATTGTAAGCATTTCCCCCCCTGTTATGAATGAGTGTGTTTTTTATTCATATTGTGTTAGTCAAGATCCTGACAGAAAACAGATGGCATAGGCAAGTTATACTGTAGGAATAAGTAAAAGATAAGGGAAGCACAGAGGTGGTTCAGTAACCCAGGGCTGGTAATAGTAAAGGAGCCGTTACCAACCTAAGCCTATTCATGGAGGGATAAAGGTAGGGTATGGTCACTAAAACCTAGGAGGAGAGTAAATAGAGAAAAAGTGACCTCGAGAGAAGCAGTGTCCTTCATTCTAGAGACTCAGGCAGCCCAAGAAACTTGGCAGGAAGAGAATCAAGAGAACAAATGCCTTCATGTTGTCCTCTCCCTCATGTGTCAGAATTTGTGCTGGGGCTTCCCATTGTCTGAACCCAATTGGAAGACAAATTAGGAGGGCCCACTGAGTAGTGCATACAAAACAGTTTCCTGGAACAAAACAAAATGGAGAAGTATCAAGAGTAAACCTGAAAGGAGGGCCAATGAGCATATCGTCCAAATTTGGATTAATCTGTACATACACAGTTTTGTAGCCTGTTCGCTGTTACTGTTATACATGTTATTAACTACTCTTTCTGATGTTTTGAATCATTACATATTACTCCATAAAATTGATTACTGTAAATTATTCAGTGAATGCCCTACCATATAATAATTAGGATGTTTAGAATTCTTTCACTATAAAAATTAATGCTACAGTATATGTGTATGTGCGTGTGTGTATGTTTATTTATTTAGCTCCATGCATATGTCTTTATTTTCTTAAGATTATTTCCAAAAAGTGGGATTGTTGAGTCAAAGGCTTTGCTTATGTTTAAGACTTTTGATGTATGTTGCAAAATTATCTTCCAGAAGAGTATAGCAATGTATTAAAGTAGACCTTTATTAGGTAAAGGTCTGGGTAAGATTTTCATATATGGAGATGGATGGATTATTGATAGATGGAAATTTGGAAGGACTTCCAAGTAAGCACTATGAAAAAGGGAATGGAACTAAAAAGGCACATGTTATATTCAGCAATGGATAACTCATCTAATTCAACCTTAATAGTAAGAAGGTGTAATACCGTGTTTCCCCGATAATAAGACCTAGCCGGACAATCAGATCCAAAATGTGTCCTTTGGAGCAAAAAGTTAATATAAGACCCGGTCTTTTTTGCTCCAAAAGATGCATTAGAGCTGACTGTCTGGCTAGGTCTTATTTTCGGGAAACAAGGTAGTTCATTCATAGTGACAGTGTTTGAAAGCCCTACTATTAAGACTGAGCAGACTGTAACACATAGTGGCCTGACACAGCACAGATTCAGGAACAACGTGCTGGATATCAGGAAGTAGGTTCAAGATTAAAACTGGTAAAATGGGTAAAGTTTAAACTCAAAGTAAAAAGTTGTACCTGGTGTAATTATGTTCAGTGAGTGTGAGGCAGCTTAGTATAAGAGAAAAAGGCTAGGTGTCCATGTGACAAATTTTGGGTTAGATTGTGGCTCCATCATTTACCAACTGTGTGACTTTGAACAGGGATGTGAAGTCTTTTGATTTGAGAATTAGAGAATTTGCATTGAAAGTTCAGTTGACCCTCGAACAACATGGTGTATAGGGGCACCGACCCCCACCCCACACACACACTTTGAAATTTACATATAACTTTTGACTCCCTGAAAACTTAACCGCTAACTATCCTGCTGTTGACGGAAAGCCTTACCAATAACATAAGCAGTCAATTAACATGTACTTTGTACGTGATATGTATTATATACTGTATTCTTACAATAATATAAGCTTGGAGAGAAGAAGATCATAAGGCAGAAAAAAATGCATCTACAAGTACTTATTGAAACAAAACCATGTGTAAATGGATACGCACAACTCAAACTCGGTTGTTCAAGGGTCAATTGCACTTAGCATAGAAACTTAGGACACAGTAGGGACTCAGTAACTGGTCACTACTAAGAAACGAGTCAAGGAGAGTAACTAGCAACTGTGTCTTGTACCCTGTTTTATTGGACACTGGCCCAGTTGGTGGGGTAAGGGCAGAGTGTTGACAAGCCAGTATTTCAGGTTTTTAGTAGCATTCTTCTTAATGGTTAACAAACCAGACAGGGATGTTCAGTTAGTAAAATAAAATAAAAGCAGAGTTCCCTAATAAAAATCTACAGAAAAAGAGAATTTAATTTTTATACCACTTTGGAACCCATTACCACTTATTTGCCTTTGAGCAGTGGTAGAGGAATGCTACTCCAATGTTAGCAGTGAATCTCTGAAATAGTCTACTCTTTATTAGCATGTCTTCTATTTTGCCTGTGCAGGTTCCATTTACGGTTCTTTGGGTAAAATTACTACAGGTTCCCTTAAAAAAAAAAAAAACTTGTTTTCAGTGCATGAGGTTTGTGTGGACCTCAAAGAATGCAGCTTGTACCTCAGCCTTCCTATTCAGAGCCCAGGATTTACCTAACCTCAGTGATTGGTTCAGGGGTAATGAGACCCAAGACAATCCAATCAGAGTGAAACCTTGGATTTTATGGGACTTTTGCTAAGAGCTCACCCCATCTTCCCCCTGCCCCCCCCACTGGATTTAGGCTTATAAAGGTGAAAGCTCAAAGCTACTGGTAGCTGTCTTGCCACCATGAGACTGCTTGACAGAGAAACCAATAGGGAGGTGGGCTCCAGTTAAAAGGTAGAGGGAGTAAAACCAACTCCTGTCACTCCCTTGATACAATGGATTAAACTGTACCTGAAGTTAATCTCCTCGTGGACTTCACAGTTATGAGAGACAATAATTTCTCTTTTTTCATTTCAGTTAGTTTGATTTGGGGTTTTCTGTCATTTGCAACTAAAATAGAGCTGGCTAATACATGCACTTAGATCAGTAGTTTATTTTTCATGGAATGTGAGGTCATGAGTACGATTTAGTTCTTCCCTGTGTTCCCACGATCGGACTAAAAATTTAATTTCATGCTATTCAAGAGGGTTTGAGAACTAATAAGCTAGAACATACTGGAGGTCAACACACCACTTCTTTGGACTTGAGAAACAATTTTATATCTTTTATGGAATAGAAACTTCAGCCGAAAGCCCTCTCATCACTGAAATACTACACTTTTAAAATAAGTAAATACATAAATAAGGCAAACGTGTGAGGAATCTGGTGGAATCTCTCCATTTCATCAAAATGGAATCTTCTAAGAGAAGAGAAACACGTAGTTGTTGGGCTTTTTCTTTCTTTTTCTTTTTTTTCTTTCAAAGTTAAGATTGTCTGGCTCGGTGTACAATAAATCATTTGTGTCTTTCTCTGTAGTCTTCTCGTTCAGGATAAAAACAACACATATAACTGCCGGCCCCAGTCCACTCACTGTAGACTGATTTCCTCCCTGCTTTCATCTCAGCAGTTGCTAATGTCACAAATAGGCAGGCTTTGAAGTTCGAGGGAGGGGACAAAAGCAACATGAATCCTTAACTGTACAGAAACCAGAAAACTTCAGAAACCACAATTTCAACATCAGATTTAGTTCAGGAGCTCTTGCTTGAGGCAGTAGAGGTAATCTTGACAAGTGATATATAAGGCTATTTCTTTTCTCTTTCACTTAGTCCCAGGTGTGAATAGAAACTTTGTCCCTGTATATTCTTGGAGTGAAGTTGAAGAAAAAGAAGGACAGAGATTCCGGCCCCCTTGGAGATGTCCTGTCTTCTGAGACTGGTGTTATCAGTGCCTTCTTTCGGTGTGGCTTTAGGGAACCAGAAAGGTGAAAGCCTAATGTTACTTGAAATTGAGAGGAAAGGAGGAAGGCTGGGTCTTTGCTTTCTTTCCTTATGTACTTGTTTTTCCATTTATGTACTGCTTTAGACAGTACACACACTTGAGTGATTCATGGATTGCTTGGAACTCTGGGTAAAAGTGCCTATTACAAGTCTTCTGCATTTTTATTTATTTCCTCTGTACTGGGTAGCTGGGAATAAACCCTAAACCACATGGAGTAGGGATGGGGAGAGGGAGGCAGAGGTCTTACCCAATGAATTACCTTAGTCCTTTCTCTTTTATTCTCTCCCTCCCATTCTTTCATGCTTATTAAGACTTTCCATCTTGAAGTTGGAGGCGATATAGAGAATGTCTTCTGAAAAACGCCATTGTCCACACACACTGAGAACTTCATTATATGAAATCTAATTCCCTAGTTCAAAATTTCCCTCCTTTGCTTTCCTATTTTTTACCTGTGTGTTTAAATTTTCCATTTTCTTCTCTTATTTCTGTTTCTGTCATTCTCTGTCCTTATTTTAAGTAGTCTGTTCAAACTCACCTCCAAACGACTTTATACAATCACTTTTCTTTTCTTGTCTCTCTCACTTTGTGTTTACTTCCTAGCTGCCCTCTTTAGAAACCTTTTTTTCTGAAATTCTTCTGAGTCCTTCCACTCTGGGCAAGGCTGCCCAGGGTGCCTGTAAAGCTTCTTAGGGGAAATGCCTTGGAAACTTTAATGGGACAGTAACATTCCAAACGCTGCATGACTGGCTGACAATCTGCAATTCTCCCTGGCATGAGATTTTTCCAGAGACTCGTCCATAATGCCTGCATGCATGCCAGAACTTGGGATTTCCAGATGTGGTATTAGGGCTATGGGCAGTCAGTTTGCCTACAAAAGCAAATCTGAACCTTAGTTTCTTATAATTATTGAAAAAAAAAAGCCATTTCCATGACTTTTTCCTTTTTTTATTTATTTTTTTATTTTTTGACTTTGATTCTAATATGCTGCTCACATTTACACAAAAATTATCAAGGCACTGACAGTGTAATTATTTCACAGTAGTCTAGATGGTGGGTCTACACCTTATATCCAGCATCCATTCCTTCTCTGACAGAGACTCACATTTCCTCTTAATTCCTGTTTTAAATATCTAGATGTCACTTAAAATTAATTTGCATATTCATGAGAAAAGCTATTTCTTTGCATTATCTCCTAATTCCCAACATGGTTAGGTGCGATTTAACAATTTCTCGCAGTCCTGATGAAGGGTCCGGTCAATTTCGAAGTTAAAAAGTATTTAGGAAAAGAAACTGTTCTGAACAGAAACCCCAGCATACAGAATGTAGCTCACCATGCTTGCGGAATGAGACACTAAGCTTCATGCCCTGAAGCTGGCGGAAGTGTGTTAGAATAAGGGAAGGCAAGGTTCCTGTTCCAGCCCTTCCAGCTCCCAACTTTGTGAGACTTAGAAAATTACTGATAGATTCTGAACCTCAATTCCTCATCTGTAAAGTGTCATCTGGGAATAATGCTATCTTGCAGACTTGTTGATAGGATTAGATAAAATAATGTTCATACAGTACCCAGCACATTTGCATTTAAACTTACTATGTGTCAGACAGGGTTCTGAGTGCTCGGCAAATACTCCTCCATTTCTTATAACAGCCCTGTGAGGTAGCCCTAGTTTTGTTATCATTCCCATTTTCCAGAGGAGAAAAATGGGCCACAGAGAGAGGTTAGCCAGTCTCGTTACGATTACACAGCTAGTGTCAGAATTGGGATTCCAACCCCAGCCTCTAATCATCAAAGCTCTGCCCCTACCCACAGGGTGCTGCTGCCTTCCACAAGATATGTTACTCCATGAATGTTAACATTCATTCCTGTTTGCTACCCATTATGTTTTCACGAATCCCATGAATTCCCCTTTAGTTCTGTGAAATGTACATTGCCATTTTACCTGTAATGAAACTGCCTTAACATGGCTTAATATTTGGCTTTTTCTTTTCATGATATTCTGTTCTTAACTATTTCCTTGCCCACTCACCCTCCATTCATCTACATTTATATTCCCAAATCCTCCAATAATTTTCTCTCCTGGGCCAACATATATTTTAGAATGCTGTATGGTTCATCTTTCCAACCCCTTTTCCTGAATTTAGAGATCTTAAGTAAAACTCAGTAAAGTGCTAGAGCTTAAATTGTAGCCCACATTAAATATAGGCAAATTTGTATTTTGGTTTGAGTGATTTGTTTTGTACAGCTACACTCTCAGTGGATAAACACATGATCTAATTTACTGTAAAATTTTCCTTGGCTTGATCTTCAAGCAGGTAATCCCACTCCACCAAACCTCTGGCTGCACACGAGTCCTTCTACCTTATTTACTTACCCCAGTGCCCATTTTGGAACACAAAATGATAGGTAAATTCAGCTGCCAGAATGTAATGTCAGATATGTTTTCTTACAATGGAATGAGACTCTCTTTTTTTCAAGTTGGCTAGAAGCCTCACCACTGACTTTTGTCTCACTCCCCACCACCACGTTCCTACCGTCAGGTTCCCAGCCTGGTCCTTCAGACATCTGAGTTTATGATGAGTGCTTCAGCATTTGATTTCTAGACATCTAAAGGTAATTGCATTTCAATCATGCTTCACATCACTTTTTTGGTTGCTAACTTTGCTTTTTCCTTGCCTTTCACCTTGTTTGGATTCTACCATTAGTCCCAGTTCTGGATCTAAACGGATTCTGGTTTCCCCCCACTTCCTGTGTGATTCCTCTCTGTCTTTATTATCCTGGTTCCTCAATGACCATCTGACTCTGGCTTGAACCCTGTGGCTGCTGCATCCCACGACTCAGTTCTGGGCTAGACCCACATGTGGCCACATGTTTGCTTCTTCCTTAGGTCACATGCTGACTCACAGCATTCCCATGCACTCAACTTCTGTACTCTGCAAAACCCCAGAGGTTTCTCCTTTCCAGCCTCATCACCTTTTTGTGACACTTGAGTCACTCTTAGGGAACTACACATGCAAAACCATCCACAGCCCCTACAAAATGGCTTTCTCTCTTTGTATTCCTAGATCAATTATGTGCACAGTCCTTACCAAGCATTAACTGAATTCCTGGTATTTCTAGAATGCTGCTTAGAGTGTCGTAGCAGAAGCACCATTATTTCCTCCTTATGTCAGCTTACTGGGGGAAGCTGGCTGTGAGTCCCAGGCCTGGGCTTTTGGCTGAGCCCTACCATGTGTACCTTATACAACAGAAGCTGTTATTCCAGCACCAGGGAATATATGTACATTTTAAAAAAGAAACAAGTATGTATACTTGTGCTATAATTTTGACTGTTAATTCTGACGAAGAGTAGCCTACAAGTCTTGTTAACGCTCTAGTATGTAACCTGACAGACCCCACACAACTTCAGAAGATCAATCTCCGATGAATACAGGGTGCTCTCTGTTGACTGTACATTGTGCTTAGCAAAGGTGTTTTACACCAGTGTCCAAAAGACAGGTCTTTAATGGGCGCCACTTCTGTTTCAAGCTGCAGACAGTAGGGGTAGGTAGAAGCCCACCTCTCAAAGACAGCGGAAAGGTTTCCTCGGACACCAGAGGCTTCACTGCTGGAAAAGGTCCAGATCTGAGCTGTCTAGAATCGTTGTTTGCCTGCTCCAAGCCAGCGTATTTATTATCAAGAAGGAAGACTTGCCTGATGTTAGGTCGCTGATGTTTGTTTGCCTAGCAGAGGTTTGTTTTTGCGTTTGCAGAAAATGGCAAGAAAGTGATTGAATTAAGTTGTGGTGAGTAAACTACAGAGAAATCCACCTTTCTCTAATGGCAAAGTCCTGAAAATATCCTGCCAATTGGTAAAACTAGCTACATGCTTATTACTCTATTTTCATAAAATGAATGATGCAGCTGAAAAGATAAATAGTGACAATATATCAGGGGACAATGGTATTTTGTGGAAGACTGGAGCATGCTTACTGTTTTATTTTTTTTATTTTTTTGGATTTGAGGGTAGAGATTTATTTATAAATGATTTTTTGGCTCACTGCTTATAAAATATCTGCATTCTGTTGGTACAACACACAAATCTTTTGTGGTGGTTTTGAGAAAACCCCAGACTTTTCAAGTCTGGGAACAGATGGATCACTAAACTCAACTGCATTTCACAACAGGGACATGTGTTACTATCTACCAGTCTGTTTTCACTTTATGTGAAATGTTCAGCTCTCTTGTCAGTAGAGTTATTAAACTTCTATGCGTATACAAGCTTTTGAAGTGGATGTGCTGTACAGTTATAAAATTTAGGGAAACTCAGACTTGGCTATGCTTTTTAATAGATTTTGATAATTTTTAATTACCTTTGGGAAGTGTAACCATTTAAATTTGTTTCATGAGAAGGGCTGTGTAGAATTTGGGTCACAAGGTATTAGCTGCGTATGTCTACAAGAACTTGAAGTCAGATGCTTTGAAACGCCAAGATAAAATAATTCATTTAATTCTTAAAATTTCCCATTCTCATAGTGGGCTAAAATCCACTGAATGGAGCACTGTAGACACTATGCATATTTTTCAACTTCACCTGGTATTCATGAACTTCAGCATTTGGTTGTATAATTATTAATGCTTAATATTCACAGAGCAATCTCAGAGTGTGGAGTTTAAAATCATCTCCCATTTAAAGAAAAATCAGTCAATCTCTCCTCCCTCCCTCCCTCCCTCTTTTCTTTCTCTTTTTTATTTCTCAACTGATATAAACAATAAGGAGCCAAATTTCATGAAAGTAAGGGTCACCTTCACCAAAGAGCATAAGATTGTTGTGTCTGTTTCTCACATGCCAAGTTTACTACGTCAAACCTAAAACTTACCAATATGAAACAAAGAGTTAAATTATTTGATTCAAAATTATTGAATTTAATTAAACGACTCATTATATGTTAACTTGGATTAGCTAAGACCCTTACTACATGTAAAATATTTTGTATATGTAATTGACTCAAACTGTTTTTAGACTATATCTTTTCTATGAGAGTATGCTTCTTAGCGACTGTGTTTCCCCGAAAATAAGACCTAGCCAGACAATCAGCTCTAATGCGTCTTTTGGAGCAAAAATTAATATAAGACCCAATATTATATTATATTATATTATATTACATTAATTGTAATATATTAATTATATTATATTATATTATATTATATTATATTATATTATATTATATTATATTATACTATAGACCCGGTCTTATTTTACTATAAGCAATAAGTAAAATAGTAAAATATTATAGTAAAATAAGACCGGGTCTTATATTAATTTTTGTTCGTAAAGACACATTAGAGCTGATTGTCCTGCTAGGTCTTGTTTTGGGGAAACACGGTAATACTAAAATACTGACTGGATAAAGGAATCAGTCTTTGAGATGGTACTTTGTACAGGTTTAACAGCATTGTAAATCATTATTAACATTGGATAAACTTAAGGATATTTGTCATTGGGTGTATATGAACCCTGAGGAAAATAGCATTTGAAATATTGACTGACATGTTGGCATAAATATTTTGGTATGTTCACGGTTTTAACGAGTTTCTTGGGTTTCACATTCCCAAGATTATGGTCTTCAAATCAAACTTCCTAATTGTGTCACTACATCTCTTCCATCCTTTATATTGCCTGTGAAAGGCTCTACATGCCAACTATAAGCTGAAAAAGCTTGTAGTTTTTTGTTTTCTTTTTTCCCCATTAAATTTGTAGCACCAAGGGTCCAGCAGGGGACCTAGGTAGAATCTTAGCTTTCAGCCCTCAGCCAAATAAATATTTCTCTTCCTGTAATTTTGTTTCACAGGAATTGGACAAACTGGGTGCTTTGTACGTTATTTTTAATAGAATGGGCCATGATTAAAGTCAGTAAGTAATTAGATATACGTGTAATAGAAGGTGCCAATTAAGCATAATGTAAATCTATTCATGTTTGGGGATGACAAGCTAGGAGTTATGTTACAGAGTTGGGTCTTTGGTAACTTCTCTCTATGTTGTATATATATAAAAAAAAAAAAATGAGGTAGCTTCAGACCAGTGGTTCTCACAGTAGCATCATCTGGGAACTTGGTAGAAATGCAAATATTGGGGCCTTTCTCTGATTGATTCTAAAGGGAGGGGCACAGGACCTTAAAAGAGATGTCTTTATGCACATGGGCTTTTGAGTTACCCTTAGTCACAAAGCACAGGCAGCCATTTGTTCCACCTACTCAACAGGTGTCTCGGATTAGAAAAAATCTTGCCAGTTATATTGTCTCATGCCTGGTATGGAAGGACTGTACTCCCATGTCTCCATCCTAGTTGAAAATAACCCTATTTAAAAAAGAGTCTATAGTTCTTAAAATAATTTACTCAAAATGGAGCAGCCTTCTTCGTCTGTAAATTCATCCCATGGCTCAATTAATGCAAACCATTCTCTTACCCTATTTTTAGAACTTAAGAAATGGAAAATAGATGAATATCATCTCCCTTTTCTTTGGATATTTGAAAAACATCTTTAAAAGAGGCCATTTGCCTTTTACACTCATGCTTCTTCGTGTAATGCTTTCCTACCACCCAAGTTTATTTTTTTCAGGACTTATTTCCCAACACATGTAACTCCATAGGAATTAACCTAATTCTCCAATTGGAAACGTGTTGGAGCAAAGTCTCCCTGTTGCAGGAGGATAGAAAATGACAGTCCTTTGGGTACAAAATTAGTTCCTTTTAATCCTTTCCCAAGGTGCACCATTTTGTGCTCCAACTTGTATGGCCTGTAAACCTTGAGGAATTTTGTTGTCTTTGAACACTATCCAGCAAATCTCCTCTAATTAATTTAATCCCTATAGAGATATGCTTGTTGATCAGTATAAATCAAGGCCAAAAATATCAGTACTGCTTGGAAAGCTCTGTTTTTGGCAAGAAGAATCTTAATCTGAGTTGTTTAAAGCTCATGCAGCAAAGATACTTAGGGAGGCTTTTCCCACCACCCCAACCCCTATTTTATAGTGACAACTGGCAGACACAATACTCTTCATGTATACGCTCATCCCTTCTAACTTCCTTCTCCTAATTGTTAATAAAAATTAATTGTTTTCAATTTACAGAAACAATCTTAGAATAATCAGAAGACCAAGCACCCTGAGAAGTCACTTAATACGACGTACTCATTTAAATTCATTTTTCTCTAAAGGAGAGCATAGACCACTGTCTTTTTTGTTTTATCCAGGGATTCCAGACTGGAAGAATCGGTTGTCTTCTAGATAGCAGAGTTCCATGATAGCACTACATTTTGTCAGGAAAGTCTCCCTAATGTGTAAGCTTAATGCCTTCAGTTATAGCTCAAAGATCATCATCTCTGTTTTGCCTTCATCAAGCCTAAAAGCCCAGCAGTAAATCACCCCAGGCTTTAGTCTCTCTACTAAATTATCCTGATTGCTTTCATCTTTTCCCATCTATCTTAGTTTCTAGCTTTCTATATTTCCCTTATTTCTTTTTAAATTCTTTCTAAACTCTTCATATAAAACCAACTTAGTGTTTTAGTAGGATCAAGGCAGGGCTGAAGTGAGTGTGTAGATGGATTGTCTAATGATTCCTGGATGTATTTTTACTCTTATATCTAGAATCACAAAATCCTAGACTACTGGGATTCCTTTACTCCTTCTTCATGTACTTGAATATGGATTGACTCCAGCCTATTTTATGTGTTGATATATAAATAGAAATCCTTCTCCTTGATTGTTTTTATCAGTACAGAATTTTTTTTGCCCCCACCCCCCCCACCCTCCATGATTTTAAGCTATTGTTTCAGTCTAGTTTTAGGGCGCAACACCCTGGCGCATGCTGGTATTATGAGCCTTGTTCTTCACCTAGTTGAGGCGGTCGGTCTTCGGTCATTGGACGGCCGCAGCTGAACCAGCGGCCTTTGACATGAGGAGCACGGCACTCCAACTGCCTGAGCAACCAGGCCGCCCCCAGCAGTACAGAATTTGATGTGACAGTGTCAACACACAGTGTTTTTCTCAGACCAATTATATCTGAAATTGGTAAAACTTTTCCTTAAAGGACAAGATTTTAGATTCTGTGAGCCATGAGGACTCTGTTACAACTACTCAACTCCACTCGTATAGCCCAAAAGTAGCTATAGACAATATATAAACAAATGGGTGTGATTGTGTTCCAATAAAACTTTATTTATGAACACTGTGAAATTTGAATTCGTATAATTATATATATATATATATATATATATATATATATATATATATATATATATATATATATCAATTTGTGGGCAGTATAAAAACAGAAAGTGGACTAGGTTTGGCCCTCAAGCTATGGTTTGTTAGTCATTGAATGATATGAAAGGAGAGTTTTATTTAAGTACTGAAAACATTTGTTATGCTCGCAGCATATCTCTACACCCAGAAGTGGTTGTTTTGGACTCTCACCTGAATTTATTGCTACAGTCTTTTATGAATCAGATATATTTCCACTATTTTCTAACATCTTTTCTCACACAAATTTAATGCCACTACATTATACTCCTAACAGTAGCATTGCTGGCAGGTGTTCAAACAATGTCAAGTGAATGAATAAATGAATGAATGAATGAGTCAGAAGGGAGTTGGGGAGAAAGGAAGAAAGAGACTACCTGAATTGGAGACAGTTGTATAATTAGTAAGGAGGAAAAATAAATGCAAGTAAGCTCTGAAAGAAGAGACGATCCGTTTACTCCTATGTCAGTACTTTTATATTTTGAACAACAACAAGAAAAGGTAAATTGAATATAATTCTGTTTCTCCTCTACTTTTGCTTTAATATTGCCTCAGATTTGTGGGCAAATTTTAATTTTAAAATTTGTATCCATATTAGGGTACAAACACCTATGCTATTAAATAAAAAGGTGCCATCTATAATGAAGGTATATTCCGATATGCGGTTGATTCTCTCAGTCAATAAGAATCTTGTCCTAAGTAAAGTGAGGTTTTGGTTCAAATTTACCATGGACCAACTGTTTCAGCAGCGATAGACCTAACTTCAACTTGTGAACACCAGTCCAGCTAATGTTTGCTCTTGATAAGGAGGTATAGGAAAGAGAATATGGGTAAATCAAATAAATCCTCCCCTGTAACTGAAAATGTACCTTAGAGCATATATCCTTTGTACCATGGATAAATAGTATTGTCCTGTAAGTAAAGGATGATGGATTTTTTTAAAAAGTATGATTTATTCAGCCTAATATGGGACACACAATTCATCCTAGCTGATGAAAATCCCTTTAAATAAATTAAGCCTTTTTGGACACTGTAAATCTATATCATTATTGTGGCTACATTTATGTTTTACTATGTGTGTAGGTGTATATACATTAGGCTCCCTGGTCATTTTGACGTTGGAGAAACAATGCTGTTTTTAAAGCCATGATAACGCATAACCCAGTGCTTTCTGTGGTTTCACTGTTGTAAGTCTATGTTAAGCAATACATTGGAAAGTTTATTTGAATAAGAAAGAAAACAGAAAATCCACCAGTTCAGAGATGCCTAGGGTGCTTTGTATTCTACGGAATGTGATCAGCTGGCTCTGGAAGGGGTTAGGCTCTTAAAGAGTGAGAGAACAATCCAATCCATATCCATTAGAACAACCTAATGAACTGCATTTCCACAGGCTTGACTTGGTCCAGTTAAATGAGGAACAAGCTAGCTAACAGATCCAACAGATAAGCTGGCTAAGGCCACTGCCTTTATTCCACACAGAGGGAGATTTCATTGGGAAGAGGCCAGGTTTACCATTTCAGTGCTTTCCAAATATGCTCTGTGCAACTCCAGTTCTATAAAATGCAACCAAATAAAGGATTCTGTAGTGAAAGTAATTTAGGAGACCCCCTGAGATGCTGTCTGCCACTGGAGATTCTTAGGGTACATTGACATATGAAGGGCTCTGAGCTGTCCTGCAGGAGATAGCTGACATGGAAAATACTTTTGCTGGTACTTTGCTGTCCTCTATGCTTCATGAGGTCAAAATTAAGTAGCACTTTGTTAACCTAATATGTTATTTCAACCCCAGAATTTTGGTTGTGGAAAATTCCTCAAGAAGATAAGATCAAAAGTTAAAGAATATTTTATTTTTAAAAAATGCTTTTTCTCTGCTTAGAGGTGAAAAACTATATTCTTTTTCTGATTTTAAGTGATTATCAGCTTCTGTATTCTAAACTTGATTTTTTTTTAAACGGCTTTTGAGGAATTGGCATTAGAATGAAAAATAAAATACTATCCCTCTGAATTCTTTGAGAAATGCCAAAATGTCTCCATTTAACTGGGTCAGGCCTGAGTTAGGATAATTAACCCACAGTCTTAGTTATGCAACACCCAATGGGGACTCTGGTTATATTAAGGAGTGTTGCAGAAATAATAGAAACAATTAATTTTTGTTTACTGCCTTTTGTAGGATGAATGCACGACACAAGGCAAGAAGTGTTTGGAAATGATAGGTGTAGCAACTCCCCAAAGATTACCGATTCTGGGCCAGACACAGGGATTTTCAACCTCAGCACTACTGACCTTATAGGACAGACAATTCTTTGTTGTGGAGACTGTTTTGTGTGTAGTAGGATGTTTAGCAGCATCACGGCTTCTACATGCTGGTAGCCTTCCCCAACTCCAGCAATGACAATCACAAATGTCTTTGGGAAATTGCCAAATGTCTTCTGGGAAGTAAAATTGTCCGCATCTGAGAACCACTGAACTGGCAGCTCTGCTGGGGGGGCCCCTTTGTTAGACTGTCACCTGGCAGCTTCTTAATTCCTACAGGCTTTATGACTTGAGCTTTAATCACTCTCATAGCTCCTAATTCATTCATCTGGAAATGAACTCCAAAATATGACATTTAGTTATATGCTTCCTGCTCATATTATTGTGACATTCTTTATGTTTGGTAGAGACCCTATTTCATAATTATAAAATCCAAATTGTGTATATAACCTCAATGTCTATTGTTCCTGGGCAGAGCTTGAAATGAGAACAATTTAGGTGCCATAACCTCTAATATAATAATTAAACTATAGGATAACACCTTTTGGAATTTTATATGTACGAGACCAATGGGATGAAATATGAAAGACATTTCTGAGAGGTGTCTGAATAATTTGTTTAAATATGTGATTTTTATAAGTGAACATTTATTTGCGTGATACAATACATAAATACAATTCACTTTTTTTTGTAAAGTTATTCTTTGTTAGATGAAAGAAAAGCAGTCTCTAAGCACACTAAGAGCAGTGACAAATAAGATATTTTCAACACTGAAATTTTCACCCCAGATTCTTGGACCCATATCTTTATTTCTACTGAAAGGGATTCAAATGATTAAAAAACAAAATTTAAAACGGTGGACTAGCAATAACAATTTATAGAATTAGCACTGTGAACCTATGAACTTGGAGAGATGATGTATGCGTACTTGCTTGCAAGGCATTCCTTTAGTGTAATTTTTAAAAGTTAATCAAATTCCTGTTATATTAATAACAACCTATGTGATGTTTAAATTCGCTTTGTTGACATTTTACATTTCAATCTTTTCCTCTCCTGGTTATTTCCACCTTCCACTTTTATCTCTTATTATTCAGATTAGGACACTAAGGGAATGGAACAATTTGATAAGAAATCCACTGGGCAAGCATGTTTTTTTTGTTTTTCACACAAAAGTGTGCACACACAACAAGATAAAGAAAAAGAAAGAGAAAAAGGAGTGAAAGGGAGAACAAAAACTAAAGAATTACTAAAAATACTTACAACTCAAATTATGCCTTTTAGTATAATCCTTTGTACCTATTTTATTAAAACAAATTAAATAAGGAAAAGAGAGCTTTAATAAACTTTAGTAAGAAACTAAAGTCCACTGCACCCCATGGGGCCCGACACTGGAATGACGTGGTGAGAAGCTCTTGGTTCCCTGTAAGCCTGGGTAGCAGCAGCATGAGCCCATTTTTTTTTTTTTTCTTGGAGGGAAAGCTGAGAAAAACTAAGCTCAGGTACTCTTCGGGTATGAGTTGTCAGTTGTGTGGGCATATGGCAGCCATCATTTGGAATTTGATTCCTTCCCTAAATCATCAGGATTGGCCCTGACATAGTGAAAAGTCACAAGTCTTGAAAAGCAGACCCTTATTTTGCTATTTGTTCACATTGGGAACTTGGGTATCTCCTTTTATTCATTTGACATTATGTGAGATGCTGTGGGAAGTACAAAGAAGCTCAACCCACAGACCTGTCCTTTAGGAACTCATAATCCATTAAGCCCTCTAGGATAAAAAGTCAAGAGAAAACCATCTTTTCTTGGAAGCCATGTTCAATAGGCAACGGTGAGGATTTATTACTCTGCATTTAGAGCGTTGGTATTGCTAACAGTCAGCATGAGAACAAAAAATGACTTAAGCATTATTTTAACGCATATTTTTAATTCATTGATTTTGTGTACATGCTTCCTAGATAGCAAGCAAAACTACTAAAGACAGGATTGCCATTTGTAAAACTTCATAAGTCCTAATATATTATTTTGAAAAAATCTGATAAATATATGTTCAATATATTGAGATGGTCTGTTGAATATATATTCAATATATTGGATAATCTCTCTCCTCTACTAAACTATTAATATCAAGGAATTTTGGTGTCCTAGCGTATTGTAGGAACTCAATAAATGCTGACCTGAACCAGGCTTAGAAATGTGTTGCACGATCTTAAGATCAGTGGAATGCATATCTGTTTGTGATTTTAAAAAGTGGGGTCAGGTTAAATACATTTACTGTATATAAAAAGTCACATTCCAACTGCCCAAGTGATGATTGGGTGGCTCTTGCCAGATTATCTAGAAAAGTAGCACTATAGAGGTGCAAAGGAACAAATATAATTTTGTTCCCTTGAACACTTCATTCTTGCCTGGAGAGAATGTGGTTGGCTTGTCCTTTTACTCTTTTATTTTGCCATGCAAAAAAAGAATTCACATACACAGCAAACCTCAGTGTCTATTTATTTATTTCCACCTGATCTTGTTTCCAAAAGGATCTGAGTTGAAAAACTCCAGTAAGAATTATGTGCCTAGTCAACATGCTGGCCTGAGTCTTCTGGTCCCTTTGCTTGGTATTATCTTAAGAAATTGTGCTCTGCGCTGGTTTCCAACTCTAGTTGCTAACAACATGTCAGGTGAATAATAAACGAAGCAACATGCGTATTTTTTATGTACCATGGCAGACTTTATTATTTATGCCAGACTTCCTCTGAATAAATAATAAAGCATTCAGAGGACAGTGGGAGGTTATGAAGGATTGTTTCGATCAAGCTTTCCAGCCCATCTCGTACATAACAGAAAGATTTAACCCAAGCAGTTTCTTTTGTCACCATGAGTTGTTCTTCCCCAACTCTTTGGGTGGAAGAAATCATGGGAGTAAAATGTAGTTTCTACCAGTAAGTTCAGAAAATGTTGACAAATGGCAGGAAATTCAAGAAGACAGGATCAAAAACTCTGTTACTCAGTAACAATGGCATTGCAGTGCTCAAAATCTTTCTTCGGTTTGTGCCTTTTGAGATGAAATAGATTAAAGAATTTCACTTCACTGAATTATGAATTCTCTTAAATCTTGAATCATCAGTTTGACCTTCCAAATACTATATACGTGTGTGGATGCATGTGTGTTTTATTCGTACATTTAAGTACAGGGAAACCACATGTGACTTAGTTCAGGTAAGAATTTGAACTTTATTTATAACATCGATAATTTTCTAAAGCAGGGCTTGGCAATATTTTTCTATAAAGGGTCAAACAGTAAATATTTTTGGCTGCGTGGGCCACCTTATCTTTGTTGCAACTACTCAATAATATACTCAACAATACAAAAAAAACAAACAGATATGGCTGTGTTCAAAGAACCCTTTATTTATAAAAACAGGTGGCAGGCTGAGTGTAGCCCACTGGCCTGTAGTAGACTGATCCCTAATCTAACAAAATGCAAAGTGGATAATATGTCTAAACAGCAGCCAGTCATCTTTGTGTAAACACATTTAAAAAAGCAAATTCAACTTAAAAGAGTGTTTAAATTCCTTGAGTACCAGGCATTATTTTCCCCCCAGACCACATATGAATCAGTTGTCATTACCAAAAGAGAAAATGTTTTTGTCACCATGAAACATTGCCCTCCCCCTCACATTACTCCCCTCTGCATATCCTTCTCTTTTACTTAACTGCTTGGTGATAAACGTCACTGATGAGAAGGGCTAAAGACTTGCTGCCAGAATGACTTAGCATCCTCAAGCCCCTGCCTGCAGCTCTTTCAAAAGCTCCCTAGCTCAGCTGGCCTCTTAGGCTGGCTCTCTGTTCCTGTGGGTTAGAGTGGATATCATGTTTCTAATGGATTAGCTGACTACTGGGAATGCAGAAGGGTTTTTAAAGTCTTTTAACTTCTAAATGCAGCACATAAATGGAGTTCTATGAATATTTAATTTGAGTACAAGACCCTAAGTTCTTTGCAATTAGTTTAACTGTTGCTTTCAGTCCAGAGAGTATTTCCTTTGAGTGTTTTACTAGGATTCACAGTGTACTCTGTTTTCTCCATTTTGGAACTTTCCATGAGCTGGGTCATGACTACTTTTATAAAATGTTCAAGACCCATTTCTTTTTGGGTACATCTAGCACATGTCTTCCCTCAGTCATTAGGAAAGAGATGGAATTTTCAAATATGATATCTCTTATGTCTTCCATTAGTAACCTTCCAGGTGGGTCTCCACAGATTCCAGGACTCAGGTCTACCTAATGGACTAGCAGCTTCTGCTGCAAAATTCACCTGCTTACCTTTACAATTAAATGAGCAATTTATTAAAAGCACACTCTGGCTTAAAATTTCAGATGATCTCCTTTTGTATCCTGATACAAAAAAAATAAGAATTATGCTCTGGTATATACCATGTTTTCCCCAAAATAGGATCTAGCTGGACAATCAGCTCTGATGTGTCTTTTGGAACAAAATTTAATGTAAGGCCTGGTATTAATATTATACTATATTATATTATATTATATTATGTTTGTTGTGTTGTATTGTGTTGTGTTGTACTGTACTATACTATATTATATTATATTATATTATAGACCCGGTCTTATATTACCGTAAAATAAGACTGGGTCTTATATTAATTTTTGCTCCAAAAGACACATTAGAGCTGATTGTCCAGCTAGGTCTTATTTTCGGGGAAACACGGTGATAGGCTCTCAAAAAATGCTTGACTGAATAAATTCAAGGTTCTAATCCTAGTTCTTTCTCTAACAGTATAGTCTTGAGTAAGACTACCTTTCTGAGTAAGAGTTTCCTCATTTATAACACAAGAGATTTTTTATAAGGTAATTTTAGATCCATTATGGCCCTTAAATTTGATGCTTCTTTGAGCTGAACAATTTGCTAGGTACTGAAATGCCTATAAATTATTAGAACCCCCTGACTTCTAGGAAGCATAACACTAATTAGAAAGGCAATTGGAACATATAAAATAGCTAGGTAAAATAAAATGCATCAGATAATCAAGATTACCTAGTATTGTTTTCAGAAGACACAGGAAATTGCGATTGTGGGAAGAGTTGATAGGACAGGAAAATTCGAAGTGAGTCACTAATAAAGAAATCAGGCTGCTAAAAAGAAGAAAGGGGAAATTTCCAGGAGCATTAAGGGAAAAAAAGCTATTAAAAGAACATAAGGAAACCAGGAAAGAACATGGTGTGTACTAAGAAAAATTGGGATTTGGTAATCCCAGATTTTAACCCTTTATTGATTAGAACTGTTATGCTGGCTCTTTTCCCCATTTTTTGGCCTCTTTCCTCCTTCCTTTTATCAATTCTCTCTCTCTCTCTCTCTCTCTCTCTCTCTCTCTCTCTCTCTCTCTCTTTTTTTTTTTTAAATGAATATAGTAGAAATATCCCTCAGGTTATTTTAATCACCACTTTCTTTTTTATTAGTTTCAGCTGTACAAAACAATGTTAGACAGTTACTCCACAAAGTGATATCCCTCTACTCCAATCTGTTTTTTAAATCACCTAATACATGCATGAGCTCAGCACTTAATCGTTGTTTCCTTCGACTATTGCAACAGCTTTTTAAAACCCTTTATGTATTTGTTTATTTCAGTTAAAATTAACATCAATATCATTTTATATTAGTTTCAGGTGTACAGCTTGGTGGTTAAACATTTATATAATTTATGCAGTGATCTCCCCGATAAGTCTAGTACCCACTTGGCACTAACACATAGTTGTTGCAACTATATTCTCTATGCTGCAACAGCTTCTAGTGGTCTCCCTATCTCCAGTTTGCCCCTATGCACATCTAAAATTTTCAAAATGCAAGTCTGGCCATGTTTTTGCAGTGGCGTCCCAACATCTGAGGACACAGGGCAAGCACTTTGCATAGCATTGCCTTCCCTTCAAGCTTGGTTCCAGCCATTTACATCCTCAAGCCCTATCTTGGCGCCTAGTCACCTGTGAACCAATAAAGGCTGATTTCTCTCAATTCTCTAAACCCACCTGGTTGCTCCCCATACTACCCAACCAAGTCCCAAATCATCTTTCCCCTCATTTCCTCCATTCCCCAACAGAGTTCATTATTCCCCAACTTGGCCACTATTTCTACCTTGCTCTGTTCATCACACACTGGCCTTATATGGTTGCAACAACTGGATGGTGATTCCATAAGAGGGAAGTTTGGGCCTTTTCATTTTTGAATTCTAAGACCCCAGCATGATCTACGGCACATAGCGGTGTACAATGAATGTTGAATAAACATCCAGTCCTCCACGCTAAGGTACAAAGTTTGAGACAGAGCTCACCTTCTTTCCTCTCTGAAGAGAAGTTTGTTACGTCTTCACAAAGTGACAGCCTGGTTTTGCTGATTTATCACACCAGTTGACTTTCTATTTCATTTGAATCGCATTTTGAACAAAGTTTTTAATCTTGTCTATCTGCTAATGTCTGTCCAGCTCCATTATTAATCTTGGGAATAAATGTTCTAATGCATTCAACATATGATGTCTTAACAATTTTCTGTAATTTGTACCATCACCATCTGCTAGCTTGTGGTGGTGGATTCTGGATAATATTGTGGGTTTCCAGTTGCGGGAGGGTCTTTACAGATGATAGCAATGCTGTACTTCTCTTTCATGATGGACTCGCCACAACAACAGGACAATATAAGACCTTCCGTGGCAACATCTGTAGAGAAATAAATCCTTTTATATGTGGAAGCGTCTGTTTCCCATATATCTCTAAATTGTTAGGGCATGCATTTCCTAGTATCTTTGTTTAGCACAATAAATCTATTTTCCACAGGATAGTTGAAGATATATGAATATACCATATATGCATATACATACCCTCCACATACTTAAAAGATGAATAGATATTAAAAACAATCTGCACCCAATATTTATACCAAGTTTTACGACCATTTGATGCACTTTGGTAGAATTTTGAAATCAATAACATGCATATTTTGCCTCTTTTTTTTAAACTTTCATTTATTTACTTTTAGTTGTAAAAGAAATCATAATTACAGTGACTAGATCCCCACCCGGACCTTGCTCTCCGACTTGGTTCACCTCACACAGTTCCATCACTTTGATATGTATGTTTTCAGACATTTTCCTAAGCATTTATATGGATATAGATATATAGGTATATACACACTCATAAGTGTTTTTATAATATATGTATACACACACATACACACACACACACATAACGTTACTGCTTGCTTTTAACAATTAACAGTATATTAGTAAATACAGATTTATGTGATTCCCTTTAAAACTACCACATATTTTCAGTATGTATAATGGAGATATTTGGCTGAGAGTAACCAAAACTCCTCAAAATGTGTCTTCAACAATATAGACATCTGTTATTTCACTTACAGAGAAAAAAAACAAAAAACAAAACACACACCTGAAATTAGGTGTTTCCAGGGCTTATTTAATAGCTCAGCAATATTGTCCAGGGACTCAGGTTCTTTTTTATCTTAACCATTCTCACACATCAACTTTTTCCTTCATGCTTTTTGACCACTTCAGTCTAGGCATTAGTTCATACTGCATTTAAAAACAAGTGCAAGAAGACCAGGACAAAATAGCTTTCCTTTTTTTTCAGGAAGCCCAGTACCATTGAACATACCTCCCATTACATCTTACTGATGAGAACTGGGTCAGTTCTATGCCAGCTACAAAGGAGGATGGGAACATGAATGTTCAGCAAAGGGGAACCGAGTGGTTATCACTGGCTTAGACTTACAACGATCTATCATTGAGATTTCACATACAGTTGCAAATAAAACTGTTCTGTTCATAAGAAAGAGGAAAGGGCTTGATGATGAATGGACAATTAACAGTCTGCCATAGAATACAGTTATTTAATTTTCCATGCTCATTAACATTTAGATGATATCTAATCTTTGTTATTAAAAACAGTTTTACATTGAAAATTATTGTATATGTTTCCTTGTTCATTTGTGAGGTTGCTTTTCTTATGGAAATGCAAGAACAGAAATTGACACCATAGGATATGAAATGTTTTAGTTTTACTTTAAACTGCCAAACTGCTGTCTAAAATGATAGTAACATTTTATATTTCTTCCAGCAGTATATGGAAATAATCTGTTTCACATACCAGGCTGGATTACCTAAGTGATGGTCCAAGCCTCCTTCTTTGATCTTAGTTGTTCCCAGTAGCTGAGGGTATGCCAAGACCCATTTCAACGTAGATATTTTCTCATTTGCTTGAAGTCTAGGAGTCACTCACTCGTGTCTGGATTTCTTTCTGAGGGAATTTCTCTGTGTGTAGCTACAGATCAGTTGTGTCTATTGGGGACAATGCTGAACTCAGGCCTCCAATGCTACCATCTTGAGCCAGAACTTAAAAAGAATTTTCAGGGTGATGGAGGTTGAGCACTGTCACACCACATTTGAGGAATCTTCTGACCTTGGGCAGGAGAGAGGCCAATTCTTCTAATTTTTTTTTTTCTTTCGGTTTTGTGTTTACACACAAAATTTTGTTCTTTAATCCATCAGGTTTTTTCAATGGTGGAATATAATGTTTTTACTTTTATCACAGAATTATTATGAAAAAAATAAACAATTGTCTCTCTATTAGTTATTCAATACCAAATTATTTTCACTAGGATTCAAAATACCATCTTTGTCATAATCTCATTTCTCATGATCGAATGGGCTTCTACAAGCTTTCCTCTGTTCCTATAATCTGTTTACCTATGTTTGTGCCTCTATCATTAATTAGTCACCCTTTATACTATTATGTTATATTTGGTAGGAAAATTATCCACTCATTATTTCTTTTCAACATTGCTTGAATATTCTTGTGCATTTTCTCTTCCATATGACTATTATAATCATTTGTCAAGATCTATTTAAACTATTTTAATTTTATCTTGTAAAGTCATTACATACTCCTTGACAGATTTTATTCCTTACAATTTTCTATTTTTTCATTGGTATTGTGAATAGATTCTGTTTCTTATTAAGTTTTCTAATTGGATATGGTAAACACACACAAACACACATACACACAGAAACACGCACACACACGAGGTCTGATCATTAAATTTGCGAACTCGTTGCAATGATGTTGCTAACATTTTCTGATATCAGAGGGATTATTCATTATGAATTTGTACCAACTGAACAAACAGTTCACCAAGTTTACTATTTGGAAGTGCTTTAAAGGCTGCATGAAAAACTTAGACGACCTGAACTTTTCACCAGCAGTTCATGTCTCTTGCATCACCACAATGCACCAGCTCACATGGCACTGTTTGTGAGGGAGTTTTCAGCCAGTAAACAAATAACTGTATTGAAACACCCTCCCTACTCACCTAATCTGGCCCCCAATGATTCTTCGTTTACCTGAAGATAAAGGAAATATTGAAAGGAAGACATTTTGATGACATTCAGGACATCAAGGGTAATATGATGGCAGCTCTGATGGCCATTCCAGACAAAGCGTTCCAAAATTGCTTTGAAGGGTAGACTAGCTTCCCAAACTAGCGTCGGTGCATAGCTTCCCAAGGGGAGTACTTCAAAGGTGACTGTAGTGATACTCAGCAATGAGGTATGTAGCACTTTTTCTGGGATGACTTCACGAACTTAATTGTCAGACCTCATAGGTACACACCAAACATGAAAACTGTTTGATGGTTTGGAACAACGGGTTCACAGTTATTGGTGGAAGTAGTGATGTGATGGGGGTGGGGAATGAGGAAGTTTACAAGCTCAGTATTTATAACAATTAACAAAAACTGTCTATTTTCCTGTGATGGAGATTCTGGAGGGAATAAAAATATCAGTACACACAGACACACAGACACACACACACACACACACACACACACACACTTCACATTAGTGATCTTTTCAGTTAGACTAAATATATGCCACTTTTTAATTTAAAAATTGTTTCTGTTTCAATTTATATAAACAACCTTCCATGCCTTTCCTAATCTTAACCGTGATATACTGAAGATGTATATATATATATTTTTTTAATTTATGGATTTGATCCTACAAAGTCATGACTTCCAATGTGACAGGAAATGTGAGGTTAGCTTCTTTAATTGGGCCACATGTGTTTCCTTTTATGACTGAAAAATCTAATCTGCTTTATCTACTTAGGTATCCCAAAGAAGAATAAAAAAAAAATCTTCAAAATCAATTTAGCAAACCAAAACTTCTGCCTGAAAGGGTTACTGATATGTATGAGTAACCTGCAAACCATTTTGCAATACTGGTTAGTTTTCTGACTATGGAGATACAGATAATCCCCCTCCACCGCTCCTACTCACACAGCAACTTTAAAAGTAATGTGCTGATTTTCCAGACACTTCTCAGGCATTACCTGGATGTTTTAATGCTTCTTCAAGATCTGACAATTCCTTTTCTCTTAGAATTTTTCTGCCAAATCCCCTCTTCGCGAACAGAGACACCATCTGCTCCATGTGCAGTGACTGAGGCATCACTGAGACTCCTCTGTCAGTTTTATTTCAACATCCAAACAATTGCTAGCTTATTTTTGAAACAGCTTCCCTCTTGAAAGCTCCTCTTTTAAGCTCAAAAATCCCTCATGTTAATATCTGCAACCTTGATGCTAAAGTTCTAGAAGCAGCCTTTCCTTACTTGCCATTCATTGATTCATTGGCCAGTTGTGTGCTTGCAGAAGGAAAATGACCTTTAGTTCAGATACCTTCCTCATTATGTCAGTGAAAACGGGATATTGGGAGTGATAATCAATTGGTGAGGGGTCAAAGAATTAGACAACAATGGATCCTCAACCACTTAGCATAGAACATCAGTAAAGAAGCCACCGCAACAGGCTTCTCAGTATTGTCACTGTCCAATCTCAGATAGCAGTTTGTTCCCCCGTTCAATAAATCCACAAACAGAAATATGGTTTTTCTGGGTCTTTTCCTATAATTTTTTTCTTTTATTTCTGTCTCGCTCTCTCTCATTTGTTCCAAGTATTTTTTGGACCCTTCTGGTTATTTCTACTATTTCTGCTTCTGAGATTTATCCACTGAGTAGAAGGCAGTGGAGCAAAGAGGATAAAGAGCAAGGGCTCTTGGCTTGGAGACATTTATTTTGAAATTTAGTTTCATCATTTGCTAGCTATAGGCCCATGATCCCTAGTAATGACCTCATGCACGGCCATTGTAAAGAGGAATTAAATAATGTACACAATGGGCAAAGATGAGTATGTCCTCTCCCTCAATCTCTCTCTCTCTCTCTCATGTTCATTCTGTATATGTTTGTATGTGTGTGTATATAACAAACGTATAGGTGTACACATACCTACAGTGAACTGTGCTTTTTTGCAAGTTATTTGATTCTTTTTCTTCTGCTATTCTAAGAGCCTTCTCCCTTCTCTCTTATTCCCTGGAAGCAACATAGACTCCTGAGCAAACTCTCACTAGATTGTATCTAAAGGAAGAGAAGAGATGAAGAAAACTGTCATTTTGGACCGCTCTAGGTGGATCAAGCCTATGTTACAATCACAAAAATATATAAATGTCTGTGTAGTCAAGTGCCACGATGAGGATACATTCTGAGAAATGCATCATTAGGTGATATCATCACAGTGCCAACATCACAGTCACTTACACAGACCTTGATGGTATAACCTACTACACATCCAGACTGTATTCTATAGCCGTTACTCCTAAAGGATAAACCTATATAGCATGTTACTGCACTGAATACTGTAGGCGATTGTAATGATATGCTAAATATTTGTATATCTATACATAGATAAGGTACAGAAGAAAAGTGATACGAAAGATAAAACATGGTGCACCTGTATAGGGCACTTACCATGAATGGAGCCTGCAGGCCTGGCACTTGCTCCGGGTGAGTCACTGGGAGAGGTGAGTGAGTGTGAAGGTCGAGGACATGACTGTGCCCTACTGTGGGCTTTATACACACGGCACACTTAGGCTACATTAAATTTATTGAAAACAAATGTTCTTTCCTCAATGACAAATTAATATTAGCTTATTATAACTTCTTTACTTTTTAAACATTTAAATGTTTTTAACTTTTTGACTCTTTTGGTATAGCACTTAGTTTAATCACAAACTGTATGCTATGCAAAAATATTTTTTTCTTTATATCCTTATACTATAAGTGTTTCTCTATTTTAGATTTTTTATTTTACTTTTTAATCTTTTTTGATTAAAAAACTAAGACACAAGCACACACATTAGCTTCCGTCTGCATGGGGTCAGGTTCTTGACGTTACTGTCCCCCACCTCCACACCTTGTCCCACTGGAAGGTCTTCAGGGGCAGTAGCACATGGAGCTGTCATCTCCTATAATAACAGTGTCACTCTTTTCAGAAATATGTCCATGGTGGTCTGCTTGGTTTGTTTCTTTTTTTCACCACAGATTTGCTCATAAGCATATAATGCACCATGAACAATCCTCTCTATTGAATGAAAACCTTTCCGTGTTGGGGTCCATGTTTTCAAACTTTTTAAGGAGCTTGTTGAAGCCTGCAAAAGCTTCTGCGAAACCCTCAGTGTGCAGTTTCTTGGGTTTCTTCTTCTGCAAAATACTGATAGATACACTAATTTTTCCACCAAAATATTTATTTCCTCTTCCCTATCAATCTCATCAGTACCACTGTTTTACAGACCTGCCATCTCGGTGATCTTTTCCTCCCTCTGAATTTCAAAATCAGTTGTTTTCTGTAATCACATAAAGAGATAGAGTAATTGATTCAAAACATTTTCTTCCAGTGAATTCTATTTTCATGCATCATTCTAGTTGTTGGGAAAAGTACAGATAAATAAAAAAGTTGACAGTCTAAAACAGGGTTCAGCAAACTATAGCAAGCCAAATCCTGGCCACTGCAGGAGAGGAGAGGAGGGGAGGGGAGGGGAGGGGAGGGGAGGGGAGGGGAGGGGAGGGGAGGGGAGGGGAGGGGAGGAGAGGAGACATAAATGCATAAACACATATTCTAACACTCTTGAACTTAGATATACCTGATACACACACACACACACACACACACACAATGTTACAAAAACATGTGATAATAAAAATGAAAGAGCAATTAATATATGCTGAAGGGCTATGAATTGGATAAGTCTTCACAGAATAGCTCGCATTCCAGTAGAACATTTGAAAATTAGTATAATTTTGATGACAGGAGGTTATTAGAGGAAGTTTTTCTAAATAAACGTTTACTAAGTATATTCAAATATATTCAAATAGACATATTCAAATAGATGGAAAGTTTACTTAGGGTGAGCATCTGCCAGTTTCCTGTACCTCCTATACAACCTAGCACAGTCCTCTGCACATAGTAAGGTAACAATAGATAACTGTTTCTTAATCAACTGATGAAATAGTGTGTAAAAAAAAATGCATGATCAAATTCTGCAGCATAAACGGTAACAATGTTGAAAAGACATAATTTCTGGCAGGATTTCCTGGAGAAGATGCAACCGAAACTGTGTCGTGGGTAGGAGAGTTCTTGGGTGATGATTAACTTTTTGTTTGGCTAAGCTTCAATGATTACTGTAGCCTTAATTCTCTGACACCCAGTTCAGTTTTCAGTCTGATGATTTTTTACGGCAGGTAGAGAGTACATTGTTTGCCTTAGAATAAAAACTCCCCGTCTGTGTCCTTTGAAGTAGGAACTCAATAAGAGGTACTAATATTAGAATGAGCTTGATGCCAAGGGCAAACCACTCCTGGTACTTGGCCATACTTTGCAGCACGGAAACAGTAATTTTATAGAATTTTCCACTAATAAGCTGCTCCTATGTCTTTAGCCAATGGGAATTTCATTTTTGGGGGGATACTGGGCCTAATTGAATTAGTTCATCACCTCAAGCTTATACTAATATCTTTGATAATAGCCTTAAGCTTTCTGCCTTTTCAACTCAGTCTATTTGCATGGTTTTAGTTACTGATCATTCTGAGTCTCCAGCCACGGGTTTACCGCTGAATGCCAAATTCACAGCCCTCCACATAGTAGACCCACAGACATATCAGTTTCAGTGTGCTCAAAATTAAATTTATTCTCTTTTACACCATCCTACTTCATAATAAGGATCTTCTTTCTGTGCTCCCTGGCAGCCCCTCCTAAATTTATCTCAAACCAATCTACTTGCACTTAACCTTGATTCAGGCCACCATCACCTCTTGTCTGCACCCCTGAATGCCTTTCCTAAAATCAAATCTCCACCCTTTGGTCTGACCCTGCCCCCATCCTTTTTCCAGGGACTTCAAGAATATCTGCTATTAAGTGCAAATCTAATCACTCACCCACCTGAGTACCCTATTTCACGAGTTACCTTGTCTTTGTCCTTGGGTAAAGATTTAAACTCCTAAAATCCTTCTGGACATGTGGCTCCCTACTTCTCCACATACTCCCCCTTCCAGGTTCCTGGGCCTGTGTCCTGAAGAACAACCCTCAGGGCACTATTCTGTCCCTTAACTCCGGACACAATGAACTTCCCCCTAGAAGCCTGCTCCCTAAACCTTCACATAGTCAGGGCCATTCTTGCAGTATCTCCATCTTCTCTTCTATCTCTCTTCACCTGGAGCACTCCTCTTTACCTTTTAGCTACTCTTTTAAATAGTATAACTTCTTCTAGCATTAACCTCGCGGTACACATCCTTCCCTTGCCTTTTCTTTCCCTGCAGCCGCATTATGGTAGAGAGGCCCTGCTCTATATTCTCGTTTTACTATGTGCATCACCATGAAGCCAATTATGTCAATGTTGTGATTTTTTTTTCTTTGGTTATTGTTTGTTTTTCTTTTTAATTTTACCATATATATATATATATATATATATATATATATATATATATATATATATTTGTTTGAGGTGTACAAAACAACATAATGAATAGACATATTCACCCCTTACAAAACTAAGTCTACTACCCCTCTGACATTGTGTAGCTGTTACAATACCATTGATTATCTTCCTTATGCTGTGCTTCACATCCCATGATGACAGAGAGGGTGCGAAAAAAATGTGTACACATTTTAAGAAAGGAAAAAACTGCATTAAAATTACACTGATGGGAACCACTTTGAGCACTTCTTGTAATTGCCGAAGTCAAACGTGACCAGTATTCATCTTTTGTCACCAGGATATATTGAGTATTGCAAGTGTAATACACTTTTTTCCTTTCTTAAAATGTGCATACATTTTTTTTTTGGCACCATCTGTATGTATCTAATTATAGTTGACTTTCAGTGTTATTATACTTCAGCTTCCTGTGTACAGCACAGTGGCCACTATGTATTTATTCAAATGCCTATCTCCCTTCCTAATTATTAATCTCTATTAATTTCTTTCTTATGGCTGTAGTCCCAGACTCTACATAATACCTGGCTCACATTAAATAAGTGTTTAATGAATGAATGGATGGATGATTCATGTGGAACCTACTGTATACTAGATATGGTTCTAGTTACAGAGATAAGAAGATGATTACTGTCCTATCATCACTCATGGTCTAGCACTGAAATTCCTCTTAAAACAGATAAACTAGCTTACTTCTTGGCATTAAGCTATTAACAGGCATGTACAAATCGTTTTCCATTTATCTTATTTCATTTTTATAGGCTAATTTGATTTGGGGGAATCAGCCTGTTCCAGTCTCAGTCACTCTGGGGCTGTGGGAGTGTCCTCCAGGGATGTTCTATTCGACTGAAACTTCCAACACACTCATGCAGGAGCAAGAGTGTGTTTGGGCTCATTGAATGTGCACTGAGCCAGGAATTAGTTGTAAAGTGACTTTTAGTGTGGAAAAGAAACATAAGTGTTAGAATCAATTACTCAGATATAAAGAAATTATCCTCTGCAAGGTTCATTTTATTTTATTTTTTATATAGAAGGAAAGAAAGGAAGAATGAAAAGAAGGGAGGGAGGAATTGATGGAGGGAAAAAAGGAAAGGGCAAGAGGGATAGAAAGAAGGTGTTCATAAATTCTAGTCCCAAAGTTATATGTTTGTGTTGTTTTAAATAAGAATAGTAGCGTTTTCATTCAATAATAATTATTAGTAACATCTAATCAGTATGAGACTCTGTTAAATGTTTTATTAATTTATTTAATCCCAATAATAATTTTATGAGGTAGGTTCTATTATATTAGTCTAACTTTACAGAAAAGGAAACTGAAACACAGGAAGTTCACGTAGGAAATTTATACTTTTGACTATCTCTCCTTTACTGCTCATACAAAATGCTTCTGACACTTTTGATCACTGAATGTCTGGAGGTTTTTCCCATATTAAAGAATTCTGTGATACTAACTGGGTGTCCTACAGGTTCATTCAATTCTGACACTGTCTACCTGGAGATAGGATCAAATCTCACAGGTTAAGAGCTCAGTCCCATAGGATTGCCCCTTCTCTCCCATTCCTCCTTCCTCCCATGCACCCCCCCACACACTTCAGATGCCAATCACTTCACCCCCCACCCCACCCACATTTCAGATGCCAATCACTTCAACCCCCACCCCACCCACACACACTTCAGATGCCAATCACAAGTCCAGGTTGTCATCCATGTTTCTGACCTACTGGCTATAGATTGAGGTTCCCACAACCCCATCCTTGGGTTCAATTAATTTGCTAGATCGACTCACAGAACTCAGGAAAACAATGTCCTTATTAGATTACTAGTTTATTATAAAAGGGTATGATAAAGAATACAGATGAACATCCTGATGGAAGAGATACATAGGGCAAAGTGTGTGGGAAGGGCTGTGGAGCTTCCATACTCTCTCCTGGCACCTCCACATGTTCACCGACTTGGAAGCTGCCCCACCTGAACTCCTTACTTTTGGGATTTTAGTGGAGGCTTCATCACATAGGCGTGATCAATTATTAACTCTATTTCCAGCCCCTCTCCCCTCTCTGGAGATTGGGGTGGGACCGAAAATTCCAAACTTTTAATCATGGCTTCGTCTTTCTGGAGCCATATCCAGGAACCATCCAGCAGCCAACCAAGTCACCTCATTAGAACTAAAGACACTCCTATCACCCAGGACATTCTAATAAATTTAGGAACCAGTGTGTGTGTGTGTGTATATATATATATATATATATATATATATATATATATATATATATATATATATATTTTCACAACCCACCTCTTTGTCTCTGGCCATAGTCCCCTTAGGGCAAAGTGAAGTACAACTCAAAAGATATTGGCACATGGTAAAAATCCCATTCAGTCATTAATAATTAGTCCAGTCCATCACGTCATGTAAAAATGTCTCCCTGGGCAAGACCACTCAGGTTTGCAGACGTCCATTTGATCTTGCCAGGTTCCAAAAAACAAGAGTGATCTTGGCAAACATGTCTTCACCCTTTCAGGCCTCTGTTATAATTGAGCTAAGAGACAATGTCACCTCTTGCTCTGAGCCTTTTTTGAGGTGGTAATGTAATAGTGGATTCCCCTCTTTACATACCCATTTTATCAATCTTTTGCTTTCAGCTACTATTCCTTCTATTCTCATTTATATCAAAATTCTTCCAACTTTGGAAGGGCCATTAGGTTGGCCACTGTGCTGGCCTAGATTGCAGGCAGCAATACTAATCTGGAAACTAGTCCACTGTCCTTCAGACGTGGTAAGGTTGCACAGGAACAATGGGCAAGTTTTACCACCAGACAATATAGCCACTTTCCCGGTTAGCCCCTGTTATACCAGATGGGACGAACGCACATCCTGCCCCATCAGGCCCCTAAGAATTCTGGGTTTAAAAACATAAGGGTTTAAAAACATAGTTACAGTTTCTTCCTTAGGAATCATCCCTGTTTCCAGCACTTGTAGTTGCAGCCCTGGTCCTGTGACCACTCTGTCAAGTAGGGGGACAAATAAAAGTGATGTGAAGTGGGAAATAAATTTAAAAAAAAAAGTATAGTCATTATGTTAGCAATTTCTCCTCTTACAAAGAATTGCATAATCATACCAGTATCCCAAGTGTATGGGAATTTACCAAAGTTATAAAGCTGGGAGAGACTAGAGTCCTGGGTTTTGACTTACCTGATCCTTTCCCATATAAGTATGTAAAAGCAACTGAGAGAGTGTGAAATTTTCTCTCCATTCATATTCATGCTAGAAACCATCTTTCCAATCTCCATGGTACTATGAGTCATTATAATAATTACTATTTAATAGTAGACAGAGCTTCTTTTTACTCTGTCATAATAAATAGAGGTTTACTAGTCACTGGTAGTTCCCAGTGTCTAGAAGAGAGCATATGATTGGTTAGGCTGGGTCTGGTGACTACCTGATCCAATCAAATATGACGAGTGATTGGGGAGTCACCTGGTATAACCTGGTTGGTCTAGGGATAATTTTCAGTAGGAGCTGGGAAAGCACCTACTGCAGAATGGCTGGCAAAATGCCCTAAGACATGTCTGCAGAGCATACAGAATGTTTTGTCACATTTACTTTTTGAGTTTTGAAGCTAGACATAACAACAGAGTTAAATAAAAGAAATCACCATGTTTTATGGTTATTTATGAAAAGGACCTCTGATAAATAAAGCTCACTCAGATACTTCACACTTACAACTCATGAAAAAAGCGATGTTGAAAAAAATAAAGGCGATCCCCATGTCAGGGGAGCAACAATAACAATAACAACAACAAAAAAGCCTCATTTTTCTCAGAGAAGCAAATCTGCAGAGACGAAGTGAGAGACTGGGGCAAGAGATAATACTTCTGTCAGAGGAGAGAAGACTTTCCCTGTTCCTCTGGGGAATGGGGTGTGAGAAGAATTTAGAAGTGTCTCCCCATTTCCTTGTATAGCCTCCTTCTTTTGGAGTGTCAGAATTTAGATCCATTTAAAAGGATTTCTTGAGAAGAAGCTTCTTATGCCATGCAGGGCCGGCCATTTCTTCTCTCTTTCTCTCCCCCCCCTGCCCTCTCTCTCTCTTTTTCTCTTTATCTCTTGCCTTTGTAAATGAACAAAGTCACCACTTGTCCCACACAGGGTGCAAAGAGAGGTTTGGTGTGGGTTTTCCTGTTCATTCAGGCTGTGTTTTCAGCTGGTTCTAAGTGAAATCTGTAGAAACCACACAGCGGGAATTCTTTGCTTGGGGCACGGGGTGGGGAGGGAACTTTGAAAAACCTATTGAAACTCTGAGAGCTGTTGGGTAGAAACTGTTCTTTTGAGACTTCCTCACAGGCAGTACAGGGAAATAAACACACACAGGAAGTCATTTAGCCTCTTTGTGAACTTCATGTTGACATTTGCTTACCAAAAAGTTCATTGTGGGGACTTTAAAAAAGTAGATATATGAGGGTGCATGTGTATGTGTGCATAGCTATGTGTGTGTGTGTGTCTATGCACATGTATATGTGTGTGTATATGTAAACGTTTTCTGATTCTCCCATATCACAACGTTTGTAATATGATACTGAAAATAAAATCAACAACCGGAACCAAAAGAATAACACAAAATATAGATGTGGCTACCTTTGATAACACAGCATTTGCAAGAGTAGAAGCTAGATATATTTCGAATCAAAGCTTTAACAATCTACTGATTGGCCTTTCTGGAATGTACTTTGTCGTGTTTTACACTAGCTGTTTGACTATTTATGTGCAATGTTTGGTTCATGCTTTTCATCCTTACTGATATGATTCTTACTTTAGAACTGAAACAATGTTAAAACCTTCAGTGAAGGATCACTGAATCCCTAACATCAATTGGAAATGCTGATTTTAAAAGCCTAAGGAGAAGAATAGTAAATACACTTTACAAGTGAAAATGAAGGTACATGGAGAAAGAGAAAGAATACCAATGTCCAGAAAGAAACCACTTGGTTGTTAAGAAGAGAAATCCACTCAAAGGAGTGAAGGCAAAGGACAAGTGAGTCCCTGGAATGGTTCACAGGATCCCTGTGAGACATGTTACAGCCTTATGGGAACCTGGAAGCCCTTGGCCTCTCTCCCTTTGTACCACATAGTCTCTCAACTCTGCTTCTTTCAACATGTCTGCTCCTTTCACTTTGCATAGTCAGTGGTCATTAAATTGCAAGTTCTATTCAAGATCACCTAAGCAGGAAAGAAGGATTTACTATCTGATTGCAGGATATTTCATGGAACTCAGGGTCGGGAGTACAGCCAGGTGTTGCAAAAGACTGGAGCCAAAAACTATAAAAGTCATCCAGAACTGAAACGTTCCTTCTATCTCCTGCAAGCAAGAGTGTTTCTTGTCTCTGTTACTGTGTATACTTTCTTTTTTTCCTCTCTCCTCTCACTTTTACTCTTACTCCCCCCATCTCTTCCCAGATGGGCTTTATTTGTTTCTACTATCATGCAACCAAACCTCACTTCTTCCTTTACATCACTTCTTAGTTCAAGTGCTCAGTGGGGATTTATGAGTCATTGAATGGCAATTCCATATTTCTAGGAGAAATCATCTGATTGGCCCAGGTTGGGTCAGGTGACTACCTAGTTCAATCAAACTCAGGCTGGGGAGGTAACCTTGAGTAACCGGGTCTATATAGGCATATTCGGTGTCAGCTTGAGCTGTGGGAAGATTAGCTGAGCTGCTAAACTGGTAAAACACGTTGTTGTAGTACAACAATTATCATAGGACTTTCTGCTCTGTTAGTACATGGAGTATGTTCCATATATTTTAATAGCATTTACTATAAAGGGTATAAATTCTTCTTAAGACTAACTTTAGCGGAATGCTAAGGTTACCATTAGAATGTACTTAATTTCAGTGTAAATTTATTGACTGTATTTCTAGAATTATCTTGCATTTGCTTCCTGCTGAGAAGGATTGACTGAAGGAAAGTGGACAGCTTTTAAAGGAGAAGAATGTGGGCAGTTTGGGTTGGCTGCAGTATTATCACTGATAATTGAACTTGATTTAACTTTCGTGCATTATCACATGACAGTGATATTGTCAACAGGGAAAGGTGGTATTATTCCATAACCACGAATGATGCTCGGGCCTTCATCTAGCAATTTTGTGCTCTTTTGAATCACTGACTTTCTCTATGTATTTATATGAATGTATCCCCATAATGGTTTCTCTCTGAATCTCTCTTTCAGAGTGGAGTATGGTTTCTCTCTGAATCTCTCTTTCAGAGTGGAGTATAGGGTTCATTCCTAAACCTTATTCTTTGGAGGTGATAAATTGTTAATCCCATAATCCACCCTTAGTTCTGCATGTGTTGAATCTTTAATCCTCAGCTCTGTGTCCTTACTATCTGTGTGTCCTTAGACAAGTTGCCTGAATTCTGTACATCCCTGTTTCTTCAGTAAAATGTGGATAACAACAGTTATGTCGTTTGACCTGGGAGTTCAGAGAGACAACGCATGAAAGACACATAACAGCAAATATTCTATAAACATCATTATTATGAGTACTACCATTGTACTTCTCTCAGAGACATGGAGAAGTGGTTATAGTATAATAGCTGCTTCTGGTGATATCACATTCCCCCCAACCTCATCTCTGCCTTAGCTCTGATTTCAACTGCAATTAGGATGGATGGTTCTTACTCATGAAGCAGTGATAGTATTCTATCTGAGTTTACCTGTGTGGCTTTGCACTTTCTGCCCCAGGGCTTCCTTTGATGCCAAGAGAACTCATCCTCCCATGTCCACACACAGCTGGGAAGTGCTGAGGGTGATGGTTTTCTAGAGGACAACCCTTACCCAGTGGGTGACAGAAGCCAATCCACAAATACTTCAGCATCCCATCTTTTAGTAGACAATTCTGGATGACATTTTAAATACTTCTCAGAGGTCTCAGCAGAAGTCACTGCTTTTTACCTTATAGCATAGATTCCAATAATGCACATTAATATTGATTTTGCCTTCATTTTCTGATTGAGTCTCACTGTTCCTTCCCTCCTGATTTTTGTAATTACTCCCGCCCAACTCTCCCCACTAAGCCCCAAACCCATCCTTGTCTCACAATCTGTTTTAGAGAGATTCCAAACTAAGACAGTGAAATAGAGTAGTTGAGAACAGGGAATATGGAGTCCTCTGTCTGGGTTGGAATCACCTCACCTGCTTAATAGTAGTTATGTGTCCTTACATTTTGTTACCTCATTTGGTATTTCTTCAGTTTCCTCTCCTATAAAACATAGATAATAATAGTAACTTCTTCATAATATTTTATAAGTAATATATGAGTCATCACAGTATAAATAAAAACACTTAGAACAATGTCTGATAGGTAGAAAGTTGCATGTAAGTGTTATGTCTTAATAGCCTCTTGTAGCACTTATTCAATTGTGTCTAGAAATCTTAGCATTTGTTATTCCTTCCTTTGCCATTGCCCTTTTTTTCGTAGTACAACTTTCTTCTGCCCCTTCCTTTATCTTCCTTTTGTTTGCTAGTGCTGACTAAGGAGAGAAAACAGCAAGTGTTCCCTGGAGATTTGTAATTTCTGGGAGCATATAAGAGGGCCCTTGTTATGTGCTATGCTCTATTTTTTCTTGCTCCAACCGTCCTGCCTCCTGATCGGTTGGCAGATACCAGATGATGCTGCCAGCTCTTGGTTATTCAGAGACTCTTTATCCAGACTCTGCTCTTCTCTCTGGCTGCCTGCCTTTTGGCTGTTAGATGCTGTCTGGCATTGCTTTCAGAGGGCGCGCCAAGGAGGGAAAAGATAGCAGAACTCAGATTAGCTAATTATGGGGTCTAGGAAATTAGGACTTTTGGATCATTGCACTTCAGTTTTCTGAGCCATCTCTATCCTCCATTACCATGAAAAATTCAGAATCAGCCTTTTGCAAAGGCGGTATATTTTTCTTTGAATGAGATATAATTAAGAGGTAATAAAATGCACCAATCTCAAGTGTTCAGTTTGATGAGTTTGGCAAATGTATGCATTCTTGTAATGACCATCCAAATAAGATGATTTCCATCACCCTAGAAAATTGCCTTATTTCCTTTTCTAATCAATTCCCTACAACCCCTCCCAGCAACCATTTTCTGATATATATATATATATTTCCCCCCTCATCATGCACTGTGTATAAATGAAATCACTCATATCTATTTTTCTGTTCCTGATTTTCTTTTATTTAGCATGATCTTGGGATTCATCCTGTGTATATCAGAAGTTTTATAATAGTATGTTTGTGTAAATATATTTTCTTTTAGGTAAATAACTAGGGGTGGTATTTCTGGGTCATAGGTGAAAGTATGTTTAATTTTTTAAGGCACTACCAAGCAGAAGTCATACCACTTTACCCTGCCATTTACAATGTATGAGAGTTCCAGGTCCTCAGTAACCTCATCGTCATTTAGTACTGTCAGTCTTTTTAGTTTTAACTATTCTAGTAGGTGTGAACCTCATTATAGCTTTATTTTATATTGTCCTGATGACTACTGACTTTGGGCATCTTTTTACTGTGCTTATCAACCATCCCGATTATCTTTTTTTGGTGCATATATCTTTGGTGCAATAACTTCTTTGTCTTTTCAAGTCCTTAATGGTAGTATAGTCAAGCCAATTTAACTATTTTGATTCCCTGCTCTCAATTATGCAAAAGGAAAATGTGAGCATCTGGGGTCCCATGGCAGATACAAAGTAATTCAAGGAGTCATCATTTAGTAGCAGATACTCTGCACATACTTTCTTGGCACTTTCTCAGGACATGTCAACAATGTCCTGGGGCTCACTATGTGAGAACTTCCTTTTTGCCTGTAGTATGGCAAGTTAGTAATGCCAGGGAATTAATGCCTCCAGAAGCAGCTCTTAACCAATGATGGAAGGGAATCAGAAGTTAAATACCCCTGCTTCCTTGCACTTTGAGTAGAGTAGCTCTGAAGCATGTTCTACACTATCCAATAGCTCCCGACCCCCAACCCCAGTGGAATTGAATTTTAGTTCTCCACAATCATAACTTATTCAATGATGCAAACTTATTAGCTCTTCCTTTCTCTGTCACATTTTCTGTTCTCTTCCTCATTTTCTGTAGGATCACTCCCAAAATGAATTACTTGTACTCAAATTCTTGCATTATGATCTTCTTCTGGAAAAACACAGCTGAGATGCTTATCCCTAAAGATGCATGTTGGGAGATAAGTGTTATGAGAAAGACTAATTAAGAGATTGATGAGTTATGCTGATGAAGTTATGGCATTGATTTCCTGGATAGGCATGCAAACGGTGAAAGGACCAGATGAATATCGCAGAAAATCAGTAATGTCAGTGTCTAGTAGAAGCAAAAATTCCTATGGGCTGGTGGCTGTGGGTCATAATAGTTTTTCTAGAAATGATAGAGTCTGGTAGGGATATTGAAGTCTGAACTGAGAGGAGGAGTGGACATCTAGGAAGTAGATGGGCTGTGACAATGTCATGGACGTACACTTCATTTGGAGTCTTTCTGGGGGTTGATGTTATATGGAAAGGAACCACAATAACAAGAAAAATAAGCCTTGAATTGTTGGTTAGGATCAAATTAGAAAGATTCTAAAATGAAAGACTAGGACGGTTGGACATTTTCTCAGAGATAGTGGAGAGCCATGGAACATATTTCAGCAGGGAGTAACCCAGTGTGAGCAGGTTTCTAGAAAAGTTAATGTAGTATCGTTGTGAAGGATCCATCAAGGGTTAAGGTAGAAGGTAGTTTAGGTGACTGATGTAAACTGATAAAATCCTAAAGATGGGTAGTGGTAATGGGAATGGAAAGGACAACATCAATTCAAGAACTATTAAAAAGAGTAAATAGGATTTGGTAAAAGTGATACTGGAAATTTGGAGGACAAATACATGAGTCAAAGTTGATCTAAAGCTTCAAGGCAGTTGGTTTTTCAAAATATTGCCATAATACTATCAGAAATAAATAAATTATAGGGAGATGCAATTTTATAGTAAAACAATTCATTTAATTTTATACATAATAATTTAAGCTTTGGTTCCATTTGTGGTGAATGCTTGTTATACATCCACGTCCTGCAGATATTTTAAGATCTGGGACTAGAAGTTAGGGGTCTGTACTGTTTAATTACATCTGACAGTCATCTTCTTGGAAGTGATACTTAAAGCTTTGGCCGTAAATAACACCAGGAAGGAAAGTGAAAAGAGTAAACTTTCAGAAAAAAAAGTGGGGAAAAAAAAAACAAAAAAAACAGAAAAACAAAACAATTCCTTGTGCAATTGCCAAAAAAAAAAAAAAAGATGAAATGTCTAGGAAAAAACTTAACAAAGGATGTGAAGGATCTATACACTGAAAACTATAAGCCATTATTAAAATCCATTGAAGAAGATAAAGGGAATGGAAAGACATTCCGTGTTCATGGATTGGAAGAATCAACCTAGTTAAAATGACCATGTTACCCAAAACCATATAAGATTTAATGCAATCCCAATCAAGATCCCAAAGGCATGTTTTAAGGAACTAGAACAACAACAACAAAAAGTCATCAGATTTGTATAGCAACACAAAAGACCCTGCACAGCCAAAGCACTCCTGAGAAAAAAGAATAAAGTTGGAGGTATCACATTCCCTGACTTCAAATTATACTACAAAGTGACAATAATCAAAACTGTATGGTATTGGCAGAAAAAAGACTCACAGACTAAAGGAACAGAATTGAGAGCCCTGAAATAACCCACATGTATATGGGCAAATCATTTTTGACAAAAGAGCCAGAAACACAATGGAGAAAAGAAGGCCTCTTCAATAAATGGTCTTGGGAAAATTGAAAAGCCACATACAAAAGAATGAAACTAGACTGCTGTTTGTCACCATACATAAATATTAACTCAAATTGGATCAAAGACCTAAACATAAGACCAGAAACCATAAAATATATAGTAGAAAACATAGGTACTAAATTTATGGACCTTGCTCTTAGAGAGGATTTTATGTCTTTGACCTCAAAGTCAAGAGAAGTAAGAGCAAAAATAAATGAATGAGACTACATCAAACCAAAAAGCTTCTGCACAGCAAAAGAAACCATCAACTAAACAAAGAGGCAACCGACCAAATAGGAGAAGATATTTGCAAACAATACCTTCATAATGGGCTAATATCCAAAATATATAAAGAACTCATACAACTCGACAATAAAACAAACAATCCAATTCAAAAATGATCAGAGGACCTAAATAGACATTTCTCCAGGTAAGACATACTATCAATAAATATATGAAAGGGTGCTCAACTTCACAAGCTATTAGGGAGATGCGAATCAAAACGGCAATGAGATACCACCTCACACCTTTTAGAATGGCTCTTATCAACAAGACAAGTAATAACAAGTGTTGGAGAGGCTGTGGAGAAAAAGAAACCTTGATACACTGCTAGTGGGAATAAAATATACCGAGTCACTGTGGAAAACATTATGGAGGTTCCTCAAAAAATCAAGACTAGTGTTACCACATGACCTAGCAATCCCTCTTCTACTTATCTACCTCCCAACATTGAAAACATTTATTCGTAAAGATATATGTACTCCTATGTTCATTGCAGCATTATTCACAGTGGCCAAGACATGGAAACAAAGTGTCCTTTGAAAGATGATCAGATAAAGAAGATATGGTCTATATATACATGGAATAATCCTCAGCTCTAACAAAAGATGAAATACTGCCATTTGCAACAACATGGATAGACCTTGAAAATATGCTAAGCAAAATAAGTCAGATGGAAAAAGTCGAGGACCATATAATTTCACTCATATGTGGGATATAAAACTGATAGCAACACACGAACAAGACCAACAAAAACTCACAGACACAGACAATAGTATGGAGATTACCAGAGGGGGGGTGGGAGGGGTAGAAAAGGGTAGAGGAGGTCAAATATATAGTACCAGGAAGAGATTTGACTTTGGGTGGTGAACAAACAATGTGATATACAAACAATGTATTATAGAACTGTACACCTGGCAAAAGACCTCATTTAGGGAGAACAAAAAGGAAGACAAGCAAGTATGTGAGATCAGAAGGTGTTGTGTTGTCAGGAGAGTCAGGGAGTCAAAGAGAAAGATTATTGAATGATGAGAGTATAAACACTGTTAGAGGCTTCAGAGGTCAAGGAGGATGAAAACTCCTTGAGCTACGGAAAAGGCAATACATGATCTTGACCTCATTAGACTCAGCCTGGTTGGAGAGCTGAAATTTACATATATAAGAAACAATACAAAACAACATAATAGCTGCACTATGAGCACTACATAAGAGCAGGAAGGCAAAGGGTCAGCATAAGCTGGAGGCATCAGGAATGGGACCCAGTAAGAGGTGCAACTTGAGCATGAATTTTGCAAAAAAAAAAAAAAAGAAAAAAAAAGGAAGAGAAAGGAATTTGCATGAGGAAGACCACCCTGAATAAAATCATTAAGGAAGCTTTTTGGGAACATAATTAAACTAAGAAATGAGGTTATTTACAATCTTACTTATGCATGCACTGCCTGCTTTTTCAAGAATTTTAAGCTCCCTGAACTAATCTAAATGTGAAAACAGATAAACAACCGGACCATGTCTAGTCTTGAAAAAGTTGCCTATAGCATGTACTGAACTAGTAAGAGTGATTAATTTTAGTGACCATAGATGCAGAGCAGAAAATGAGACACTTTGGGGGCCAAAGATAGTTTTGTGGGCAGGCTTATTTAGTCTGTGAAGTGCTGTGTATCTGTTACAAATACCAGGGTGTTTTTTTTTTTTTTTTTAATATAATACTACTGAGCTTCCATACTTAGAACCAAACACAAATACCCTAATGTTATAAAAGTTCACTATTACTTTTCCAACACAGGTTTGTCCTGGGGGAGAATGCAGTAGTGTATACCATTGTATTTCTGCACCTGTACATCTCATGGAACTATTGAACCCTTGAATGGCACACATAGTTAGGGTGATGGGCAGAGAAGTCAAATAAATTTGTCTACCTTAACAAGGCTTTGTTCTCCAGTTTTGGGTTTAAATTGTTTACCAGTAAATCACTGATTTATGTTTTCTTTTCCTTCCCACATATTTTGAGACTATTGTGAAAGAAACAGCTCTGCCTAGTGCCTTTGAATTACTGAGTTCCTTACTTTCCTTTGGTAACTCTAAGATGCCCAAATCTGTCTTCATAAAAGTTGTTCCTCTAAGTTTCTAATGGTATAGAATCTAGCTCAATGGGAAACACAATATCAGATAAAAGTTTCTTCCCCACTAAGTTTCCTGAATATAATGGCAATGAGATTAGCACATTTTCCCAGTGATTGAGTTGGCATGTGTCCATAGATTTATAAATAGAATTTATTGTGAAAGTTACTCTGCTACTTGGGTAAGTAGCTATTGCGATTTGATGATAGAAAGTGTTCTCTGAAAAGAAACTATTATATGCCTTATATGTCATGGCCATCTGAGGACAAAGAAGGACAAAAGATACAAGTGAGTTTTGTTTTTAGTTCCTTCTACCCTATATGCAATTATGAGCAAGCAGATATATTTAACATTTGGCAAATTGATGGATATTTCCCTATTCCTCTATTTTTAATTATATTGGTAGAGCCAACTGGGAGTAAACGACAATTTCAAATCCGTCATTTTACTGTCTTTAGGTACTGGAAGGGTGACATGTTGGGATATGTTCAGATTTCTGCTGATGTCTTCTATAGGAGAGTGATAGTCTCATGAAACTTAAAGACCATTGAGTGTCAAGAACTAATCTGTACCTCAAGCCAATCCTCATAAACTGATCGTTGTTTACTGCATTCAGATGAGGCTAATGATGAATTTTTAAGATGAACACTGTGATGAAAAGAAATTTATGTGATTGAAAATATCACTGTTGCTGTCACCGCTACAACATATCTCATTTCTGAAGGATGGAGTTGCATGTTGCACCTAGAAAAAAACAACAAAAAAAAATCAACAGAAAACTTGTTTTCAATAAGATCAGTTTCAGTGAGCCTTTGTGCTTTGTGATCCAGTCAGAATTCTAACAGTGAGAAAACACTTTTATCCTAATCAGAACAATATTTAATGTCTCTTCTTAAGATATCAGCCATTTCCCTTAGCCAGCTGAGTTTGGTGCCATGATCATTCATGAGAACGCATGTTGATATATGTATATAGGGTTTTATGCACATTTGTCTTTTACATTGCCTTCCTTTCTTCTTGACAGTCTAGCTCCACAGTGAGAGCCTATCAAACAAGTAAGTCAAGAGTGACAATGAGCCCTGGCTTCAGCTCCCAGTGGAACAGCAGCCAACCAGCCTGGAATACATACTCCTTTCCAAGAGCAAGCTTGCACTACCAGTCCCATGCCAGCTACACCTACTGTACTGGACACCCTGCTGTAAGTACCCCATTTTTCCATATTTACTAATTTGGATGCTTTATCCAGGTACAACTTTGAGTCCAGAGTTGGTATCTCTCTATTAATTGGGCAATTTTCCCAATGCTGTAACTCTTCTAAGGCAAGAATATGCTGCTCTTGAGTAACAGAGATGAGCAGTGGAGAATGTCTTATGTGTTTAGATGATCTTTGCTGAAAATTGTAAAGTTATCTCTAGGTGAAATAGGTTGGCAGGATTTTCAGAATGGTGTTGATGTGGAGGCTGTTTTGTTTGTATGTATGTCTCTGGTTTTATTTTCTGGCATCCTCTTGGCTGTTGCTTATGGATTTATTTGGTTGCTTTTGCACTGAGAGAGGGCGTCTTTCAAAATAGCACAGATGAGTCCATGGAACCTGTACGTCCCCAATTTCATCAGTGACTTTGTTGCTATAGTTAAACAGAAATTAACATATACGTATAAATTCATCAGTAGGGTGTTTTCCAGATGCTGCTACAAAGAACTCTGGGCAAAAGGGCAAAAGAAATAAACTTTAGTAGGAAGAAATAAACTCATGAAATTTGAAAACCTTTTAGGATAGGGAACCCATTTTGACCATCATGTTTTTTCCTGTGTCCCAGTAAGATAACTAAGATTTTTGTTATTTTTAAATTATGCTAGCACACTTGAAAAAGAGCATAATGAATGTTGATCTGGAAGACTTCTGTTTACTGCTGAAAATCCAAACCTAAGTCCTTTGAAAGTGAGACATGCATGTGTCTGGTAGTAACTCCTCCCATTGCCAGTAATTGTAGACGTGGATTCTTCAGCCATTTACAAGGCTCGTGTGTACTTCTGTACTTTGGCTATCCTGTTTGCATTTCAAGGTTATAGAATCATACAGTGTCCTGAGTGTCTAAATTGAGAGAATATATCTCCAACATTACGTCATAAAGACACGTAAAAGAAGACTCAAGAAATCCTCTCAGAATGTAAATTAGTATAACTCTGTTAAAAGGTGATTTGGAAATAAGTGTCAGAGTTTTAAATGGCACATACCTTTGACTCGATAATTAAACGTTTGGCACTTAATTGGACATGTGCAAAGATGTATGTGCAACAACAATGTTAGCACCATTTTGAAATTACTTGGAAAAAGAACCTAAATAACCTTGTTTGTTTCATTCATCCATTCTTTCAACAACAATTTATTAAGTATTATTATGCATTTATTATATTCCAGCATTTTTCTCAGTGAAAGAGTCATAGGAGCGAACAAAACCAAGTGTTGCTCTCACAGAGCTTCCATTCTAGGGAACAGGGAAGCTAGGAATGACATAAATAAATAGATGGATGAATAAAAAGTAGCACACAGACCAGAAAAATACCCAGTAGTGTTAAATGTTACATAGAGACTCAAACTAGGGTGAGATGATGGAGAATGATAGGGTGGCTATTTGAGTTGTATGGCCAGCCAAGTCCTCACCCTGGAGGCCAGCATTTAGCTGAGATATGAATTAAATGAGAAATAATGATGCAGACTTCAGGAGGAAGAGCATTCCAAGCAGAGGAAACAGTGGGAAGGAGTTGAAGCAGGCATGAACCTGCTCTCACGAACCATCACATAGAGAGCAAGCCAGTGTGCCTGGAGCTTAATTGTAGAAGAACAGAGGGAAATAAGGTCAGAAAGGCAGGGGCCAGAGTATGTAGCACTTTGTAATCCAGAGTTAGGAGTTTGGATTTTACTTAAGTACGATGGGAAACCAATGGAGTATTTTAAGCAAGAAAATTATATGACATGATTTAATGTTTTTAGGACTCACTCTGGCTGCGAAGTGAAGAATTTCTGGTAGAGGAACAAGAAGGAAATCTGGGAGTAAAATTAGGAGAGTATTATACACACACGTGAACACAGGCATGTAGGTGTGTGCAGTTACTTCTGTAGAATGGAACTGAAGTTCTGCAGGAAGAGGAAGACTAACTTTTTCTGTATATCCTTTGGTCTGTCTGAGATTCAAAATATATGAAACTTATTTTCATGATAACAGAAAAAACAAGTTGCGTGTATTTTGAATAAAATTTTCTGTAGTAACTAGTTCCATGTCTAAAATGTCTCATTGACCTTTTCCTTCTGTCATTGTTGGTCAAGCTAGATTATGACAAATTATAATTTAACAAAATATTTTAATTCTTATTCTTATTGACCTGAAGGCCATCTGAAAGTAGCTGACAGTTCTTGAGCACTTAACGTTTTCCAAGCTCTGTACCAAGCATGTTTGTGTGTATTATGTATGTAGTAAATTTGATCCCGGATGGGAATCCATGTATGCAGAAGGCTGACTTAAATTATAAGCAGATTTTACTATATGGGTGGTTTAGCACCCCTAATTCTCGAGTTGTATATTCAAAATAGCCCTAGGAAGTAGGCACTAGTATTATCATCATTTTAAAAATAAGTGAAATGGAGCTCAGAAAAATTAAATATGTTTCCCAATGTTACAGCTAACAGTGGGGCCTGAGATTCAAACATTGGCTGTCTAGCCTCCCACCAATATTTTATACATTGTATTATACTGCTTCTTGTCACTGAGTCTGTGTCTTTATTTACATACTGAGGACAATGATTGTACCCCAGAGAGAACTCTTTGTAATCATTTCACTTAAATGTGAGCATTACTCCTTAGAGAAGTATTTATGTGATACTCAGTTTTACCAACTTCAGATATAATTGGTCTGAGAAAAACATTATGTGTTGACATTGTCCCATCAAATTCTGTAGTGCTAAAAACAATCCATAAGAAGGTTTTCTATTTATATACCAACACATAAAATAGGCTGGAGTCAATCCACATGCAAGTACATGAAGAAGGAGTAAAGGAATACCAGTAGTCTAGGATTTTGTGATTCTAGGTATAAGAGTAAAAATACATCCAGGAATCATTAGACAATCCATCTACCCACTCACTTCAGCCCTGCCTTGATCCTACTAAAACACTAAGTCGGTTTTATATGAAGAGTTTAAAAATAATTTAAAAAGAAATAAGGGAAATATAGAAAGCTAGAAACTAAGATAGATGGGAAAAGATGAAAGCAATCAGGATAATTTAGTAGAGAGACTAAAGCCTGGGGTGATTTACTGCTGGGCTTTCAGGCTTGATGAAGGCAAAACAGAGATGATGATCTTTGAGCTATAACTGAAGGCATTGAGCTTACACATTAGGGAGACTTTCCTGAGAAAATGTAGTGTTAATCATGGAACTCTGCTATCTAAAAGACAACCAGTTCTTCCAGTCTGGAATCCCTGGATAAAACAAAAAAGACAGTCGTCTACGTTCTCCTTTAGAGAAAAATAGATGCTATCCTGTCCTGGAAACCACTGGAATAATTATAGGATGATGTCTAGCCACTTTTTATGCTTTAAAATCTAAAATGGATACTTTCCTTTGTCACACCACTGAAAGTGAAGTGAGTCCAGTATGAAAGTGGAATGGAAAGATTTGAAAATCTATAAGAAATAGTCATGGGTGTTGTACTTCTGATTTCAAGGATACTCTAAGAATCAATTTTAAGCCTAATTGACATTCTTCCATTATTTCAACATTTAAACATCTCTTTCAAATTTTCCTCCATGCCTGATCAGATTGCATTAAACTCTTAATTCCAAGATCAGTGCTCATTTAACTCTCCTACCACCTTGTAAAAGGAATGATATCATCTGAAAATAAACCAGAGGTTCAGTATATGGAGACTTTGATAGCTGGATTGTGATGACAACATCCCCAAATGGCGACTATGTCATAATGTTTACTTGGGTCCATATTGTAAGCCTATTACTAGAGAAATATTTTGGGGTTCCAAAATGTTGGAGTAGATTCCATAGTTGCCAAGCAGTATCCCATCCACAGAGGTTTTGTGGTTAAAACCACAGAAACGGAATTCTTGTCTGAAGAGATTGCCAGTGATTTTCTTGAGTCATATAATTTAGTAGCCTTTAATGAAGCTATAAATGATCTGCCTGCCTTGTGAGATTCTAACCCTTTTCTCTAAGTTACTAGTTTGATTGAAGATTTCCAGCTCTTTGACTAATTTCCTGGGGTTACAAGGATGTCAGCCAAGGTAATGTTTGTGTAGTCAGTACATGTGATGCGAAAGGCTCCCTTTTGCTTTCATTCCCGTACTACTGAGGAATCCAGGTATTCCATGAATGTCTGGTTAGTTAACTTGAAATACGTAGAGTATAGACATCTCCGAATACAATTAGGCCTCTCTCTGACCAAGTAAGGATTTTCTCAGAGCTCTGTTGTACATCACTGTATTAGTTTCCTATGGCTGTTATAACAAATTACCACACACCTGGAGGCTTAAAACAACACACATTTATTCTCTTACAGTTTTGGAGGTTAGAGTCTGAAATAGGTTTCACTGAGCTGAAATCAAGGTATTGGCAGGGCTGTCCTCCCTCAAGAGCCTCTAGGAGAGAACCTATTCCTTGCCTTTTCCAGGTTCTCAGGCAAGATTCCTTGCAACCCTTGGCTCGTGGGCCCTTCTTTTATTTTCAAGGCCAGCAGCACAGCATCCTCAAATGTATTTCTCCTCCATCTTCACAGTGTCTTCTCAGTTTGTCGTCCAGTCTCTCTCTGCCTCTTATAAGGACGATTGTGATTACATTTAAAGGCCCACCCAAATAAACCAGAATAATCTCCCCATCTAAATTACCTTGATGACATCTGCAAAGTTCCTTTTGCCATATAAAAGAACATTCATGGGTTCTGGAGATTAGGTCATGGACATCTGGGTGGACTGTTTTTCAGCCTAATACATCATGATATCCAGTGAGTCAGTGGCTAACTTCTGAGCCATTAGGTAGTTATTTAGGGCTTCCTCAAATTGATGAGACTTTTCACCAAGGGAGATAAGGTGAGCAGGCGTTTCGTTTTGAGTCATGGAAGACTGAAATGAATATAGCAATTCAAAATTACTGACATTCACTAATATGAGTTTGATATTTCTGAAGCCCACTGTTTTTCCACTTCTATAATGAAATGATAACTATCACCTTGATAAATACTCCAATGCACATCTCAAAAAAATAAAATGTAAAGACAAGGTTATTAAAATTCTCCTAAAGTTTGATCCATTACACTGTAAGTGAAGAAACCATGCAAATGAAGAAACCATGTCCAGGCATCTAGAATGGCTTCCTCAACGTGGAATATAAAATGGCAAAAAGTAATGTTCAAACTATTCAAGTAGTGCAGTGATATAACTGATAATAGAAGTAAAATACTAAATACACTGCACTCTTTTTATTGTCTAAGGAAGTCAATATTGTGTAAATTTCCGGCCGAGTCATATTGTTTGTAACACATTTCACTCATAAAATCATTGTAATAATTTCCAAATGCTACACTGACTAGTGTGTTGGTTTTGATCTTTCAGTTTATACTGTTGCGAACAGCTAAATGATAACCCTGTTTGCTTTGTGACTTGTCATGGGGAACTACAGCAAATTTCCAACAACTTCCTATGCACTGATAGCCATTTAGTGACAGGGGATCATGTTTATCATAGAAGAAGAGGGTTCATTTGACAGCCCTTTATACCAGCTCTCTCCCTGCAGCTGTTTATTACTCCTGCCTTTCTCTTCTCACACTGGGAGATGGAGAAAGGGAGAGGGGAAGTGGGAGACAATGAAAAGTAGGAGGGGATGATCTGATCCTCATTGCTGAGGCCAGGACGCTGTGTATTATTTTCTCTTTTTCCAGTTAGAAAGTGAAACATAGCTCTGTGCCCCACTGAGGCTAATTGGGAGATAGCTTGTGCCAACAACAAGGCAGTGACCAGGTAGAGCCCAGTTAATAATGGAGACAAAGCAGAAAAGTCTAAAGAAAAGATTTAACATAATAACAACAACAACAACAATAATAGTAATAATAATAATAGTATGAGGTTGATGCCACTTAGAGGTAGTGAAGGCTTCTGCTAAGGCCCTGCCTCTCCTTCGAGAGAAGAGCAGACGGGTAGGGGAGGATAGGCAGCCTGTGCTGGATTCTCCTTCTTAAATGAATTCCTCAAGGAGAACAGGGGAGATAGTACTGGCACTGTTTTGCTAGAGGATGCTCTCTTTTCGTCATTGAATAGATTTCCAGAAAATTTTCTCTCTAGAAACTTGTTTACAAAGCATAGAGATAGCTGCTTTCTATCAGGAGTGAAGTTGTCACATAAAACAAGGTTTCAAAAACTTATCAGAGGCGACGTGATCTCACAGTGAAAGCATTTGCTGCCAAAGTTCATGGCCACTGTCTACGGGTATATCCATGGCACCCAGTAGCCTGACTGGCTGCTTCCTGAACCCAGACCCTACTTCTCCCCATAGGCAGGGACAAGCATTTCTTTTGGAGGTTTATAGAAAAAGAGTGGGAGAGGTTTAAGTCTCCTTTCTTCTAAATAAGGACTTTTATGCTTCAAGGCTACAGACTAACTTCAGAAATAAATAGGAAGTCCTCTGTAACAGATGCCCTAACTTTGTCCTTCAATACCCATGCCACAAAGATGTCTTGGAATCACCGCTTGATTATTTGTGGTTGCTGACGTGACACACAACTGTTGGCACTTTGATTATTGATTATTTTTAATGGCTATCCCAATTACTGTTACTCTATTTACTAACATGTGCGGAAACGTTTCAGTACTTTTTCAATACTTTTCAACAAATGGTATTGGTGAACACTAGCTTAGTAATCTGTACAGACTCTCAGGGCTATGGAAAACTTTTCAAGGAGTACTGAAAATGGACAGTTTTCAATGAAATAATGACCAGATCTTCAACTTCCATGACTTATCTTTTGTAAATTGATTTGCCTGATAACTTACTAGTATTCCAGTATCTAGAGTCACCATACGAGCATATCCCAGTTTTCCTGGTTTCTGCTTATTTCCTAGAACAGTTATTAATAGTATCCGCTTTTACTCTCAGAAATGTTCAAATTTGGAAGATATATGGTCTCCCTACCACCCCCCTTTACAAAAGATAGCATATCCCTTGCACATAAATCTTACTTTGGTCTATTGCCTTGGGGTGTAAAAACCTCCCAGGGAGACACCAATAAAGAAGATGCCTCAGGGAATGATTAATCAAGTATCAGGGATGAACGTAAAAAAAAAAAAAAAAAAGTATCATCAACCATAAACCAATGGGGCTTCCAGTATTTCCCGGTATATATATAGATATAGATATTGATACCGGGGGTACCAAAAAATGTATACATTTGATGGTCAACGTTGCTCAAGCAACAAGAAGGTATATAATTTTTTTTCAAAATTCTTATGGAAATGCATGAACAGTTTGAAGAGCACTATGCAACGGTGATTTTTCCTAAACTTAGTTTTTTCTTTACCTCCTGGAGGCTACTTGCAGTGAAAGAAGCTTCTCAGAGCTCAGAGCTCTGGCTGCCCCAAACGTTGCCCAGCTGCTCCAAAGGACAAGAGATTTCACATCTCTGCACATTTGTATCTCTTTCATATTGTATGATGTTTCAGGTTCTCACTCCCCCTCCAGACTGACAAAATTTCCTACAAGACTAAATATACAAAGCAGGTAAAATGGTTACCTTCATTAAAGTTGGGGTAAATAACTTTATCAGTGAAGATTCTTTTGCTGTAGGTAACAGAATATCCAATTGAAAACTTTAAAAACTTAGATGCATATCACTGTCTTAATAAAAAAGCCTGGATGTGGAAGTATTGCACCAGTGTGGGTGCAGTAATACCACCCATCCCACATGCTTTTCCTCAATGTGACATTGCCCTTCTCCCACCAAGCAGTAGGGTCTAAATGCCTTCTTCTTACATCTGGCTGGCCTTTGTGACTCACTTCTATCCAATGGAATGTGGCAGAAATGATGCTGTGAGACTTCCAGAGCAAGGTCAGAAAAGGCCATGCTTGAAAAGCTTAGTTTTTTAATGCTTTCTTTCAATATACTCACTTTCTGAACTAGTCACCATGCTGTACGGAAACCTGAGCCACATGGAGAGGCCACATGTAGGTACTCTGGTCTATAGTTTCTGCTGAGCCCAGCTTTTGAGTCTTCTCAGCCCACATGCCTGATATGTGAGTGAAGAAGCCTGCAGATGACACCATTCTCCAGCTGTTCAAACACTTCCAGGTGTTCATGTCTTCCCATCGAAAGCCCCAGACATGAGAGAGCAGAGGCAAACCATTTCTACTGTGACCTATCTAAATTGTTGATCCTTAGGACTGCGAGTATAATAAAATGGGTATGTTTTTATGTCACAAAACCGGGGATAATTTCTTACTCAGCAATAGTAAATGGCACAGTAGCTATTTCCAAGTTTTGTGTTAATCAGCATCATCAACGAGATAGGTTCCTTCTGTCTTCCTGTCTGCCATCCTCAATGTGTTGTTACGTATGTCACCTTTTCTTGGCACAATGTGAAGCCCACAGCTCCACCCATTTCCTTTACATACAGCAGTCCCTCAGGGAGGACTGAAGAGAGCAGGGAGTTTCATCTTGTAGCCCTATTATATCAAGGAGGAGAAATTTCTCCTGGTTGACTTTGGTCTACTTTCCCTTATATCTCATTGGCCAGAATTGATTTTTGTTCTCCACTTTAGACTAGTAATAAGCAAAAGAATATAGACTTTCCAACGTTGGTCTAAACCATGCATATTTAAATAAACGGGATTTTTTTTTAAATCCCAAACTTAACCACCAACCAGGGAACGCAGAACCTACCCATGTGATTCTACTGTTCAATCGTGTTTGGGAATCGTTGGTTTAGAACCTTGGACTTCAAGTGTGGTCTGTGGACAGGCGGAATCAGCATCATCTGGGAGCTTGTTAGAAATGCTTCAGTCTAGACCTACTAAATAAGAATCTGCGTTTTATCAAGACCCCCAGCTTGTCTGTATGCACATGAAAGTTTGAAACACACTGATTTAAACAAACTATAATTTAACCCCTGGTGCTAGGCATATAGTTACCTAAAACTCAGGTTTGTGATAATACAGAAAAAAGGAAATGATTATTGGGAAAGCAACCTACAATGTCTGCCATAGGGGCTCAGAACTATGTTAATTTGCTTCCCCCAGCATGCACTGAGGCATCTCCCTGGAAGATTACGTCTCCTTGGAACACAGTTTTAAAATCACACACACCAAAAGCCAATTCTGTTTTAACTGCAATATTATAAAACTAAGCTTGAATAGACTGTGATGCTTCTACTTCACTGGATGGCTGGTGTGTCACTGCTCATTTGTATATGGCTCAAGAGAATACTCTTGGTCCTAAATGTTTCTCCTTCGTTTGCATAATCCTTCAGGGGCTAAGGCTTGTTTCACTAAATTGTGTTTGCTTCTTGGCTGTATTTTTCAGTTGTGTAGTAATCATATATACTACCAAGAGCAGCTGAGTCCCAGCCATGACCCCTCAATTCTTTTATATTTTGAACGAGGTCTTGTCTTCATTCAGCAATCATTAATTAAGCAAATGCTATATGCTGGACTTTGTGCTAGGTGGTCTCAATGACAGGAAGTAGGGTAGAAAAGGAAGGGCATAGAGAATAATATAAAGTGTCCACTTGCTTTAAAGCTAGTAGGAAAGATTTGAGGAAACAGACTGACATAATGGTAACAGGGTTCTAAAGCAATGGTTCTGAAATACTAAATGTGGACCTTGAAACCCTGTAGGTTGAGGAAGCTGCAGATGTGAAAGTGCTCAGTATTTGGGCTCTGGAATCAGACTAACTTGGGTTCATATCCCAGAAGTATCACTTAGCTAAATGACCTAAAGCAAAGCTATTGAGTCTACTTCTGCTTCTATAAAACAGGAAAATTACAAGCTACTTCCTGAGGTGGTTGTGCGAATTTAATGATATGATGTATGCAAAGCTGTTTAACACAGGTTTATCCTTTAAATCACTTAATAAACAGAAGTTATCCTAAAATAGGAAAGACATCCATTTTGATTTGGGTTATCAGAGGATGCTTACAGACTCCCACTTTGCACTATTTGGATGGCACCTTCTTTAAGACCCCGGGACTCAGCATTTGAATTATTGGGAGCCCCTCGGATACATGAAGACTTATTTGTGTCTGTCTTGAAATTTCAAGCTTTCCCTTCAGTTGTTGTTAAACATCATGCTTTAGTAGTCCAAAACCAGGAAGGCAATAACTTTGTCTGGAGTTGGTCCTTTCTAGTGAGACTTAAGATCTAAATGCTGTTTGCTTCGTGTGTTTTCCTCCCCAAAGGCAGTGTTTTCCAGATAAAATTGAGAATCCTGTTCTGTTTCTCCCTCCTGACTTTTATTCTTCCCACATGGTTTAAAAAGTTGAGGTTTCACCTGGTACATTTTAGTCCTCTCATAGTTTCCAGCCATGAGAGTCACCTTTCCTGTGGCCATTCCCCTCTTCTAACATTCCTATTCCTTATCTCCACGATGCATGGCTTGGTCCTACTTAATGCTGAGTATCCAAAACAGATGTTCTGGAGAATGGATTCAGTTTTCCACCTGGCCTTGGTCCATACCTCCTATGACAGAAGCTTGGATTTTGTAAGACATTGCTGGGATTCCAGGCAGGTTCTCATGCTGCTCAAATCTAACTCCAACAGCTCTCAGTTTTGTATGTTTGTTTTTTCTAAAAAAATCCCCTGCCTTGATAATTTTTGTATATTAACATTAAAGTTGGTTAAATGCTATATAGCAGCACATAAAAGTGATGGGAAAAAATTTGCCTTCCCCAAAAGGGGGAGGGGAGTTCACCAGAAGCATTTATGTTTTTAAGCTTAAAATTATTATTATTTTTTCTTTTCAAAAGGGATTCACCATAATGGAAGCATGGCACAATTTGATTATAACCCCTGGGGTGTGATTAAACTCTCCTTACAACAAGGAATCTGATATATGGGAAGAATTTAAAGATGATAAGAATCTTTTTTTTTTTTTTTTTTAAGTGGCACCATTTTTACCAAAAGGCACATGAGATGGAAATGTTTTGGTTGATGATCAGCATGGCTGTGCTAGGGTTGACATAAGTTACAGGATACGTCTGCTATCTGTTATTGTTTGAGTGAAGCCTCCTAAACATAATTTGTTGAGCTGAGACTTTGAAAGAAGCAATGGCCAGCTACGCTTCTATGGTAGTGAAACTCTTTTGAAAAGAAAAAAAAAAATAATAATTTTAAGCTTAAAAACAAAAATGCTTCTGATTAGCTCCCTTCAGCCTTTTAGAATAGGCAAATTTTTTTCCAATCCCTTTTATGAAGGGATTTTTTTTTTTTTTTAATGCAGTCTCTTAAGGCCAAGCTTTTCAGCAATCCAGTGAACTTAAATGGCATCAGCATATCAGTTCAGCTCATTGGAGCAGCTCCCTAATGGTTCAACTATTAAGACCCTTGAAGGCTGGGTTTTTTCTTTTCAGTTACTAAATTAGCATAGGATCCTGTGGGATAAACATTCAAACTTTTCAACTATACGTTCAAGTAAAAGTGAAAATTCCAGCTTCCTCCTTTCCTTGCCATGGAGGATAGCTTTTTATCCTTTCAGATAATTTTTGCTTATGAATGCTTATTCTCCATCAATAGCTCTTCAAATTTAGGTGTATATTTAAATATTAACAATAGAGAAATGATAACAAAAATATAACAAAATGTGCATCTCTGAACCTAACAGCTGGCTTCAGAAACAGAACTTCACGGATACTTTTAAAGCTTCCTCATGCCTCTTGTGCTTCTTTCCTAGAGCCCAGCGGGTATGCTTCACCACACTCTAGCCTCTATTGAATACTACCAATCAATTAAACTTTTGTAAATCTGGGTGGGTGAAAATGGTATTCTATTCTTTCAATTTGCATTTCTCTCACCACTGTGAGGCCAACCATCTTTTCAAGTGTTTTTCAACCATTTATAATTTGTAAGAATTTAGCTCCTTCTCAGAATACAAGTGGAATAATATAAAGCAGAGTAACTGAAGAAATATTTGCCATTTCACTGCATTGTAATTTCATCATAAAAGCAACAGAATTCTATTCATATCACCTGCCAATTGGTGTTTGTGTGGATATTTGTACTTAAACTAAAAAATCACAAGCCTAACCATGCTAAAATCTAATTGATTTGTCTGGGTTTGCTGCCTGAGATCTTTTAGTTTTGATGTTTTCAAATAAGAAGAGATTTTTCAAAACATATTCAGTAATGCTAGCTTGTCATTCTTACATGCTAAATATTTTTAAATCAACAGATGTAAATGAAGCACAACAAAATGCGTATTAATTTATTACTGCAAAGGTTCTTTTAACAGGTGTTATATATTCAGGACTCTAATCTCTGTTATTAGCTTTTAGTGAAAATATTTTATGTTAATGATAGAACATAATAAAAGCTCAAATAAAATCCAGGGAAATTACAAAATTCTGAAGAAGAGGGAATATTTGGGGTGGGGGGTACATGGGTACCTTAACTCTTCCGGAAACGTTCTATTTCTGAAGCTGGGTGATGCAGTTACAGATTCATATATGCTTTATACTTTCTCATATTTGTAAATTATTTCTTAAAAATTAAAGCCTCAGTACTTGCCTTTCTCTAACTGTTCAGTGGCACATAAAAAGGATTACCGCTCGAAAGCTTAATGATCACATCTGAGGGGTTCCAATGCCAGTATACTTGGCAGCATTTTAGTACGTGGTTTGCAGAACCAATCACTAATTCTGAATGGCCTGGATGCCTGTACTTAATCTGCGAGAAGTGAACACTCCAATGGCAGCAATTACTAGAGTTCTTTTAGTTCATAAGGCACCACAAGTAATAAAAGTTCTTACAGGCAGAAAAGAATGAAAAATAAGGATGGCACATGACTCAACAAATATACTCAAAACCACTCTTACAAAACATTTTTTAAAAATCTAACCAACTGTTCGACTTGATTGATAGTTCGCATACATCATAATAAAGACCTGGCACTCATAATCTTCTTCTTAAGTTGAGATGATAGATTTCTTACCTCCTCCAAATGGTTGTTATCAGGGCCTAAGGGTAAGAGTGATGGACTTCATGCAGCCACATATTTGGACATCTGGCTCATTTGGAAAGATAACAGATTGAATGGTCACTTTTGGATTTCATAATTAAAATGCACAGTAATATTTTGTGAAGAGGTATCCTTAGGATGGGGAGATTCGTCCTACTTAAACACATCACATTTGTTGGCAAAGATTTTTACGACAGATATGAATAAAACTGTAACTTTGGAAGGGGGGAGGCACACATATTTAATGGTACACATTTGGACGTGACATTGGCCTTGCTTTTACTCTCAGATCTCATGGCAGAGATTTATCCCGTCGCAGCATTGCCTCGCAGTGGTGTTGCACACAGCTATCAGTGGCAGTTAACATTTATGGCACAATTCATTTAGGTTTTTATGAGTCCTTCCTATTCCCTTTATGATCCCAAACAGGAAATGTCAGTACAGGGAGTGAGTAACACTATACACCAAAATGCCTTTAATTTTCTTTTTTATGTTAATATTCACTAAATCTCTAAAAGTCAGGAAGGGTAGTTTCTTCAACCTGTAACATTGTGTACACTGGAGATCTTCAAGCATGGTCTAGATAGGATTTCTTACCACAGAGCAATTTCTTCTTCAACCCACTTTGGGACAATGTAGCTAGGGACAGACACTTGATAAAGTACGGCGCATACTAACATTAATTTAATTATTTGGCTTATTTGACCAATATATGTTACATATCTATTGAGTACCTATTGTCTTAGCCAGCTTGTTCTGTTATAATAATAAAATCCCATAGACTGGGTGTTTTAAACAACAGACATTTATTTCTCACAGCTCTGAAGGCTGGGAAGTCCAAGATCAAGGTGGCAGCGTGGTCAGGTTCTAGTAAAAACCCATTTTCTGTTGCAGACTTCCAACTTCTCCTATGAGCTCATATGACCTTTCCTCATTGCCTTCTCAGAGATAGAGAGACATACAAAGAGAGAGATTTTTTTTTTCTTTTTATAAGGCCACAAATCCAGTCATGAGGGTCACACCCTCATGACCTAATTACCTAATTGCTTCCATAAGTCCCATCCTCACTATCCCCTCCTCATCACATTGGGGACTAGGGATTCAACATGGATTTTGAGGAGACTCAGACATTTAGCCCATAACACCTACTAGGTGCCAGGCAGTTTTCTAGGCCCTATAGTATATCTATTCAGGTATCCATATGGCTGGTTGCTTTACCAAACAAATTTCCAAATCTCAGAGGCTAAATAAAAGAGGAACTTGTTTCTTATTCATGTGATGGTTTTCCAGAGTGATTAAGGTGCTCATTGCATTACACCTCCCAACTCTGCAGTCCCATGGAGCCTCGGCATCATCCCCAGGGTCCTCTTCACCCACCCAAAGAAGGGAGGAGAGAATATAGACTTATAATCAAGAGGGCTTTGTGGATCTGGCCTTGAAGGGGCATACATCATGACCACCACATTCCACTTGCTAGGACTCAGCCATGTGGTCATGCTGGCTGCGAGGAAAGCTGAGAAGTGTGGCCATGTTTCCTGGAAAAGAGAAAACATATTTGGTGAGCATGAAGCCAGTGTCTGACAAATGTGCTACAATATTAGACAAGACAGATGAGGTTCCTACGTGTATGGAATATCCTTTCCAGTATAGCATGATGGGCAATAGACATACAAGCAGATACGTAAATGACAATTACAGATAGTGATGAGTGCAACAGAAAACACAACAAAGGCTAATGAGATTCAGGATGAGCAGCAGAGGGGAGAGAATTCTTCGAAGTAGCATGATGAGAGAAAGAATCTCTTTTGAGATGAAATTCCATCTGAAACCTAAATGAAGGGAAAGAGTCAGCTATGCAAAGGGCTATTGAAAAGTTTTCTAGACAGAGGTCAAAATGTCAAAGTGAGGACTCAGTGTGTTCAGAATTTAGTAAGGAGGTGAGTCTGGCCCAAGCTTATTGACTGAGATAGGTAATGGGGTGGGTGAGCTGAGTGAGAGGCAAGGGCGAAACTTATGCTGGTCCTGGAGGTCTTTGCTGATTCTACATAGAAAGGTTTTTTGCTAAGCATTTTGGATACATTATCTCATTTAATCTTTTCAACAAATCTTGGAGGTGGATATTATGATTCTCCCTTTAAAAAATGAAATGGAGTCTCATGGAGTTCAAATAACTTCTGCAGGATTACACAGCTGAAGAAATAGAGTCAGATTTACAATTGAGTCTGACTCCAAAGCCATGCTTCTAACCACCGTGCACCCATGCTTTCAACCACGTTCTTAGCCAATACTGAGAACTTGTTTTCTGTTCCATGCATGACATGATGCAAAACAATGTGCTCTGCCATCTTAAAATTTTTGGCAACTCAAAACCACTGTCACGCTTCCAAAGCCAATGTATATTTAACAAGGAAACATTTCAAATATTTTTCATTAAATTTTTTGTGCCATAAACATGCTTTGCAGTTATATTAAGAATTTTAGTCATATTTATCATTGTTAATTATGAAATTATTGTGTCACAAGGAAACATGTGAAGCCGATTGCAAATAATTTCATACGGAATACTACTCTAACATACTCCCCTCCCCTAAAATGTACAACAACCAGTTCCAAATTTAACTCATCGTATTATCCAGTGCACCTTTTGATAACCCATGCCTCTGTTTTGTTATTATCTAGCCTGCTGTTTTTAGTTTATATTTGTTCCAAGTGCCCCTATATTCATTCCCATCTCTATTTTCTTGGCATCTAACTTTCCTTAAGTTTAGCTATTCAAGTTGGAATTTATTCTGAAGCATAGATTAATAGGTCAAATCACTGTCAGTCTATTTTCCCTCAAAACCTGGCCACTGGAAATCCTCAACCAATTAAGGATGAAAGATAGCATGGAGTCCTATTCCAACCCTACCATTCAATTTTTCTTTCAATGTCTTTCCTTTCCTTTCATCTTATTTTTTCAATCATAGCAACTTTTGTCTGTCTAAGGAGGACAGATACAAGCTCACTCTTGAACCTTAGGATACAAAAGTAATTCACAATGAAACGTGTATGTGGAAGAGCTGTCCATTGATTTATTTTCCATAAATGAGGTGGGATTACCAGAGAACAAGGAACCCTGCAGTGTGTTGCTGTATGTGAAAAGTTTCTAGTTTGGAAACCTAGTTGGTAAAACTTTGAAATCGTCATGTGATCCATGCACCTCAGGATAGAAAGTTTCCCTTTTGTTCTTCCTTTTTCTACTAATACATGAAAAATTCAAAAGCTTTCAAAAAACTATTTTTTATTTTTTTATTTTAACCATAGGGAGAACTCTGTAATTATTTTCAGGGGAGATTAAACAGATATAAACACTTTTTATAGTTGAAAAGAGAAGTTGAGTAATATTTTTTTATAAGAAATTTAAAGACATTTAAACCAGGTAACTTCCACTGATATTCCTATCTCCTATTCTTAAGCCTCCATTCCTGTTATCTCTTGGAAGTTAACACTGTACAATGAACAGAGATTATAATGTCAGAAGACCAAATTTTTGTCTGGACATTGCCATTTATTTGTTTGCTGACTCTGGGCAAATTGTTTGTAAATTGTGACTTGATGGTCTTCTCTGCAAAATATGATAACATGAGTGAAAGCACTTAGTAAATATTTAACATTATATTAATAGGAACATATTATCATCACTAGAGCCATTTTTTTCTGATTTAATTTAGCATCCTAACTGTTAAGTTTTTCTCATTCTCTTTGTAAATTCGCTGTGTATTCTGAACTCTCCATCATGCCTGAACAATCTTAACTTCTAAGCTTTCTCTTATTTTGCTTCATTCAAAGCTTTTCCTGTAGTTCTTTAAGACTCTATGAATCAAATAATGCTCCTCTTCTGAGAACAAAGGCAGTCGTTTAAAATTCCCTGTAATTTTGAACTCAGTGGAGGGTATCATTTTCTCTAGTAAGTCCTTTCTGATCTTATTTTTCTCTGTATCAAACATTGCTACAGGCTTGTGGTTATACAATATGGTACTATATAGCATTATTTAAATTTGTTTTGGCGGGAAATATGTTTTGAATTGCAAAGTACTTACAATATTCTGTTAAAACACAGGCTGTTTCTAATTGAAAATGGCTTATATAGTCACTCATTCATTTATTCATTCTTTTGAAAGATCTTTTGAGCATCTACCGTGTTCCACATGTTGGTCCAGACATTTGGGGTGAAGAAAAGAATAAGACGTAATCACTCAAGGAGTTCACAGTTTAAAGGAGTAGGTAACACCTGCAGATCATTAGAATTATAAAACTAAATCTATGGGAACTGCTATGGAAGCACCAAATATGATTTACTTCTTTGCTTTCTCACTTTACAGAAGAAAGGCTACTTTAGCAGAATCTCAGAAAGTTAAGAGTTAGCTGTGTGTGTATAGAAGATCATTTAAAACAGACAGATGAGCAAGGCAAATGCCTATTTCTCCACGTATCAGTTGGCTAACTGAATTGTCTCAATTGGCCCAAATTCATGAGAGAGTTCCATGTTCCTAGGATGTTGATCATGTTTTGAATATCTGCTACATGCAAAGCAATGTACCGACCTCTCTGGAGAAAACGTTAGCTATGTTCTCAAGGAATTCACTCTTCACTGGACATGGTAAAGGGTTTTCATTTCTTCAGTTAGCCAATGGATAGCGGCACTGGAAGTGTTGTAGCAACAGGTTGTAAGATCACATCGAGATTCCTTATAACAAAAGCTGTGATGGATTATGGGTGTCCCTTCTGATGAGGAGAAAGAAGTAGAGGCATGTGCATCACTTTGTTTTAGTCTTAGAGGTTAAATTTAGTAAATTACCCAAAACCTTATTAAAAATCAATTCAAGAAATGAATTAAAAAAGAAAACACCCTGAAAAACAAAGTGTTCATTTTATGGATATTCACATCATTAAAGACAAAATCCCCAACTGTCATGGTTGGTTCTTTTAACAACTAGTCCGATGTCTCATTGGACAATGAAAGTGACTTTGTGATTGGGAGTTACAAAGGGGAAATTCAGTGTAAGCTGTCTTAGACAAGTTAGATTCCATTTGTTCTCCTAATGGCCTGTCTTCCAATACAGCACCCCTGAGCCGTGTCTCCCCCATTACAGTATATACTCTTAGTGGGCAGGAACCACTGGGTCAGTATGTTGAACACTGTGCCCTCATCAGCTAGCACAGGAGGTATTCAGTATGTACCTGTAAATGCTACACAGAAGGTATTCAATATGTAACAGCTGCCTGAGAGTTGAGTGAAAAGTTCCCCGGGATAGTCTGCATAAAGCTTCCAACTGTCTAGGTAGATACAGAAAGTTCACATCTACAGATCATAAACAAGACGTGAGAGATGTCAGATATTCAACTGAAGCTATCGGTGCATGAAGAAAGGAGGTTTAGAAGTGGTGCTATTTTAGAAATAAAACTATGAATCTTGCATATAATCAAATGACAAGCTGGCTTTTCATTTACACAATGGAAATGAATATTAAAGTATTCATAAAGACTAGTAGAGAAATATAAAGTTATTTTGATGAAATGAAGTTTTAAATGCAAAGAATGAACATATTTTATAGACTTATCTCAGCATGTAACATATTTTAATGGGTACAGTGTAGACCACGGGTATAGAATTCATTTATGCAGATTCTTATGGCACAGGCCATTAGAATTCTTAAAATACATTTGGCCCATGTTTAACAAAAACTGTACAAATTTATAATTTTCTTTTGTGCTTCTTTCCCTTTTTCTCTTAACCTATTTATACAAGACAGGCTATTCCTATTGTTGGGTGTAACTTCAAGAAAAATTTGGTTATTCATTGTATTGTTTAGAGAAATGTTTCAATTCTATAAAGTACTTCCTTCCAGCTAAACCTTATAATCTTTTAAAGTTAGGGACCCATTTCTTGCTCTCACCAAGGCAACAGAATGTCTATTTAAGCTAACAATATAGATTAAGCTATTGATTATTAAAATTTCTGGGAATGTGAACACTTTAAGTGCTTATTATTTATAGTCAACCTCTTCATCTGCAAGCTATAAAAAAATATTTTGCAATCTTACTGCAATTGCTTTTCAAGAAATCTTCTCTTACTTTCTTTTTCTATCCCAAGTTAGGTATTTCACAGAGATATAATTTGTGGCTTTGTAAGGAGGCTGTCCTTGGACCTCCTGCTGCAGGATAGAGTTATAATGAGGGCCCTTTATCATTTCCAGACATAGATGTCTCTGGATGGGTTCAAGACCAACACCATTCTGAACTCAAATATAGAATGTTTTTTGTCATTTGAGTATTTCTCAGATACCCAAACCTATCTATTAAAACAAAATTATATCTGTAACCTAATTTAAAAAGCAACACTACAATTACACCTTCTGGATACATTCTTACTTTAGTGTTCTGAATATTTTTTCTTAGCTAATCTAGTGTTAGACCTTTGAGAGTTCACAGGCGGAAGCAGTTAATGTGCAAAAAGAGTAATGTGAAAGATTACTAGAGAGAAAAAAATTAACCTGAAAAAATGTGAATAACTGAATGACTCATTTTCTAATACTCTCTTCCAAAATTTAAATCCTGAACATTATTGGATAGAGATAAGGAGGTTCCTGAGGTTGGCTCTATTTGAGAAGTTTGATTGATATTGGATTGAGTATATTTATTTAAGATGACAATTTTAAGCATTTTTTAAAACATAAAAATGGTCTAGAAGTCTACTAGTCCTTGAAATTCATATGAATTAATATAACAAGGATTTTTCCTCCACAGAGTAAATAACCTCCTTCCCATGTGTATATTGATATAAACACTCAGTGCATTTGTTTTATGATTTAGCACAGATGGTTTCTCCCTTGTTTGAGGCTGAAAAATGGATTTCCTTTTGGTTCCCCTGGAGTTCTTTTTCTTTGATGGTGAGAGAGTAGGTGTTAGCTTTTCCTGAAAATTACACTTGAAGAAAACTATTGCTATGCCTTTAAAATGTTGTTTTTATTTGTATGTATTTCAAAAAGAAATGCACTATAGTATCTGTTGTTAACACATTAGAATTTATGTTCTCAGGAAAAGAATGATTCCCAAAGAGCCATAGAAAGCCAGATGACTTTAAAAAAAAATCACATGAAAATCTATCATATTAAAACAGGTGCTTAGCATTTATTGTACTGTTTCTTTCACAGATTATGTTAGTGTCAGTATAAGATCCGAAAGCATATTATTTTATCTGTTTATCACATTTAGATAGAGGTAATAAAATTAATTGAAATAAGTAGTCTATAATCTGAAGATCTTTAGCAGTATGGCGAAGAAGATTTAAATAATTCTCTGTTTTATCTAAGCTATTTATAATTGCTAAATATGTTTCTAGGTCAATATCATTTAATAGGCATGAATACTTAGTGTTTTCTAAACCGTTTAAAATGATTACTTCATAATTATTTAAAAAAAATACCATGCAGCTCACAGTGTTATATTCTCTGATGTGATAGATACGAAAAAATGGGAGGTTTAAGTAATTTACCTTAGATGACCCAGGATTTGCAGAAAAGGAATTAAGTAAATATTAGCTCATCTTTTTTTGTTGTTTTTGTTTTGTGGGAACAATTCTGTCTTCTAAGACATGAATTTTGAACAGATCGTTTCATTCTTATACTATGTATTTCCAAATGGGAACATTTTCTCCATAGACACATTGTGTCTTCAATGAACCTTACCATAATAAATAGTTGGAGTAACAGCTAACATTTATTAAGTGGTAGTTAGGGTTGGCAGTGAACAAAAGTCTTTCAATATTAATTTCATTTAATTCTATTAATTACCTATGAGGTACATATCAGCATTTTATAGATGAGGAAACCTAGGTTTAATCACTAGAAATGCCTCAGTGTCAGGAAACTGATAGATATTACAGAGTAATATCAGATGTTGTGCTTTTCTCCAACATACTGTGTCATCACAAGAATTCACCTGAACAGGGAAACCAGAACAAACCCCTCATTAATCAGGATACTGTGAAAGCCTCGTACTAATTCTTTAAATTACTGTTGGACAAATATAATTAAGCTTTAAAGCTAACTCTCATCAGATTAAGAACTAACACTATAATTTAATCCTTTTGGGTTTTGGAACTGCTATTAAGGACAGAGCTGTTAAAATGTGGGGCATCACAAATCAAATGAATTAATAGTTCTAATTTGGTAGTAGTATATCTACCAAAGTAAGCTAAGCGAACAAAGAATCTAACTTTTGTATATGTATGTTGGCCAAACTCATATCTTCCCGGTGCCATTCCATTTGCAGATGTCCTCTTATCATGGTGTGGGCTAATTTTCCTCCATGCTTCCACACTTTGGTGTTCCAGTCCTGTTCTTCCAATCTCCCCTGCCCTTCTTGCCACTAACTCCTGTTCATGCTTTTTTCCCACCTGCTCACGCTCCCTGAAATACCTTGAAAATCTTTAACAATGCTAAATGCAACTGACATGTGATTGAGGCAGCACCTATGGAGTCAATAAGAATTTTTAAAACCAACATTGGAAGTGCTGTGTTTCAGTCACAGTGGTGAATGGGTTGTTATAAATGAAAAGCTGTGCTGCAGATTAAAGCTAAATCAATATATGCTAAATGATTGGATGTCTGTATCCTTCATGCAGCTTTGTCAACCTCCATTGTTCTTTGCATCTGCCTAAATCTTCCATACATCGAAGTCTGTTTCTCCATCACCTTAATATTATGGATTTGTGGTACCACTGATAATTTTATTAAGGAGCAAAATAGCTTTGTAAAGAAATGCCATCCCTCAATAGAAAGTAATGAGATTTTTCTGTGCATAGTACTCTGGGGCTTTTTTTTTTTTTTTTTTCACCGTAAGTTGCTCATAAGCCACACATACTGTCCTTTCCAAGTTGGGTTGAATTTTATTTGCATTTACTCTGCCATACATGAACTCTATCAGATTTTAAAATCAAAAGCCCCAAATGGACTCCCTGTGTAAAGTATACTAAAACTCAAAAAATAAAATACAATACTTACAAATGAGAATAATGGAAAAAAATCATGTTTAATGTGTTTGATAACTATTGAATTAAGTCTCCATTGGTTCCATTTGGAGTTGTCAGGGACAGGAGCACATAACAAGTCCAAAGAAGTCCAGCTTCATTCATAGACCAGATCACGGTCCTAGAGTTTTGTTTTACATTTCCTATCGTTTTCTGTCTTATGAACTCTCCCACCACCCACATGTAAACTAACAGATTAATCTTCATGTGATTACACATAATGATTATAAAGTTGGAAACAAAATGTGAAGCAAACTGTAATCTCTTAAAATACCCTAATTCCTTGAAATGAGAGTATAGTGTCAATATCGCTGAGAGACTGTTGTTCTCATTATCTACACATCCTTCAAATAATTGCCACGAATGTCTCTAACCACCTTCCTCATGCGCAGATGACCGACATACGGGTCTTGTATTTAAATACAAAAAAGCAAGATTCCCACCGATTTTATAAACAAAACAAAACTAAACTAAACTAAATAAATAAAGAATCTGAAAAGCTTATGGAAGTAGACATGTCACGATCTATGTAGGGGATGATATAGTATAAAACTATAGATTTCCCCCATTTGGGGTTCTAAGATATTTAACCCACTTCTGTGGGTAAGTGTAATAAAGATGTTACCATGACTACATAAATAGTACATATTTTACAAAAATTCTGTGCCCATCTCACTAGACTATGTCTGCCTTTTAAAAAGTGATTAGTCATTGGCAATTTTGACTAACAGCATATAACATCTGAATGATCATCACAATAGGTACATGATGGAATAGTTGCAGTTTTTCTGTTCAAGGTCATCACTTATCATAGGTGGCTGTACCCATCCCTTTCTTCTCTTTTTTCATGAAAAGGAGTAGGCAAATGAATATCAAGGCATTATTTTTTTCTTATTCATTCAATAAGCACTTTCAATAAGAATAAGTAAGACATTAGGGTATATATATAAAACATAATCCCTACCACTACAAATTCACATGCTAGTAGGGGAGAATATATATTAAGAAACAAATAACGGCACTCAGTACAACATAATAGCTGATGGAAAATAACATATGTGCATGGTACAATGGAAACTCCAGGGAGAATGAGGTCAACTTTCCTGGGATGGAGATGGGTGAAAGGGATGGACATCTGCAAGCAGAGATTCACCTGAATTTGACTCAATTGCCTGGATCCAAGCATCAAGAGGAACTAAAGATTTACCCTAGATTTTTTTTGTTTCAACAAATTTCTAAGGTTTCACATCCTTACAAGTAACTTCCATCTTCAACTCTGTTCCTGCTTACCTAGGTTCTATTTTACCCCATATCAACTAGAAAGGAAAACTCAAGTTCATCTCCAATTTTCTAAAAAAATGTTCAATCACACTGTTTCTATGGACTTGAGTAAGTTCACTGAATATGTTGTGACCACAAAGGGGGTGACAGATGTGGCGCAGCCTTCCACCATCTTCTTAGCTTGCACCATCTCTCTTTCTTTTTACACCCTGGCATCAAAGAAATGTCTCTCCAGGCTCCCTTCAGAGTAATCAAATCTCCTTTTAAAATTTTTGGTAGCAGCCTCCATTTACTCCACCCCAATAGACTCTGACCCACCCCAAATGGCCTTTTAGAAAATTTTTTCAGCAAACCTAATTCTCCCTCAAGCAGGAATTATCATACCAGCTGCTAAGTGAATGAAACTTGTATGACACAAAGAAAGCATCAATGAGCTGATGAAAACTTGGCTGAACGAATGAATAGCCGTGGGCCATTCCTATATCAATAGATTGGTAATGCTTATTGAGTGTGGTGTTCTGTTCTAAGCATGTTAGGCATAGCAACTCATCACATTTAGCAGTGAATCTGAGTGGTAGCACTAGTACTGTCCTGATTTTACTGAAAGTATGAAGAGATTAGAGCACAGAGAAGTAAAGTCACTTGACCAAAGTGCCAAGCTAATAAATGGTGAACTAGGATTCAAACCCAGAGATTGACTCAAGCCAGTGGTTTGGAAGATTATACTGTGTTACATAAGAAGTGGGCACTGACTATCCATGCTCACTCTGTCAAACATTCTAGGTGCCTTGGATCAGTTTGAAAGTTGTAAGAGAGCCAAAATAGTACTGTGTTTCTCCCAAAATAAGACCTAGCCAGACAATCAGCTCTAATACATCTTTTGGAGCAAAATTAATATAAGACCTTATATATGTATATATATAAGGTCTTATTTTACTATGATATAAGACCAGGTCTTTAATATAATATAATATGATATGATGTGATTTGATGTGATGTGATGTGATGTGATGTGATATGATATAATACCCAGTCTTATTTTACTGTAATATAAGACCGGGTATAACGTAATATAATATAATATAATATAACATAACATAACATAACATAACATAACATAACATAACATAACATAATAATATGATATAATATGATATAATATAATATAATATAATATAATATAATAATATAATACCGGGTCTTATATTAATTTTTGCTTCAAAAGACGCATTACAGCTGATTGTCTGGCTAGGTCTTATTTTCGGGGAAACACAGTAGCAATTTAAGGAATTTATGAATATATTTTATCATATATGAATGTCAGCCAATTAAGTTCATGAACTCATCCTAGAAAAAGTGCTACATACCTCACTGCTGAATATCACTACGGTCACCTTCCAAGTACTCCCCTTGGGAAGCTCTGCACCAACCACAGTGCCTAGTCCACCCTTCCAAGCAATTTTGGAACTTTTTCTCAAATGGTCATCAGAGCTGTCATTGTATTACCATTGATGTCCTGTATGTCATCAAAATGTCTTTCTTTCAGTATTTCCTTTATCTTCAGGTAAAGAAATAAGTCATCAGGGGACAGATCAGGTGAGTAGGGAGGCTGTTTCAATACAGTAATTTGTTTGCTGGCTAAAAACTCCCTCAGACAGTGCCGTGTGAGCTGGTGTGTTTTCATGATGCAAAAGCCATGAATTGGTGAAAGTTTCAGGTTGTCTAAGTTTTTCAAGCAGCCCTTTCAGTACTTGCAAATAGTAAACTTGGTTAAATGTTTGTCCACTTGATACAATCCATAATGAATAATCCCTCTAATATCAAAAATGGTTAGCAACATCATTGCAACAAGTTCATGAACTTAATTGTCAGAACTCGTATAAAAGTCTAAGAATAACTCAGGCGTTGACACATCACATTTTACATCTATTGTCTAGAACTAATCACATAGCAACACTTTTTTCAAAAGACAGGATAAAAAAGTCAAGTTTTCATCTTTATGAGTATGTATCAACAAAATTCTAATACTATATCAAAAGAGAACAGATATAGGGTGCAGCCAGCAACCTGTGCTCAAGTGTATTTACTCTTCATATTTATTCTCAAATTCTTGAAAGTTCCGTTCCTTCTCTAAAAAGTGTTACATTAGACCTGGGTTACTACTTTGATAGTCATCAGATAAAATAGATGCATCCTTATTTTGTCTCTGCAGAACATGGACACGAGGGATCATTAGGGTGAAATATTTAATAGTGTATGCGCATCTTTTGTGTTTTAAAGAACATCCTAAGAGAACAGACATAGCCACAGTGCCTACAGGGACAACCTCATTCTGTGACAAGGACTAGCCCATGATTTTAGTCAAGTCAGGAAAAGAAGTGCAGGGTAGCATATGTTTTCTGAGAAAGGTAAAACGTAGATTAAAGGCTTGACGACTTCATAATATTGAGGCGTACTTTTTTCAATACTGAGGAGAAATTAATTGTTCATTCCTTCCATTGGGTTCTGATCCAAGAGTTAGTAAGTAAGTAAATACTCTGTAAAGGACAAGTAAATCATGAAAAGGTTGTATTTGGCACTGTGGGAGAGGCATTGCTTTTATAAAGTTGTAAGCATGTCACTAATTAAATAATGACTCTGGATTTGTATAATAACTCATATTGTGTTAATTTACCAAGGTCAAATATAGCAAGGAGCTGAACATATGACAGTAGTGAATCCCTTGTTTGCCTCAAAAGTGAACATAGGGTAGGTGGGTGGTGCTAGATATAAAGGCACCCTGATTGTTTAACTATATGTCAGACATTATAGTAGGCAATGGGGACACAGCTGTGAACAAAAATAGCACCACTGCCTTTCTAAAGCTTGTATTCTAGATGGGGGAGAAGGAAAATAAATAAATAAATAAATAAATAAATAAATAAATAAATAAATAAATAGTGTCATTATTAAATATTCTTATAGTAGTATACTTTCAAACATACTAAATACATAAAATGTTTTAAAAATAACATTAATGATATATAAATAAATAGGTGATAAAGACTGATTTGCCATATGGTGGTGTTATGTGCTAAGGAGAAAAATATCGTGGGGTAAGGGTTACAGAGAAATGACATGGGATGTTTAGAGTGAGTAGGATATTTAGAGTGAGTGGCCCTCTTATGAGGAGACATTTAAAGAGGCTACATTGAAATGGAAGAGAGAGACAAGCAGTGGTCACAACGCTGCAATGGCCCTGAGCTGGGATAATACTCAGGTATTTTAGGAATGCTGAGACCTGTATCATGGCAGCCATGGGAGCGTGAGGAAAAGTGGTAAGAGATGCAATCTAAGATATTTCTGGGGAACAGAACTTATATTCCTTGGAAAGCCAAGATAAAGAATGTACCTTTGGAGCAAGGCTATTGTTGATATTCATCACTTTCTCTTCCTGTTACCCATTTCATGTTTCTTATTCCATCCGCCAGCCCTTCAGTTCCAAAGACTTTGTAACTTGGAGAGTTAAATTAGGCCTTCATCCCTGAATGGTCTGAAAAGCTTGAGTTGTTAATGTCTGTGCCTTTGTTTTCTGGTAGCTTTCCAATAATTAATACTATTAGACATAAAATTACCAAGCAGCATATCGTAACATCTGGGTTCCAGATGTATTCCTTCCTGCCTTCACTGTGTAATGGCAACTCAATTTCCTCTTGGTAAATGACATCAGTTACCCAACCAATGTTTTAATCACCTTTGCCTATTGTTTCAGTGGCACCAACATGTCCAGGTGATGGTATCAGTTTGTAATTCAGTGAAACTCTTGTTGTATGTCACGTTGTCAAATCATTCTTCCCTTGGGAACGAAGACAGCTAAATTAGCAGATTCCATTTTTGGAGAAATAGAAAGCAAATGTTTTATGAGTAGAATATTAGTTGTAATAGTGAGAAGAATCACTGTTGCACCATAAGTCTTCTGGCTATGAAAGAAACAACACTGCATATTGGTTCCTGGCTCAAAAGCTATACTGCCTCCCGTAGGTTAATACTTGAAACTTTTAGAGTGTTGCTTATCAACACATGCCATGTCTGAATCTTCCATAAGCTGTTCTACTCATCTTTCAAGTTAGCTGCTTCTAGATAATGGAATATGTGTTAACGCCAGTGAATACCCTGGGCACGAGTTTGTTGCTGGGGTTTTTGCTGTACGATGAATTCCTTAGTCAGAAGTAATGGTTTGTGAGTTGGTAATGCTGTCAGAAACACTGTGGAGAGGAAATGCAAGTCAGTATCTACAAGTGTTTACACCTGTCAAGATAAACAACTGCTCCCATTGTGACAGAAGGATCCTGAAAATCAACTTGCTGCCAGGTGGATCTCTGGTCTCCCTGGGATGGTGTCATGTAGGAGGCTCTGTGTTGGTTTCTAATGCTTGCAGGTTAGTTGCTCAGTAATGGTGAGAGCCCATTAGCCTTGGTGAAAGAAGTCCATGCTTTTGAACCTGTGGGTACCCTCAGTCCCTGCTGCCTTGTTTACTTTTTAAATAAACAATTAGCAAGCCCTGGAACAGCTAACGAAAGAGGCTGATTTACATCCACTGAATGTATCTTCATTATTTCCTTTGCCACCTAATTATTGACTGCTTTCTCTGAAGTCCATTCATATAGGACAACGCATATCTGTACATGTGCCTTTCTTAGTCAGCTGTCCACATACCTTCTCACCCATCCTGAGCCACAGTCTCTTCATGTTTCACAGTCAGCTGTATAGTACCTATGGGAGCTCAGTGGGTACCTAGGAGTTGTTTCTCAAAAAGAGTATAGTTATCTGCAGAATTAGATAAACCTTTGCTCTGAAACCTTAAACATCTGAACGATGATTGTCCTCTTAAAGTTTCCTCCTAGCAGGTCTATGAAACACACATATTTGCCACAAACACTTTTAACCCACTGGACCTGCTGGGTCTTAAATGGCAGAGCACCTATCTCTACAAGCTGGATCTACAGGAGAATCTTCTCTTTCTCTGGGCTCCACTCGAAAGAAGAGGCCTTGAAGTTATCATTCAAATGGTTTAGAGCAGCACACAGCAGTGTGATATATTTTTGCTTCGGAAATTCAGATAGCAAATTGGCGTTATGCCTCTTTCTTAATTCCACGTAGTGCAAGTTACCATATTTTTTCTTTCATGTTAGAGGAAGTATCTCAACTTGCTCCAGACCATTGGAGTCCCAGAAATGTCACAGAGGTAGTGGGCCTCTGAATTCATGTGTTTTTTGCCCACTTTCTGGCATTCCTGTATCAGGCATCTAAGCTTCACGCTACTTCCTGTTCTCCAAGTCCAATCAGCATAATGCCATCCATGTGGTGGACCACTGTGGTGATCTATAGTCTGTCCAGACAAACTAGGTCCCTGTGGGCTAGATTACGACAGAGGGAAGGAGAGCAGTTCGAGGCCTAGTGCAAGATTGTGAAGGCACATGGTTGTCCATGCCAATTGAAAGCTAATAACCAGTGTAGGAGTTAACCAGTTAATCATGACAATGATGCTGTTTAAATCATGAGATTGAATAAGTTCAGCTAGAAAGTGAGTGTAGGAAAAGGGAGAGGGGATGGTAGAAGGGGGTCAAATATACGGCGATGGAAGGAGAACTGACTCTGGGTGGTGAGCACACAATGTGATATATAGATGATGTCTTACACAGTTGTATACTTGAAACCTATGTAATTTTACTATCCATTGTCACCCCAATAAACTGTAATTTAAAAAGATAAAAAAAGAAAGAAAAAGAGAAGAGGATTAAAAGGAGAAGCGGTCTGCTGAATAAATGCAGAGTCATTCTAATTTTTAAAAGTTAGAGAAACAAAGGTGAGCCAGTCAGAGGGACTGAGAAGAGATATCTAAGAGATATCTAAGAGATACCATAACAGACTGGTAACCCAGAAGTCCAGTGAAGAAAGTGTTACAAAGAGAAGGTCTTTATAGACATTTATACATTTTGCTTTATAGACATTTATACATTTCGCTAAAAGGTTGAATAAAATAAGCATTGAAAACTGAATACAGAATTTAGCAGTGTGAGGGTCTTTAGTAACTTGAAAAGAGCAGTTTCAGTGAAATGGGGGGCAGGGGGTCCAAAAGCCTGATTGGAATGGATTCAAGAGAAAAATGGAAGAAAGTAATCAAAGAGAGCAAATATAGAAAGGTTTTTCAATGAGAGTTATTGTAAATATGATGAAAGAAATTAGTGTGGATGGGAAGGAGTTAATATAGCATGCCGGCATACTGATGGAAATGAGCTAAGAGAAATGGAAAAAAATGTGTGTTTCAGGAAATAGAGAAGGCAATTACATGAATGAAGGCATTGAGTATGCGAGAATCAGAAGAGGGTTCTATAGTTAGGGTCCAAAGATGAGCTGCAGTCAGGGTTCATAGAAGGGAGAAAGGACGATACTAGTTTGAACTTAGCATATTTGGTTATTATTCAAGAGGTGGGCTCAGAATGGTCTCTTTTTCTTCAACCTTCCCAATGTGTGTGCACACACACACACACAGCCCTCCATGCAGACATAAATACAATAGCATTAATGCATGGAAAACTTGAAGGTGATGTGGCAGTGCTCATAAATATTCATCAGAACATCATGTTGGTGTTTCCTGGCATTCTGTCCTCAAATATTACTGTTATGTTTCAGAACCAAGTATTTTTACTGTTAAAGTACAAATCATTTCAGGACCTGGAGAAGCCTCTGTGCAATTCAATATAACAAAGTACATTTCATGATTTAACAAAACAAACATAAAATCACTCTAAAACAGATGCCATAGATGGCACATAAGGACAGCTGCTAGAACATTATCGAGTCAGGAAAAAAGACCATCTTGCTTCTCTGCATTATAGGGTCAGGTATGTTCTGACCTGGAATCAGAGATATAGTTTGACAACATGTTGTCAACATAAGGGATGAACAAACTTTTTTATTTTGTAAAAGAACAGACAGTAAATATTTTAGGCTTGCAGGTGATATGGTGTCTGCTTCAGCCACTCTATTCTGCTAGTCTAGTATAAAAACAATCATGGACAAATACATAAATGAACAGCTGTATGTTCCAATAAAACTTTATTTACAAAAACAGATGGCAGACCAGATTTGGGCTCTAGGCTATCATTTGCCAAACACTGTTTTACATAAATTTAGAAAATCAAAACATATTACTCAGTGGTTCTTAAATTTGAACCTTGCCAGTATTCAACAGGAAAGACATGCATAATATAGTTTTCTGACATGTTTTGGCATGTTATGTTTATCCACCCAAAAAACCCTATGCAACTTTGTGAATTATTGGCTTTTCTGTACATTTTTAAGCTGTTTGGATCATTAAAATGTGGTTTGGAGGAAGGCAGTTGTTTAAAAAAAAATCTCATTATACAGTGGGAGGGGTACTACTCCCAAATTAACTAAGTGCTATGGTGTTTACCTGGGCTAAAATATCTGATGCCATACATATGCATTATTTCCAAGGATTTTTATTTTTAAGAAAAGTGGAAATACATCAGTTTACTCCCAAAATGCTTAGTTTGCTTAAACCTGGTCAATATGAAGTACAGTATTTTCATAGTATAAAATTACATATCTGTAAATCACATCATTGCTAACATCTGTACTACTTAGTCTTTGAGAAATGTACCCCAGCGTTGTCTTGGCAGAATTGTCATGTCTACCCAATCAACATCTTTTCATCTTGACAAGAAGAACTTGACTAATTCCAGAATGTCCCCCTTGTTTATTTGTGAATTATAATGAAAAATAAATATCTACATTTATTTGTTTTTTGGTGTTGTTGTTTTGCTTTGTGCAACATACATTCTTTCTCTTTTTTCCCCTTAGGACAACTACCCTTTTACTTTCTTATCTGTAATTCAGGTAGTCTCGATGCCAACCTTGTTCTCAGTGTCAGCATGTTGTCTAGGTTGGGCCAATTAGACCACAGCGCGCTTCGGGAATAGGCATGTCACACAAACCAAACCAGTCCAGCTTCATCAGAGGCATTTCCAGGACTTTTCCTTGAGCATCTGACAAGGAGGCATTTCTTTTTCCTCTAGAGACTGATAAAACTGAGTTTGGTCCTAGAGACTTCTGCAGATACCTAGCCTCTGTGAAGGTTGGACCTAACTGAGAATTGAGATTATTCTGAAGGAAGCAGAGCTGAAAGGTAATAAGAGACCCGACCACGATGACTTAGTTTTATCCCCTGCTTAAAGTCACAGTCCTACCAGCCAAGAAATCTCCTTGTGGTCAGCTAGTTTCCATTAGATGTTCTCTTACTAGCAATTTATTCGTCACTATTTGGGTGGGTCGTTGAAAGAAGCCCCTCCCATCATACCTTGATTTAAAGCCACAGTAAATCTCTGAGGTAGACTTTATAATTATTATTTTACAAATAAGGAAACCAAAGAAATAATATTATAGACCTTCTGTTTCTTCACTTAGAAAATAAGTTGCCTAGTAGCTTCCAGGATTCAAATTTAAGCCCATAAATCTCCAGAACTCTTAATCTCTTTCCTTTCCTCTCTCCCAAAAGGGAAGGTGACAAAGGCACTTGCGTTTTCTTCTAGCTTGTTCATTCGATGCCAGTTATTGCATTGCCTCTAGAAACCCATGTATTCTCTGGTAGGGGAACTTGCCTTTAATATAAGAAAGTCACAGCTGGAAGCAAATGTAAGTAATGGAATTGGGTAACCTACAAAATATTGTTTACTATATCTGCATCTATTTTATAGTTGACTACATTAATATGCTATTTTCTCAATGAAGAAATGAATTTTGCCAGTTACTGATAAGGCAGTATAGCCTAGCGGATAAAAGCAAAGTTCCTTGAGTGACTTCTTAGACTTAAATCCCAGCTTTCTTATTTACTAGCTGTGTGACCTTGGCAAAATTAAATGCCACTCACTCTGTGTATCAGTTTTCTCATCTGTAAAATGAGAGATAGTATTATACTGGTACCTGCCTCATAGAGTTGTGCAAATTAAATGTTAACATGTTCAGAATGCTTAGAACTAGATCTAGCAGAACATACTCTCTCAGATAGTATTGAATATTATTATTACAATTATTGATACCTTTAGTAGATTATCTTAGAGGGTCTTGGTTAGGTTTATTTTTGTAGTACTACAGCTAGGATAGTCTTTACCTAAGCTTTCTGATGATTTAGCATATGTGGCCCTATTAGGGTAGCATCGATTTCATATTGCCAAACAAATGGGTCCAGGCTGGCAGCCTCTCTCCCTTCTTCCTCCTCTCTCCTTTCCCTCTATCCTTCTTTCCTTTCCACCTACCCCCCACCCCCCTCTTAGAGGGGTTGATGGAACTAGGATTGGGAGTATTTGTCACGATAAGATGGATTTTACTATAACAAAATATCTCTGAAATTTCAGTGGCTTAATGCAAAAAAGATTTATTTATTGATAATTCTGCTTTTCTACATTGGCAGAGAACTCTGTTCCAAATAGTATCTCAGGGAATTAAGCTAATAGAAGTTCGACCTTCTCAACATGTGGCATCAGTGTTAGAGCAGCAAAAGAAAGCACTGGCGATTTTTTTTCTTCTTTTAGTATTTCTGTATTTTCCAAAATTATATGTTTTGGAAAATGTTTACAGTGAAAATCAAATAATCTTATTTTAATAAAAAAATAACTCAATTATAGTAAACTATGACCCAAAACAAAAAGAAACAAAAAATGAAACCAAAAAATGAAACCTCATAACCTCAAAGACAGAAAAAAGGAAGTTATTATTTAATGACACATACTAATTTAGAAGAAAAATTCTTTGTTCTTTACAATAACTCAATGTTTCATCATTGAGAACAAAGTCAAAAAACTTATGATTTTAAAAATCACATAGTTCTATAATATCGCAGCTAAAATTTTGAGTTCATTGAGGATTTGAATAAATCTAGTGGTAATAAAATTCCCCTGATCGCTAATAATATATAAATAGATGAAATAATGGTAGTGTATATTTCCAGTAAAATTAAAGTTTAGTAACATATAAAAATGCTTGTGAACTTATGAAAATGTTTAAACTGTCATTTTAGTTCTCAAAGGCAGTAAAAGTGATATAAAATAATGAGATCTTTATTGTTTTATTTTTGATAATGTTATTTGGCCATTAAGAATTAACTTTAATTCAGCAGTAATCTCTTCCCATGATATTTCCACTAATTACTTCCTGGCTTGTGGAAGAATATGTTATCCTTTACTTACATTAAAACACACACACATACACACACACACACAAAACAGAACAAAACAAAACAAAACAAAAAAACAGAAAAAAAAGTACCATTAATTTTAGTGAGAGTTTCTGCCTAAGAATGGAAAATGAATTGGGAAATATTAGCTACAAAGAATGAATAAACTCTTGATCTTTCCCTGTAAGAGCATTAATTGTACATCTCAGCAGAGAGTTTGTTCATTTTGTATCATTCCCAGAATGCCAAATAAATAAATATTTGAATTTCTCCTTTCTCTTTCTTTAACTATGACAGAATCTTAACTATTGGCTAATATTTTTAGCTTCAAGTTTAGATGTGAAGGATATTTTTTTCTTCTTTTGCTTCTTTAACTTTCAATTTTTATTATAGTTACTTACATTCTTAGTTAATCCAGTATTTTTTAAAGGAATAAGAAAAAATAGCAGCTTCCTGATCTGTCCTTGCTTTCTGCTTCCAGAGGCAACTACTTGGAAATCTCCCCCGTGGTTTCCTTGATTATTTATCCCTACAGTTCTCAATAATATTGCTTCTTTTTATTAATATTTTTATTTTAGATATTATCTACTATTTTTCCATTCAAGCTTCCAGAGGTTGAAGCTTTAATTCTCTTTCTCACACACCCATACATGTCCTCATCATACTTCTCTCAATTTAGCTGTATCTTAATATTTAGTTAGGTGATTCAGTGTTCATATTATTATAGTACATCTGAGCCATGAATTTACTAAAATCATATCTTCTTTTTTGTACAATTTTTATGTACTCTGATGCTAATAATCTCATTTTTGCTGCTGTTTGGGTAGTTTTCCTGCTCTAATCTGGATGGTTGTTCTCTAAACCTGCTACAGAGCTGGCTTCCTGGAATCTTCTTCCACAACTCATCTTGAGGATTTCCTTCCTCCATCTTCTGCTTTAGATCTACTGCCCTCTGACTCCAATGTTCTTCCTTTCTCTTTTCTTACTCCCTTATTTTTATGACATATATTTTCCAACCCATAAAGGAATATATGGGAGGAATTAATGTTGCTTCCTGCTTGGTTCTCATTTGATTGACAGTTCGGTTGGATATAGAATTCCAAGTTGGAAATCATTCTTTTTAAGAACAGTAAATGCATTTCTTCATTGTCTCCCAGCTTTGAATTTTGATATGCAGAAATCAGATGACACCTAATTCCCAGGGCTGTATACATTATCTGATATTCCACAATGATGTGGCTTGGTATGGGTGTGTTTCATTAATTTATCTAGGGATTTAGTAAGCCCTTTTAATTGGGGAAATCATGTTTTCATTGAAGGAAAATTCTTGAATATATTTTGCTAAATTTCTCTCCAGGTCAAGACTTACAGGCCATGATAAAGAGTTTGATTGTATTTTGGATGCAGAAAGAAGCTGTTGGAAAAATCAACAGAGAGTAACGTGATAGAGCAAACACATAAATCAGACCACGATACGAGTAATGTTTTACATCATATTTGAATATTTTTCTCACAAATTTATCATAGTAAACCTATATAGAATAATTACAATTTACTTTTTGAATAGTTAGCATTGTGTCATTGTTCAAAAATCAAAAACTCTATAAAGGTATACTGTGATAAGTCACATTCCTATTCCATTCTCCTATTGTCCAGTTCCCAATATCCACCAACATGAGGTGATCATTTTTGTTATTTGTGTTTATGTCCTTCATGATGAAACAGTGATAAGAATGGAAGAAGGAATGGGCTTAAATAATAGGAAGGGCACCCCTCTGCAGTACTATGAGGGATCATGAAGGTCAAAGAGCAAGGGAACTGTAGCATTTATAATTTTTAGTATAAGGTAACTGGGTTTTTCCATCTATTCACTTCAGCTTTTTGAAGGAGAACTGATCCTGGGTGGTGAACACACAACGTGATATATAGATGATGTATTACAGAATTGTACACCTGAAACCTATGTAGCTTTACTGACCATTGTCACCCCAATAAACTTTAATTAAAAAAAAAAGTAAAAGGCAGAGTCACCCTATGATATTAAGAAGGGGAAGGAGTAGTGGAAGGGTTATACTTTGGATCTTTCAGAAGAGTAGAACGGTTGAAGTTGTTGCAGATGATGAGAAGTTGAGCTGATCAAAGACATGGGCCATGATTGGTAGCCAATGCTGTGCTCCTTTGGAGTTTGATGATCATAAATTTACAGTGAAAACCAGCTGTCTTTCTTTGGGACTTCAATCAAGCTCAGCTTCTTACATATCGGATATGTATTATTTGCTTGATTTTCTAAGTAAGCAGCAAGTGATGTTATGGCTCACCAAGTGTATTTTAAAATAATGAACCATCAGATCTAAGCTGAATAAAGAATAAAGTGAGGGCTCAGGCGGGTGAGAGCAATTTAATAAGCAAATACAAAGGAGAAGTAATAATAGTTGTTTTCAGTATTAAACAATAATGAACACAAATCGTTTAACACCACCCCTAGTACATGGAACTCAGGAAATGTTAGCTGCTCTCATTATCATGAATAGAATCGTGTTCTATATTTATCCAATCTAATACTTCTCTAAGTTTAAAGAGTACAAGAATCTTTAAACAGAGAATGTAGAAGAACGGGCCTTCAAGCCAGCTGCTTATTTCAAGGGTATAAAATCAATCCATTTTTTTAATCTAACAAGCTGGTGGATCAGTTCATTTTTGTTTTTTCTTGTTTCTATGGCAAGCGTGTTGCACTAGTTTTGAGAATGATATAAGTAAAAGCAAATGAAATTTGACCTGGTCAAATAGAGCATTTCTGTGATAGCTTTCAGAAGCTGCCACAAATTGGGTATCTGATTTAAAGAAGGCATGTTTTTTTTCCTCTCGCCTCCCCATCTTTGATGAGGTGGGTTGTGGAACTCGACATAGGAAAGGTGGAAGAGGGTGGCATATGTAGATCATTTGATGTTGCCAAAACTAGATATACATATTGATCAACTTTGGTTATTTTATCCTCTTGTAATTCTGTTATCCCAAAACAGTGAGACTATGAGTCTCTAAGAAAGCTGTTTTGCTAGGGATTCTCTTGTTTATTGAAGAGTAGTTAGAGGGAACAGGAGAACAAATATACACAGCTGAATTCAAACACTGAAAAATAACACAATGGAAATCATCTAATTTATTATCTATACAAATGTGAAAGTGTAGAACAGAGCAGAATTTTTAGTAGTCCTGGATGAAAGATTAAAATAATTCAGAGTGATTTGTTGCAAACTATGCGACAGGTCAGCACATTTGAATCTCATTTGAATTCAACAGTAATCATAAGGAGAGGTGCAAGCAGAATATCTTCAGTTAGTTCTGCATGTCTTTTACTGGCAGTGTGAAAAATAAAACTCTTTAGCTGTACATAGGTATAGAAGTTAAATCGGACTGCTGTTAGATGTTCTAAGCTTCCCAGAAAATATATTTATCTTCTCTATTGATCCCTTTTTTATTTTGTGTGTTTGTTTTGTGTTCTGTCTTGTCTGTCTCTTCTATTAGAGGGCATGGCCTATGTTTGTTTTGCTCCAGTTCCTAGAATAGTGCCGGGAATAAATTATCGGATGCTAGATATTCATTGAATGAATTAACGAATGAATGATGAATAAATGTCAAAACTGTGCTTTCACTGTATAAATAAATTCTATTTTTTTCAAGAAACCATTTGATTGAAACTGCATATGAAAATGTAGTATTTTTGAATCACCTTAACAAAGCATCAATTTAAGATTTAGTGGGTAGATCTAACATGTGTAGGGAAGAGGACTTCAGTTGATGTCAAATTGTAATTTTAATCATCATGGTTACACAATATGCAGGACTCTTTAAAAACATTATAAACAATAAGACTTTGAAAGAAGAGCACCTTGATTATTTTTCCTCATAGTTTCTTTTCTTTTTCCAGTGAGTTCTTGACTATGTAAAATATTACATCCTGATTTCCTAATATGGGAAATATATATATATATATATATATATATATATATATATATATATATATACACACATATATATATATGTATATGTATATATATATAATATTATATATATATAGCTGTCATATATATATATGACTGTATCTGGTATTTTTTGTTTATTTATGAGTGGTATTTATATTATACACAGAGTAGAGTCCTTTCTGTATTATTCTTTTTGAAAACTGAATAAGCTGTACTTACAAATGGCTTGAAAACTCCAATGGAACTGGGAAAGGATTGCAGGATAATGGTTACCCTTCAAGCAGAGATGAAGCTTTTTGATTACATGGAGTTGCCTTTCTCTGTTTAAGAATACTTTGTCCTCTACCCTTGCACCTCACCTTTTGTTTGCAGTGATCCTGTATATAATGAGTATGGCAGGCACAATGGCAGGGAAGGACCCAGATAAGGAAAGAGCATGATCAGACAGTTCTCAGCTAACACGTAGTATTTCTCCCCATTACCCTTATCTTCTATACTGTATTTACATTACTATGCCTTCTCCAGTTTTCAAAACCAATATGTAACTATGTAGCCCTTATACAACAAGAATATATATATATATATATATATATATATATATATATATATATATATATATATATATACTTTTTTTTTTTAATTGAACCGGCAACCTTGTGGTTGAGAGCCCACTGGCCCATGTGGGAATCGAACTGGCAGTCTTCAGAGTTAGGAGCAGGGAGCTCTAACCGCCTGAGCCACTGGGCCGGCCCAAAAATATATTTTAATGGCAAGATTCACATGAGTTTATTATCTATTTATAAACGAGATCAGACAATTAAGTTTGTGAACTCATTCTAGAAAAAATGCTACATACCTCATTGCTGAATGTCACTATGTTCACCTTCGAAGTACTCCCCTTGGGAAGCTATGCACTGATGACAGTGCCTAGTCCACCCTTCAAAGCTATTTTGGAACTCTTTTTCTGGAATGGCCATCAGAACTATGGTCCTATACCCCTGATGTCCTGAATGTTATCAAAATGTCTTCCTTTGAATGTTTCCTTTATCTTTGGAAAAAGAAAGAAATCACTGGAGGCCAGATCAGGTGAGTAGGGAGGGTGTTCCAATGCAGTTGTTTCCTGGCTAAAAGCTCCCTCATAGAAAGTGCCGTGTGAGCTGGTGCATTGTTGTGATGCAAGAACCATGAATTGTTGGGGAAAAGTTCAGGTCGTCTAACTTTTTCACAGAGCCTTTTCAGCACTTTCAAATAGTCAACTTGGTTGTTTGTCTAGTTGGTATAAATTCATATTAACTAATCTTTCTGATATCAAAAAGGTTAGCAACATTGTTGCAATAAGTTTGCGACTTTACTTGTCAGAACTTGTGTGTGTGTGTGTGCGTATTAGTGAAGAATAAATTTTTTCTCTACCCTTCTACGTTCTTTCAGCTGTTCTAATAATCAAATCAACATGAAACAGAATAACTAAAAAAAAAACCAAATTTTATCTAATACGTATGTATGAGAACCCCACATACATGAAAGAGAGACTCCACATATATGACAGGTTCAGAGACAGAAAAATAAAATAAAGTGTATGTGACGTCCCGAACTAAGGAATGAGGAATGAGCCCTGAGACTTCAGAGGGGAGGAGGGTAATTCACAGGGCAATAAGAACAGATGTTTAGTAATTAAATGTTTGACCTGCCATATAGATAGGACATTACAAGTTATTTCTGGTAATAGCTCTAATTATGGGCAAAACCTCCAATTTATATTCTTCTAGGTAGTTAAGGGAGGAGCCAAAGTTTTTCCTGAGCCTACAGAGTTTTGATTACGTTCAGCTCAATATAATTGGCATGCCAAAGTGGCACATCTTGGGATGCCTATTCTAAACCCTTTCAGTCATGTCTTTGAAACTTAATGAGAAATTTTATATTGCAGAAGTTGGGCTGGTATATTGCTTCATCTCGTTTAATCATTCTCTTAGTTTTGAGAACAGGTTAGTTCAGTTCGACAGTTGTATCTCATTTCAGGAGGTGGTGATGTTCTGGGCTTCCAAAGTTAAGCCTATGGTGAAGCAATCAGGTATTTAATAAAAGATACCTCAATGGAAACAAAAGAAAAACAATGGTTAATGATTAGAGCTGAATATAATCGGAGTTTCAGCATTCTGAAGGCAGCATTTAAGAAGATTTCTAGACGTCTGGCTCAAAGCATCTTCAGATGGAGTGAGGGTAGGCAGTGACAATCTGATAGCTTTTCCTCATTTAAAGTTTGGGTGCTTCCAGTGATCTTTCTTAGAAGCCATGTGAAGATTGTCCATACATGAGCTACTGTGGTGATATCCCTGAAGTTTACACCAAGTCACCTAGCTTCACTTTGCAGTGCTTCAAGGAAGAAAGGGCAGTTTTAGTTCTAAATGCTTCCAAGTCAAAAGTGGGAGAAAAATTGGAAGCATTATTTTTGAGAGTTGTAGCCAAATATTTGAAGAAACTAAAAGAATTCAGGATCCAGTCCCAGTTTACAGGTTGGAACAAAATCTCAAAAGACAATAAACAGCACTAGAATCTAATATCCACAAAGGTGTATTACTGAAATGTATTTTTTTCTATACAATTGCTCTTATTGTACAAAAGATAGCCAAAGTAACATATATTTGTTTGCAAAATATGCTTAGGTCTAATAAACATGGCATGTTGTTTATATAGGTGCAGCAATAATACCATGTTTCCCCAAAAATAAGACCTAGCCAGACAGTCAGCTATAATGCGTCTTTAGGAGCAAAAATTAATATAAGACCTGGTATTATATTATATTGCAGTATAGTATATAAGATCTGGTATTATATTATATTATATTATATTATATTATATTATATTATATTATATTATATTATATCTGGTCTTATATTATATTATATAAGACCCGTTCTTATATTATAGTAAAATAAGACCGGGTTTTATATTAATTTTTGCTCTAAAAAAACACATCAGAGTTGATTGTTCAGCTAGGTCTTATTTTCATGGAAACACGGTAGTATTTAACCATATAGGCTCTTTTTAATCTACTTTGCTGTACATTTTTTATAAGAAACCTTGGATTGAACTTTTAAAGGCCCTCAAGATCAGGAAAGCTAAGTCAGGATTTGCTATCAGACATCATATGTAATACCAGTAGATTTGGGTGAGTTCCTCTCTTCTTGAATTCCCTGAAATATTTTGTGGTTCCTGCACCTGCCAGGAAATTACTTTCTTAACTCATCTGGTAACATTGCTGGAACCCACTAAGCAAGATACCAGACCAATATTTTCAACAGTTTTATTGACTTTCATGTCAGTCTTAGTTCTGTAAAGCTATCTGATCATCTATGAGTCTAAACATGTCTCTATCACACATGACATTACATTAAAAGCCTCGGTAATATAAATAATGTTTCCAATTATATCATCTTGCAAAGAGAATGGAATCTTATTGAACTTATAGAAATAATTGATGGCCATGAAAATAATAATATTCACTGATAGTTTCTGAATTATGGAGGGATTAAGTTGGGAAAAGACAATAAATGTTTCAGTTCTTCTTACAAGTGTGCAATGTACCAAATTTCTCTAACTTAGGAGAAAAAGTTTCCTTATATCTGAAAAATAAAATGAAATCAAATCAAGAACTAGCAATCTTTCCAACAAAAAGTCATAAAAAACTGTAGTCATTCTCATCAGCTCATTCAGTCTTATATTATTGATTCTTGTTGATCTTGGTCTTTTTGTTAGCAGTTTTATGAGTCTAATCTTTTTTTCTAGAGTTCTGTAAATTCTTACCCAGTTCAGCAGTATGATCTGAAAGTTATTAAAAACCTGCATTCTACAGTAAATGTCAGAGTCCTTTCCATGAATTTCTCTGAAGATAAAACATATTTGCAAACATATCAGAGTAAGACAATAAATGCAAATGATTAAAAGACTTTAAAATGGTCATGTTTTAAGATCTAATGAAAGTACAATGCAATTGACAAGGAAATTTCCTTATTTCTCTAACACATATTTAAAGATAATAACCAGAATTATAAATGATGACAGTGTACCAAGGGATATAAGAATTTTAGAAATTTTATACAATTTCTAGAATACTTATATTAATATCCATACAAATGTAATTGAAGGTTTAGAATCACTTATTTAGCAATGTTCCCTGTGTAATTTAACATATTAAATCAGCCGAATTACTGTGACATCTCTCTTTTTATAAGAATACAGAACACATTTTTTAGAAGTTTCAGGGATTTTCTGCAAAATGCCAAAGTTAGTTCCTTTAGATTTTATTTAGAATGATTTTGGTGAAGTTTGTTAGAAATATTGAAGAGCTTTTAAAACAGTCAAATGGAATCACAGGTCACTGAAAAAAAAATACTAATTTATCCATTTAACCACAGTGATAATAAAAGATTACAAAGGGAAATACAAAAGGTTACATGGTTGTGCGCAAAAATAGCTTTTCTTAACACTAAGAGGATGGGGTTTACTTCTGTAATCAAAGAACTCTTTATCAAAGATTATAAAGAACACAAAAAGTCATTTTGATAAAAAACAACTCTTTACTTTCCTTTTATATTATCTTATCCGGACCACATCAGTAGTACAAGAAAATTGTGTACTTTTAGCAGGTAAAATATTATTACATTTTAGTTTTATGTAAGTACAGTATTGATATTAAATCTTAAATTAGAAAAAACTTTGTAGCAAAGTTATTTATTCTTATCCAGCTTGATCACACATAAAATTTCTTTCTCAAGATCCCTTATTTTCCTGAACCCCCACAACTGATTTCTTAAAGTAACACATTCTACTTTTCTTGTATACAGAATCGTTTCCCTTATTACATACCATGTATCCCCGAAAATAAGAGTGGGTCTTATATTAATTTGTGCTCTAAAAGATGCATTAGGGCTTATGTGCAGGGGATGTCATCCTGTAAAATCATGCTAGGGCTTATTCTCTGGGTTAGGTCTTATTTTCAGGGAAAGATGATATAAGAGTTCTTAACCCTTAGAAACCATAATTTTGAGTGAAAACTGAGAAATAACTATTTGCGAACTGTATGCTACACCAATATTCTTTAGACTAATAAATGTATAAATACATTTTATAATTTCAAGAAACGTGGTTCTTCACAGTGTAATCTTTCTATGTGATACAAGACATGTTTATTAACAGATCCAAATTTATCCTTTAGTTTCTTTGCAATAAGAAGCCAAAAATGGATAAACCCATGTTCAGTAATTCACGTTTCATTATTTTATCTTATTTGGAAATGATCTGGATGTTTAATAATTTGACTTGACTCATCATTTAACACAATTTAACAAAACTCTAAGGTTTCAAATTACCAAAATATTTTGGGAAACTGTTTTAAAGTACATATACCATAATACATACTGTGTTTCCCCGAAAATAAGACCTAACTGGACAATCAGCTCTAATGTGTCTATTGGAGCAAAAATTAATATAAGACCCGGTATTATATTATATTATATTATATTATATTATATTATATTATATTATATTATATTATATTATATTGTATTATATTATATTACATTATACTATATTATATTATATTACACCTGGTCTTATATTAGTTTTACTCCAAAAGACGCATTAGAGCTGATTGTCCAGCTACATCTTATTTTCGGGGAAACACGGTAATTATTGCTAAAATATTTTACTTTCAACCTTTTATTCTACTTACATCTATCTAACATATTAATTTTTAAGAATTATGTTTAGATTACCCATGGAAATTTTATTAGACAGTAGACAGTTAGTCATCCTCTGAAGTTATTATTTGTGTTTGACAAATTTTGCAAAAGAGATAACATAAACTTATTTTACTAACAAATCCAGGTAGAATGAAAGTAGTATACTGAATTCTGATAATCTAAATACATACGTGTTTTATTTAAACTAACAAACTTATATTAGCTCTAATTCCAAATATTTTTCCCAGATCATGTGAACCTTAAAAGTATTTGGACTGGTTTCTTTTATATATTTAGAATCTGTATATACGTGCTTGTAGTTTAAGCCAGTTAAATAAAGCTTTTTTACAAATTGGTAATACCAATTTGGTAGAAAATACCATACGTATGTGTAACATATATCCATACACATACATAGACACATAGACAAATGCAAACAGAAACCTTGAATAGTATTTGTTATAAAACTTGAGCAATGACATGGGTATGATATCGTAAAATTTACTAGTTATAAAAGAGCAGTTGGAATAAGTTAAGCTTATTTGTTCAGATGGCTAAAGCATTTTCTTATTAATATTTGTGGAGAATATAATTAATATTTGCATTTGTCCTTGACAAGTAATCATATGGAAATTGTAGAGCACCTTGTATTTTTTTTAACCTATTTTTTTATTTTATTTTTTTTTAGTTTTAAGAATTGAGGAAGGTAAAGATATGTGAGCTTTTTAGTTGCTTCTAGAGATGCATTTCTGATTTTGCAAAGATTTGTAAGATAAGGGCAGTTGTTCTCAATTTTTCCAAGAATTGCTTTGCAGCCTATATGACATCATAGGTTAATCTACCCATCCAAGTACATCATTACATTATTCCGAATTTGCTGTGGTTTTTGTAAAATAAATAAATAAATAAATACATACATACATACATACATACATAAATAAATAAATTATAAGAATAATTTGCATTTTAAGAAATGGCTCTTAGGTCCTTGAGAAGATGGAGCTAAAAAAATCTACATTGTAAAGACACACAGAAAACATCCAAGTTACAAGCCTTGAAAAAAAATGAGTTCCTATCAGCCTCTGAATATTAGCCTCTAGCTTCTAATTCACACTGCATGAGCTCAGGCAATTTCACCATTTATTATTATTATTGTTATTATTTTAGCATGCCTAATTAATATTGCTTGAAGAGTGGACTTGTACTTCTTTTGTTTTATATTATTAGGCAGGAGAAATGTTCTCCAGTGAAACACATTGTCCATCCACACAATAAAATCAGGTGAAAGAGATGTAATCACTTCACATAAAGCTTGTTTAAATACACCAACTCTCCTGTAAACTTTTACATCAATTCCATCAACTCTTACATTCTTAACTATAGCCCTAATTAGGACTTTATCAACAGGTTTTGATTTTACAATACTGGGCAGAAGTGCTCTTACACAGACAAAATATCTGTTCCCATAAAACCTTTAGATAAAGTTGACATAATGTTTTTACATAAAGCCTGTTTGAACGTTCCAATTTTTATAATCTTATCTATCCTTACATTTCTACATTCTTTTAATTTAATTGTAGCCTGAGATAAGGCTTCACCAATACATTTTGGTACCATAATTTATAGGAGTTCCATATCAACGAGTCCTGGAAACTTCTCTTTCCTATTCTCTGACCATTTTATCCACTCTTGTGTAAAAAGGCTTTGGACCCCATCCCCAAAGCCTTGGGGGTCCAGTTAGGGTACCCTGGCCCTTTTACCAATTTTAAATTTGATTAACTGGCCCAACTGCTGCCCAAGTGATCGCTGGCTAGGTTTATCACTATAATCTCTGCCTCTCAGCTTTTTAAATTTCACCAAATGGGGGTAAATAGACCAGACTATTAAATGGTAAGGGATTACAGGAGGGTCACTTTAGCACACCCAGCCTTTTGTAGTGATGTATTAAAAACAAACCTTTGTTTTAATTCCATGTTTTATTTACCACAATTTTTAAGAGGAAATTCTTAAGGCCATTTTGTGTCTTTGTGTCCACTTTTCAAAACTTGGCATTTCTATAGTTGCCAATAAAACAACTGTTATGATGAGAGCTGTCTAAACATTTTCTAATGTAGAAGTTTTTCCGATTCAATAGATCCATTGTTTGGCCTTTGGTGATAGGATCTATTAATCACAATAGCGACTGACACCAATATGCCTTTTTATGGTTTAACTATGGACAAAGGAGACATCCCCAAAGGAAAAAAAAAAAAGATGAAAAAAAGATGCAGCCCTCACCTCAGAATTAGATGTAGCCTTTCCAAAACATAGGGAATCACATGCTTCTCCCTTTTTGAGCAGAATAGGGAGATGTCCAAAAGTTCACCCATTTTTTTTAGATTCCCTAAGCCCAGATCCACAGCCTACTCAGCTGAGCGCCAGATGTATACCAGTATACATCCTACGGCTGGCAGAATACAAGAACTAGGAGGGGCCCTGTTCTTACTATCTCTACGAGGAAAGGAATGAACAAAACCCATGAATACTCACAGCAAACAACCAAAATGTGTCGCTAAGCCCAAGGAACTAGTGCCACAAATATTTTTCCTTGATAATCTAAATTTAGAAAAGGAAAAATCAAAATGAATGCTCACCATTATGCTTCCACCAAACTCTGTAGGTAGAGATTTGGGAGTCTGACATGGCAAGAATTCTCCCCTTTCGCCAGCTCCTGTTAGAGTTTCCAGGATCTTTCCACTGCATCAGTTTCAGGATGAGTTTCCCCAGCCAGCGATTTTTTTCCCCAGCTAGTGAGGTATCCTGCTGACTATGCAGACTGTGAGGAGAAAATAATATTTTCTCTGTCCTTCTAGGTTCTTTCAGCTGGTCTAAGAAATCAACACAAAACAGGTTAGGAAGAGGAAATAAATTTAATTACCTGTGTATATGTGGTAGCGCAGCATGCATGAGAGTCAGAGACCCCCAAATACATGAGAGGTTCAGAGACAAAATGGGAAAATGAGGTGTGTGCGTGTGTATATATATATATATATATATATATATATATATATATATATATATACATATATACATATATATATATATATATATGATAAGAAATGAGGTAGGAACACTAAGTCTTCAGAGGGAGGAAGGTCAATATTATTGACCTTCTTATTGCAGGACAATAAGAACAGCAGATGTTCAGTAGTTTTATGACTTGCTGTATACACAGGACATAAAAAGGTATTTCTGGTAATAATTCTTATTATGGACAAAGCCCCCAATTTAGATTCTTCTAGGTAGTTAAGGGAGGGGCAGGAGTTTCTCCTGAGCTCACAAGGTTTTGACAACCTTCATCGCAAAATAACCACACGCCAAAGTGGCACATCTTCGGGAGGCCTGTTCTGGAAAGAAAAAAAAAAACAAACAAAAAAAAAAACAAAAAAAACATATATATATATATATATATATATATATATATACACACATATATATATATATACACACACATATGTACATAAATGTATACATATATGAAATAAATACATACACATGTATTTAGTGATTCATTTTATATATATGTGTATATACACACACACATATATAATATACGTACGTATATATCGTGAATCACTAAATACTTTTAGTTGTTATTGTCAATTGAGTTTGAAATTTGATGGAGAGAGCTGGGCTGTAGATTAAAAATTTAGAAGGCATCAGTTTATAGATGTTATGTATTATAACCAGAGGACTAAATCCTATCACCAAGAATATATGTGGATATAGATACGATAAATGGTATATGCTTCATTTTCTAAACTTTCTTGGTCCAATATTTTTTCTCTTAGAACATATTTTCTGTCTAATATTTTATGGAAAAAAATGTTATGAAAACTCTGAGTGGACGATTACTAAAAACTTTCTGATTAGAAAATAATACTTCAGATTATTGGAAAGAAAATTTATAATTTTCCTTAGGAGCGTCAATTAAGTGTCTCTTGGAATAAAGACCAGAGTTTTATATGCCAGGGACCAAAAGCAGTAGATAGATGTTATGGGCTCACATTAGGGTGCATTCACAGCTGCTTAGTAGATGCACCAGCTTTCTTGTTTTTTTTGTCTGTCATAGATGCATGTAAAATACAAACCCACAGTAGTACTGTCTCTGATAGGTGGGAAACTATGCAAATGAGTTTTCTATTATCAGTGATTATAAGCGGTTCTCTTATTGGTCACTGGCCAAGATGCTTCAATTTTTTCCAGGAGGTGGGAGAGAATGAAAAGAAGCAGCTCAGTTAGACAACGTAGATGTTGTTCTGACCTCTTTCTGTCCTTGTCAAACCTCTTTCACCAGCCATTTCTACAATCTCCCAAGTTTTCCCTAGACACAAGGAATTCTGCTTTATATGCATGACAATACAATTTACCCATGGTGAACAGGTCATAGTTTGATTCATTGCTGTGGCCTTTGTAGATAGATTTGCAGTGGTCCTTTCATGGGCTCACATATGTTCTTACTTACGGTTAGACACTGGAATTAACAGAGGACTGGCTTGAGCTAAGGGTTTGGCCACTGACCATGGCCCAAATTGAAATTGACTCCTTTGAGGCTCCATCAAGCCTCCAGATTCTTGTCAGAATCATGTTCTAACCAACATTATACACTGCTTGGGTTAACTATGATTCTTTGTGGAATCAAGGGTTTTTCATAAGAGTACTTATCAGACTGGTAAGAGGTAATTAACCCAATAATCATTTCATAGAATTTATACACATAAAAATTTTAAGGTATTACTAATTTTTCTTTTCTATATCAACATTTTACTAAGCACGTTCTACATATATTTTCACTTAATTCTTAGCTAATGCTATAACATTTTCCTGTTTACCCCATTTTTATGATGAGGTAACTGAATACCTCAAAGGCTAACATTTCATAAGGTAACATAGGTAGGTAGAGATATGGGACTGACATACTTCCAGAGCGGTCCTACCTCAATGCCCTTGCTCTTTTTTCTAAACTTGTAACAAATCTTCCAACCTGGTATTTTAAGTCAGGGACCCAGCGGTATTGCACTCAGTCAAGTTGGCACATTTAATTACTGTTTTTTGATGACTTTTAAATCACTTACAGTCATGATATGAGGCATTTGTGGACAGCATTGTCCCATCAGATTGACTATTCCACCTGGAAATGTCTTGCTGGTGTTTTCATGTATCTGCTGTAGAACAGTCGCTATTTTCACAAGAATCTCAGAGGCTTTTATTCTTATATCCATCATATTAGGAAGTCAGTCTATTCTGTCATACAAAGAGCAACGAGGCAGTTAAGAGTCTACAGATTTAAGTTTTTGCGTCTTTCATCTTTGAGGGCTTTCTTTGTGAAGCAATGTTTGGCTTTGATTGAATTACACATACCTCTACACATATCTGGACACATATACATATATATTTATGGATTTTATTTTATATGTGTGTATATACACGTGTGCACACACACACAACTTGTTGATGTATGATAATATATATATCCATAGTACTACCACCCACATCAAGATATTGAATATTTCCATATCCCCCCAGAATTTCCTTCCTTCCTTTCTAGTGTGGAAGAAAACCTTCCTTTACCCCAAGATTCTTTTGGCATCTAATAATCAAATAGACATGAGATAGCAAGAGAAAATAACCAACTTAATACACACATATGTGTGAGAGAGTCAGAGACCCCCATATGCAGGAGAGGTTCAAAGAGGTTCAACGGGAAGATACGGTATATAAAACATTCTGAGCTAGGGATGAGGTAAGGTACCTTGGGGCTTCAAAGGGTCATGTCAGGATGATAAAAACAATAGATGCTTAGTAAAAAGGAAGTTTGGCCTGCTATACAGGTGGGTCAAAAAGAGATTATCACTGATAATCTCTTATTATGGGCAAAGCTCCTAATTCAGGTATTCTAGATCAGGGGTGTCCAAACTTTTTTCAATGTTTTATACCAAGGGCCACATGCGGTAAAAAAAACAGCCGGGCCACTCACTCGAGGTGAAGTACGTATTGCCTCACCTGGTGTATTTAAGTAAACTAGATATATTTTTGGAATTTGCTGTGGGCCAATAAAAAATAGATGGCGGGGGCCGTAGTTTGGGCACCCCTGTTCTAGATAGAGGGAGGGGCAGAAATTTCCCTTAAGCCTGAGGCTAAAATTGCCCTTAGCTCAAAATAATCTACATACCCCAGAAACACATCTTGGGGTGGCTCATTCTGAACCGCATACACTAGTCCTAAGCAAACACCACTCCAACCCTCAATCCCCACATATAACTATGTACACAATTAGAGGTAATCATACCATAGATTCGTTTTCTCCGTTCTTAGACAACACATAAATGAAATCATAAGGAATACAGTCTTTATAGTCTGACTTCTTTCATGCAACATGTTTTTGAAGTTCATCCATGTTATTTTTCATTTAATATTTGTTTTTCATTTTCATAGCTTCATAGCTTGTAGTAGTTCATTGTGTGAATATCTTTCGATTTGTTTATCCATTTTTTCTGTGGATGGATACTTGGATTACAGCTGCTAAGAACATTTTTGTCACAATCTTTTCATGAACATAGGTACTTATTTTTCTTGAGTATGTACCTATGAATGGAATTGTTGTGTCATAGGGTCAGGCTTAGCTTTTCAAAAAGTGATTTGGAATGCTGTTAGAGTGAGGACAGTAAATGAAATGATTAAAATGAAGTTAAATATTACCTATAATTGGAGAAAGAGGTATTGGGGTTAGTCCACAAGATATGGCTAAGAGGTAATTTCCAAATTCTCTTGAACTATTTAAAGGGTAATTTTAAGGAAGAAAGGAACACACTGTCACTTTATACAAAGTACAAGATGACAGAAAATGGGATTGAATTTGGAAAAAAGAGTGCTTAGGCAAGGTAGTATCATAATTAACATAGAAATAGGTTACTGTCCCCAGGATGTCTTCAAACATAATTCTCTCACTTTGGGTAAAAGGTAGATAGGTATGGAAGCAAACTTTTCTTGATATCTCATGGGTCCTTATTCTTGATTTTCTTCTGGAAGATACAGATTTTTGCCAACATGTCATATGTATAAAGTGACTCTCCCTCTCAATATATATAAGGTAAGGTGCCTAAATATAAATATATACATATATATATATATATATATATATCACACGCCACACACACACACAATGTTGAAGCCATAATACTTCATTTAGTAAAAAGCTAAATAGGATAATGTATGTGCCAGGACAAAGGCTCTGAGGAAAACTGGAATATATTGTTGTGTATTTATGACTAATATTTCTGGGGCAAACCAGTGACACTGGACACATTTGACAAAAGTAAATCTAGTGAGGAATTCTGCTTCCAGTATGACAGAGTAGCTCATATTAAACAAAACTTTCTATAGTTAACAAATACAAACACTGGACAAAATATAAAGAACAAGTAACCGGAAGCAGTGAACGTACCCCAAATTGTGTGACTCTGAAGGGGAGTCTACACTTGGAGGAAAGGAATGGCTCTGGGTGATTTTTTTTATTTTCATGCCTTCTAGCCTGAGAAAAAGCTATAGTATGCATCACATATGGTGCTTAGAACTCCACAAATTATCTTCTGCTTCTATTTGGGACAGAGACCTACAACCCCCACTGGGTTGTGTGAGAGTGGGACCCAGAGACCACTTTCTATGGACCCTATAACCCTTGCAAACTCAGGTCTTCGCCTCCTTTTTTTTTTTTTTTCTTTTTTTTTTTCCTTCATCCCGCTCCAATTTCTCCCTTTTGGGGGAAAGCAGTCTGCCTAGAGAATTCTTGGCCAGCAAACTACAAAATGATATCTAGCTAGAGCCACTGCATAGCTCAACCTCACGGGATGCTGTTCTCACAATCGGCGCTGTGAAGGAATACCTTCTTGCACTGTGCCTGGCATAACCTATTCGGCCTAAAGGTATTGTCATCAAGGGGCCTCTTCCTCTGAGAGGGCACTGCCCCATGCCAGAGCATGTGACTATGAGCAGAGTGTGACCTTGTTGTAGCCACATGTGCCCATTGTAAGGGAAATGATCTACATGGATGGAAATGGCAGCTTTCTGCCAACTTGTTCTTTCATGGCTAAGAAAAGGTCCTATGTAATTTATACCCTGTGTTTCCTTACCTTCACAGTGCCATTCTTGGGCCACTGTATGTAGTCCTTTCCTGATGCTTACTGAACTGAGAGGAAGATGGTAATGAAGAAGTATCCCCTATGTGAAAGTTAACTTCAAGGGCAAAGAAAGTTGAGAACCCGTTCCAAAGGCTAGAATGAGTGTAGCTTTTTTCTAGTACAGCATGAAGTCCTCAGACACAAATTCTGGTGATCCAATCAGCTGTCATCATTTTGGAAAATGGTTTTATCTAAATTTCACTTCTGAAGAACACTTTTATCTGGAAAGATAGCTAATTTTCTATGTATGCGTGTCTATTACAAGAAAATGTTGAGATTGTACTGTCAGAATTTTAAGGATAATCATTTTCCTTTTGGTCATGGGAAGCCATAACAGAGGTTCATTTAGGCTACTTTTTCAAGGATATGGTGAGTATTATATTTGCTTTCTATTGCTACCATAACAAATTGCCACAAACTTAATGGCTTAGAACAACACAAATTTGTTTTATAGCTCTGCAGGTCCGATGTCTGATATTACCAGGCTTTTAAAATCAAGGATTGTCCGGGCTGCATTTCTTCCTGGAGTCTCCATTTCCTGCTCATTTAAGTCGTTGGCAAAATTCAGTTCCTTGATGTTGTAGGTCTGAAATCCCCATTTTCTTGTTGACTGTCAGTGGAATCAACTTCCAGAGACCTCCACATTCCTTGGCTCATACCTGTCTTCCTCCATCATCAGAGACAGCAATGGCATATTCAGTCTTTTTCAAGTCAGTTCTCTCTGACTCACTGTTTTTCCTTCCCCTTCCACTTTTCCAGGCTCATGTCATTCGATTGGACTCACCTGGGTAACCTAGTGCACTCTCCCCATCTTCAGTTGCTTGACCTCAGTCACATCAGAAAATTTATCACTTTGTCATGTAATGTAATATATTTACAATTTCCTGGAATTCGGATCTTGACATCGTTGGGGGCAGTGGTTATTTGCCTACCACAGAATTCAGACATTCTGCCCTATTGCATTCTTTGCTTAATTTATTTAGCAAACATTTAATGAACGCTTAGTTTGCAACAAAATATATAGAGCTGAATGAACTATGACTGCTTCTTGGGGGCTAATCACTACAGCAACGAGATTCATATTTATAGATACATGCTGAATTCATTATAAATGTCAATTTACCTGGGCAGTTCCTTAAAAATAGCGATAATGGCTTTCATCGCTAGATTTGCAGTGCCAGACTCTCCATGTGACACATAATAAGCCCTCATCCAGTATTGCTGAATTCATTAATTTTAAAAATGTTTGTTAAGTATCTATCTACCTAATGCCAAATGCCGTTCTAGATGTTTGAAACATTAGTGGATAAAATAAACAGGGTCTATACCCTTGTGAAATTTACGTTCTAGTTGAGCACTTAATATTTTAGCGAGGGCACTTTCTATTGCTGAGTGATTCAATGAACGACAAATGAGGCTGACTTAAAAATTTGGGAACAGATTATCAGAGATTTTGAATGCCATGTTGGGGTACCTAAATCCCTAAATCTTTTTTTTTTTAATTAGCAGTGAGGAAACAGGGAACATTCTTAAGCAGAGGTGAATTGACAAGGTACCCCATTCTATTTTCTAGAAACACCTGTTGGTAGAGTAGAGGATAAATCAGAAGATTAGAGGTAAAGAATGGCTTGCCAAAAGCTTGAACCAAAACAATAACGTTTGGAATAGAGAGCTAGGCATGGGCTCAAGAGACAGTTAAAATACTAAAATCTGGAGAAGAGAAAGAGTTAGGAAAGCTGACCTGGTATATGAGAGGCTGGTGACAGAAAGGGATATACATTTATAATCTATTTGAATATAAGTGATAGTTACTCTCTTTAGATTAGACACTTGTTTAATGAGAAACATCTTATTAACATAAGAAAATGTACGTACACACAGAAAGCTCAGAGTAAAATATTCCAGCGTTTTGTATCATGCTACTAACATAACCTATAAAGTATCAAGCATTTGTTGAACATATAGTATCCGTCAGCATTCAAACAGGGAATTTAAACAATTATTCTTTTTGAAAGTAATAGAATTTATGTGCAGAGCCATCAGAACTGAAAGCTTGACATAGGAAATTTAGCAGGTGAATGCAGCCGAGAACACATCAGAGGTGACCTACATAAAATAACTTATATGAATGATTCCTCCGGTGGGGAATCTACTTTTGTTCTTTCTTGTTCAACTGGGGAGAGAAAAAGAATCCTGCCTATAAAAATGCTGAGAAAGACACTAGGATGGCAAATCGTTTCAGAGGGCCCATCTGCATTGTGTGTGTGAGAATTTCTAATTGGTAGGTATTAGAATTTATTCATTACATCTGAAATGTGCTTCTCTCTTTAATGGCTTTTCAGCTATGCCTCTCTTGGGATTGGCAGGCCAGTGTCCTCCAGGTGTGAAACCATTGATCAGGAAATATTTCTGCAGCAGAAAGAATCTGGAGGCATCTAGAAAGTCCGGTGGAATCTTGGAAATAGCAACCTGTTTCCTGACCCCCTCCACTGACAGTTCAAAATCTTTTCACACTTAACACAGAACACATTGTAAACCACAACAATATAGGAAGTAACTTTGACTTTATATTTGCTGGTAAATACACACACACACACACACACACACACACACACACACACACACTCAGACATATTAGTAAAATCACAACACAGCATTATAAGTGGCGACCAAAAATTCAAATGCACAAAATATTTGTTCATATTATCAAGAGCTTAAAGAGATGCTTGGAGTGAACCAGCTCATCCAGCTGACTGGAAGTTTTAGGGTCCAAGAGTCAATTACCGATAGTCTTATGTCCAAATTAACTTTACTGCAGGATATGAGATAGTAGGGTTTTACTATTTTCCATATAAAGGTACACACACACACGAATACTGGTTAGAAAATAAACATGAAAAAGAAATCTATTGTTTTAGAAATTGTAAAGTTGTGTCAGAAAATCTTAAATTCTCTCTAGGTCATGGAGACACTCTGTACCCAGTACATTGGACACTGGGTTACTAGAATGACAGTTCTGTAAACTTTGAGTCATGGACTTGTGAAATCTTAGAGCTGGAAAGGGGTTAGTCCAATCCCCTCATTTACAGAGGCATATAGAATACCTGAGAATTTTCCAAATTCATAGAGCCAGGTAATTTCATAGCCAAATAGAACCCACATAGCTTGTCTTTTCCTAATGGATGTCCATTCAGTGCTCTTGTAATTATTGATTTTTCAGCTGGCGTTAATATTTATAAGCGGATAGGGGGAGTGAAATTCCAATAACTTAAAGTCTAGAAGAAAGAGAAATTCAAGAACTCATCTGTTTTTCTCTCTGTCTTTTTCTTTTGCTCTTAAACTCTTTCACTGTCATTTTATTTGTCACCCTGGGAAGTTTTATTCAAACATTCTGCATATCTAAGTTTTATCCCTCCTGAATATCAAACCTCTGGGCTTTTGCTTGTCAAATGAAGATATTATGATAACTGGAGAGCCAATATTTTAAAGAATTGGAGATGCTTGAGGAAAATTTCCTGTATTTTACAATTAAATATTTAATATTTTATAAACTTTTTATCTATTCACTGATCTCAGTGCCTTAAGGAAGATAAACAGTCAAAAAATAAGCAAAATCAAAGGACTGACAAGCAAACAATTTCCTAAAATTGAAAGGTGAGAAATTTGAAGTACGAGGGTCAATTATTTTTCTTTGCCTAAAGCCAAAGGAAAAAATGTTGTTGCATTAATCATGAGTTTGTAATATTCCGACATGTTTGAAAGTGACATAAAAAATTAACAAACTGATAGCACTAAGAAAATATTTATTCACCATATTATTTTTATTTAAGTCTTTGCTTTCGCTTCTTGCTTATTATTATTAATTTAAAGCATAGTTCCTTAGAAAGTTGAGGATGATTGAAGTGATGATGTGACATGCCAAATTGAGGGAGTTTTAAATACCAACATAATGTGCTGAAAGAAACTTTGTTGAAATATTTCTTGCTATTATTCCCAGATCAAAAAGCTAAGGGCTAAATAGATTATAAGCCACTTAAGGATAGGAGCTATGTCTTAACTTAATTCTTCTTCCTCAGGAAATTTTAGATAGAACACTCAACAATTATTGTTATCCTCAACTGTAATTGACCTATAGTTCAGTTGTAGTAATTGGAAGAATGTATACCTGGTGTTCCTGCCAAGTTTTCCATTGCCCCCAATTGTATGGACCAATTTTCTATAGATCATATTCACCTTAAATCAGTTGATGTCTTTGGATTGAAATGTATAGTCCTAAGCCTTTAAATGAGCTTAGCAATACCAACCAGACATCAAGGATTGCTTCCATGAATTAAGAATTGTAGGAAAGAATTTTCCAGCGGAGACTATGAAACTGTTTTTAAAGGAACACTTGAATTCATTATATAGCTTATTTTAATTTATCCTGAGAGTTTAATCACTGTGTCATATTTCCAATTTTCACTGATTATTTATTATTTTCCAGAAGATATAGTTGAAAGGGACGAGGAAGAAATATCTACTTCTTTTCCCACTTTTCCTTAGAGGATGAGATGAAAACAAAATGTTTGTGTATTCCAATTCATGTCTTAATTTATTCCCATTCTCTTTTGTTATTTTATTCAAGGAAAAGTATGATCACCCTAAAACTTGTCAGTGAAGAACATGTTCTGTGAAGCTTCAAAGCATGGAGGGAAGGTACCTGTATTTTAGAGCAAATAGATATAGATTCAAATAATTGAGACATATTAATTTTGAGAATAAAATTTGAGAATTTGTTCTATTGAAACTTAAAGAATCTTCCTGAGTCTCCATTACTTCATATATATAAACAAGGGTTTTCCTGAGAATTAGCTGAGAAAACAAGCACAAGAATATCCAGCATATTGTCTGGCATAAATAGTTGCATGAGTTTCCTTTCACAGAATCAGCTGGTAGAACTTATGTCAAGCAAATGATTGGCATTATGTATGGAAGAATCTACTTTTTGTGGTCATTTAAATATAGATCTGAATATTGTTTTCTACTCATATTATGTTCTAACGCTTTTCCAAAAAGTTATTGCTAATAGGAACTAGTTACAGCTGCTTGTTTAAGATGAGGGACACACATATTGTTTTCATTCACTATCATTGTTACTAGTTTCTCCATGTTTTCACAGCTCTATTCCCCTTGAATATAAAATTCTTAAAGGGAGTGGACATTTTTTATGCCTATTATGTACCGTGGCTACTCTCACATTTTATACAGCAAATAGAAGTTTCTCTAATTTAAAGAGTTTATTAAGGAGAACAAGGGCTACTAAGAATTGTGTTGGTTAAAACTAAAAGCCACGATCTTAATTAAGTTACCAAATTTAATATCACCCACAGTCGGATCCAAGTAATAGCATGTGTCTCCTGACTGATGCAATAAGAAGGGTACCCTATCACCTATGTAGTAATTCTGCAATCCTGCAAAAAAAAGTTTGCCTTTAATCCAATAATGAGCAAACAATCAGACAAATTCGCACTGAGGACCATTTTAACTGGTTTGGACTGTTCAGAAAAGTAAAGATCATGAAACTGAAAAACCACTGGGTTTATTTTATATTAAAGGAGATTATGGAGAACTAAATGATCCTTCACTGGAGGCTGGATGTTTAAAAAGAAAAGTGCTATAAGGGCCATAAGACACATTTATTGGAGAAACAATTGGAGGTAATTTGAATATGGGTTGTATGTTAGATAACAGTGATACATTAAAGTCAAAATTCTTGGGAGTATAATAGTATAGTTCTACAGGAGAATATTCTTGTTCTTAGAAGATATATCCTGAATAATCAGGAGGGGAAGTGTTATGTCTGTTGGCCTCTTACTTTTAAATGTTTCGGCAAAAAATATGGGTATGTGTGTGTGGGGGGCCATGTAGAGGGAGAAAGTTAGAGAAGACAAAATAGAGGTAGCATGTTAAAATTGGCAAATCCACGCAAAGGAAAATGCCTTGTAACACTTAGTACTGTCTGCGTAACATTTCCAGAGGTTTAACAATTTTCAAAATAAAATATTGGGGAATGAAACAATATCAGGTTTATATTCATGTATGAATACTTTTCAAAAAAAAAGGAAGTTAACTTCAGTAAGACAACAGAAATATGATCAAGGCTGATTTTGGTTCAAGTATCCATCTAATTACTCATCCCAAATTCAGTTATCCTTCCTTCATTGTTCTTGTCCTTATCCTGACATTCTATTCATCAAAACTCCTGTCTGCTCTTCCTTCTGACAGCTGTTACACTTTTTCCCTCTCCATGGCCACCCCCCTAGTCCAATCACTACCATCACAGTCACCTGGCAATAAAGGTGACTCATCTAGAAGATTCCACCCTGCCCTCCTATAATTGACTTCCCAAAAAGCAGTCATAGTGATTTTCTAAAACTGTAAATGAAATCATGCTCCCTACTCCTTCTGAAAGCTCTCTAATGGCTTCCAAACCTATTTAGAAAAATGAAGTTCAAATTCCAACCTTCATGATCTGTTTTCCACCTCCATCCCTGACCTCTGCCCACTCTGAGTTTTTTCCTCCTTGCGTCTCTGTGGCTCCACTATTCTAAGCTCCTTCCTGCTCAAGTTTCTCTGCCTCTGCCTGGAATATTCCTTCTCCTCTTCATCACATAGCGGTCTTTTCCTGTCCTTCACATCTCAGCTAAAATAACACCTCCTCAGTGAGGCTTTCTCTGACTCTCAAAACTAAAATAGCGTTCCTTATATCATCTAGCTTTACTTCTCTACACTTCACTTATTATTATGTTATTTTATATTTGTTTATTGCCTATCTTCCTGAGACTTAAGAAACTTTATGAGAACGGATGCAATGTTTGCCTTGTTCACCGCCATGTCTCTAGCAGCCAAAATGGTACCTGTCACTTACAGATAGTCAATAAGTGTTGGACGAATTAAAATGAATAGTCTAGAGATTACTGTGGAGCTTTATCAGGAAAGGGCTTACCATAAATACAGAACCTATGCAAATAATTATTATTTTTTAAAGGAGTTTGGTACAGGGAATTGTCTACACAGGTGATGGAAGAACTGAGAAGCCAAACAGGACACAATTGAAATTATCAATTGCAGGAAGCCACCATCATCCCGAGGTTGAGGGCAAATCCAAAAAGTTATGCTGCTGGAGCCCTAGACTTGTGTCAGTTAAGAGAAGCTGAAACTATAGAGAAGCTATCTGCTGTAGGAGAAGACTCCAAAAGCAGACAAGAAGCGGGAGGATAACCTACTTTTTCCTTCTTGCTGTCCACTGTCCAGCCAGATGGAGCCCAGACAGAAGCTAGCAGGCTCAGAAACCTGGGAAACACAATGTGTGTACCAAGTCATTCCTCTAATAGAGGATAGAGATTGCAAGGAATGGACATGAGGGCAACCCGACCAGGGTCCTACCTGCACAAGAATCTTTCATTTAATAAGAACAATATAAATTTGTTCTGAAGCATCTGTGCTCTACCAGTGCAGCTCTGTTTACATTTAGGGGATCAGGAACACTTGAGAATATCCAAGGTTTCTGAAAAGAGAGGAAAATAGTGCATTCATTGTGCTTTTTTGCCAGATGAACAATTATCACCATTGTTTCAAATTTGTAGCTAATTCAACTGAAAACATGTCTGGCAGTTAATGAGCACCATTGTGGTCATATTATTAAAATATGTAACGAGTATATTTTTAAATCCTATGTTTTCTCACTTGGAGGATACCCTGTAGTGTTCTGGCCCACATCTTTTTAAATTTTAAGTATGGTCACCGTTAGAAAATGAAAATCACCAAACGCGGATCATGCTGAATCATATATTGCATTTATTCAAATCCACTTGAACTCTGGAATTTCTTGTAATTTGCAAAGACACAAGCAAGCAATTGAAAGAGGTCATGTTGTTTCTGTTAATTTCATGTGCTTGAACCCACTGGCCCAACTTTGAGATTAGGAAGGTATTAGTGAGCCAGATTGTGGACCTTCAACTTCCTTTAGTAGTTTCACACCTGCTTTCCTTTTCCCACATTTTTTTCCGCGTGCCTAGACATCAATTTCTCTCACTGCTTCCTTCAGATGTCAAAAGAAACAGAAAGTGCAGGGTCTCATTACCTCCTCATGCCATTTTTTTTTCAGAAGCCATGCTCTCATTCACTGATATCATACATGAAAGAAAACAAAAAAACAGAAAACATGAAGGATAGCAGCTATCCCGAGGGAAGGTACACTTCTCCAGAATGAAAATAAATGAATTTATATTTTAATACCCTGTGATGTTATACAGAGCAGACATAGATTCTACTTAAGGTTCCAATCCCCTCAGGCTCATTAAGTAAGGGAGGCAGACAGTTAGAAGAGACACCATTAAACAAGAACATTCATGTGCTTTTTAAACTAATGGGTCAGACATAACATCATTGGAAGAATGTAGTGCAAAATAGTGTATGAAATATTTATACATTCCATTGAAACTTACTGTATATTCCAGAGGGAGATGCCCTAGAGAGACAGGTCTTCCCCTTTGTTTTGAATCTACTTTTCCAACTGCTCTGACACAGCTGTTGGTTTCACAATCATTCCAAAATTGATTAGATCCGAAAGTAGAGGCTTGCCTGCCCAGCATGACCAATGACAAACATCAAGGTGATGGGTATTCCACGCTTGTAGTTTGTATATGGAAGTTGTTTTGCATGTTCTGCTGGCCTCCACGTGGTTCACTAAATTTCAGTGCTGCTGTACTTATTTGTCATTTGTGTCCCAAACGGTGCAGCATAATATGCAGCCCACACTGATACACTTGCATAAAATCTACCAATCAAGTTTGAAAATGGCTGTCACATTTATGGAGCTTGGCTATAATTACATTCATATGAATGCTCAGCTAAAAGCAGAAACAGCACCTCATTACCTTTGTTTTGCTTGTTTTAATAAAACAAAAGATGTGACTTTAACTTTAAGGAAGTAAATTGTTACCTACCAAGAAATTCTTTTGACTTGCTGTCGGAATGATTTAATGTTTCTAAAACATATGGTGTAGGTAAGCCTCAGTGCAGGTTTTTTTCCTCTCTGAAGGTCAGAGAGGGTTATGAAAAATACTAAAAATAATGAGATATTATACTAAGTGCTTCTCAGCCACAGTTTCTTTTAATCGTCACAAAAACTCAAGGAAAGAAATATGGTTTTCAGTGTCCATTTTACAGATGTGGAGATTGAGGCTTACAGAAGTCTTCCTCTGACCTGGGCTGGTCCTTAGCACACGTTCTGATCCCAAGTTCACCTGAGCATAAAGCTGTATATAAGATAGCATTTAGTGAGCATCATTTTCAAAAGGAGTTCTCCTCGATGAATATTGGTCTCCAGGTCACTGTGACTGTAGGTATGGCCTGGGGCCTCTTCCCTGGAACCAGAAGTGGCTCTTTACCAGCAACAGCAATGTTCCCACTTGCCTTTCTCAAGTCCCATTGCCACCTTTACTCCTTGGAAGGTTTATCTTGCCAAAAGTACCTGCTCTCTAAATATACATATAATCCAAAGTCAATGTCATTTTAACTATGTCATCAAGCGTAGTCAGTTGAATTATTGACTCGTACAATTTTAGCATTGGAAATGACCTTAAAGTTCATCTATCTGGACTCATCATTCTCCAAGTGAGGAGTCTGGCCTCCAGGGAATTGAAGGAATTTCCTAAGCCAAACAAGTACAGAGGGGTAGTCTGGATGAGAAACCACATACATTCATTGCCAGTCCTGAACTCTTTCAACTATACTGAATTATCAGGTGCGCCATGTAATTTCCCTTGACAAGAGATAGTGTCCTTTTGACACTATATTATACTATGTTGATATTATATTATAGAAATAAATATGGAATAACTGGCATATAGTATATGATAAGATTTCATTTTTAATCTTTACATAAAAGAAAGTCTTTCATTTGTTGTTTCAAAATTCATACTTGAAAATAGTGTCCTTTTGACACTATATTATACTATGTTGATATTATATTATAGAAATAAATATGGAATAACTGGCATATAGTATATGATAAGATTTCATTTTTAATCTTTACATAAAAGAAAGTCTTTCATTTGTTGTTTCAAAATTCATACTTGAAAATTGTTTATCATCTTTCATCAAAGAGAAACAGAAAATGAAATCACTGTCTTAGAATAGCTGACAATAAAGATAGCTTATTGAAGACCAAGAGTAGTCTTAGGTTTTTCTTTCTTTACTCTTTCAAATTCTACCTCTTTGTAGGACTTTTGGTTAAGAATCCAGAGGCCCAATGTAGATGGACAATTCTTTCAAACTGATATAATTGCAACAAAAAATGGGGAGGAAGCACTGAAGGACTATCATATCTTAGATATTGACATTTCAAATAGCGGTATTTTCTTTGCAAGTGTAGATTTTACTCCTTAATACATTCTGAGAATATAACATTGGATTTTTTTATATAGTTTTGAAAAAACTCAATTTAGAATTAAAAAAAAGTGATTTTAGAAAACATACCATCTTTTATTCCTGAGAATGCTCAGAGGGACTGCACCTTACACATGTTTTGTAGTTTACAGAGGCATCCTGACTGAATATGATGATATGTACAAGTCCTTTTCATGTGCCAGGGGAGATAATCAGGGTATATAAATGCCTGAATGTATGTAGCTTTTGTATTATTTTTCAGTTTTGAAAAACTGGCTATTCAAATTGTTTTCTACATAGAAAAGTGTTGTTTCAGATAAGTAATATATCCAAAGCACTTTTAAAAATGATGCTGCTTCTGTATTTGGAAATAGTTAAAGTGGAGTTTGGGAAAAGCAATGAGTATTTCAAGGGACTGCATTCTAAAGAACGAGCCAGAATACGAAATATCATGCCAACTAAATTCAGTCTTCCAATACCATTCTCTGGAGATTAGGTTTGGAGAAGTGAATGGAGAGAGAGTGTGTGGAACATTTCCTCTAATTTGTAATATTGAATCAGACCCATTTTAAACTGTGCTAATTTATTCCTCATCGAACCATAGAGATTAATTAATCCTTTGTTTTGCTGGATTAATGAGTAATCAATACTCCAAAGGGGTGAAAAAAGAATGATTTCTTCTCAAGGAACAAAGCATTCAGGTAGCCAAGTCATTTTATCTTTTATGTTTACAAAGAATACCACAACCAAGATAAAATGTGTGGCATTCAAGGAGATTTGAGCTCTCTCTCTTCCTTTTTTTAAAGTAAGATATCCTGGGTTTGTGTGTTTCAGATGAATCTAGGCCAATGGGACACATACACTGAAGTAATCAATGCATGTGGGTATATTTTGGTGGCCTCCTCTCTTCCCACAAAATTTAAGTCAGTTTTTACAGTTCTTTTCACACACTTATAGAATAAAAAATCATCTCCCCTGAGAGACCCTCCCTAATCACCAGAACTAAATCTGACCATCCTCTTTTGCCACCAAACCAGTCCCTCTCAACCAACTCATCATATTTATTTTCTTCATAGTGCTTATGAGTATCTAAAACTGTCTAGTTTATTTATTTACCTGCTTCTTGCCCACTCCACTCACCCACCGCCAAATATAAGAGTAGGGATTTTTTTCATTTTTGTTCATCGTTGTATTCATTGAGTCCAGCTGTCAGCTTTGCACGTAATTGCCAAGCAATAAATATCTGTTCAGTGAATGAATGAGTTGACAATGGAGTGGACTTGACTTGAAATAGCTTCTCTGAGAGAGAACAATGTGATGTAGTGGGTAGAACTTGGAGCTTTTAGAGGCTTAAAAACAAAGTGAGAGATGCTGAGAAAATCACAATAATTTAGGAACCCGTCCTTAGTCTCCAAAGTAACATGAGTCTTCTACACTTCATGGATCAGGAGCTATCTTGCTAAGAGTTCCATGGAGGCCCTCATCTCTTCTTTGCTTATCTTGTCTAAGCATATTTGCATGTAAGGTGGGATGGCATTTGGTAATATGGGTGGGATGGATGGAAGGCATGTCTAGAAGGGCATGTCTTAACTGTGAGAATTATCCTGGTTCTACTCGGGGTCTCCTGCCACCATATTGATTCCCAATTGGCAGATTAATAATAGATACAGGACATTCCCTGTGGAATACTGCATTGTCAGTTTTGTAGGAATTTATCTGTAATCAGAAGCTCTGGGATATTCTTTTATTCTGTCAAAACTTAATTACAATTTGACAATCTCATTAATATTTATATTTCCAATCTGAAAGGTAGGGATACTAAATTCTGCTAATATATCAATTGTTAGTTTGAGTGAGGACTTATGTTATAAACCACATAAATAGAATATGAAAATGGCATAAAGTGGTGTCTTAAGTTTTTTGACAAATGTAATATATTTCTGGTATAAAAATGTTTAATTAAACTATGTAATCATTTAGTGTCAGAATTGGTGATTCTATACATCAAGCATATATATTTATGAATAATCATAATACTGATCTCTTCAAGTAAAACTGAGAATGGTCTCTTCATTTGCCTTTTCTTTGAACCATTTCCCTTTAGAATGGAAAGTCATAAGTCCATCTTTTAGGACTTTTTGAAACGATTAGATTTTTCAGTTTAAGAGTCACTGTATACAAGGGTCTATGGTGGCAGGCAACAGAGACTATCTCTGGCTGACGGCAATAAAAACAATTCATTGAAATGATATGTAGATTGGAAAATCAAAGCCCTCTCAAAAAAACTGAATTTGAGAGGTCAAGGAATGAGGACCAATGAGGACTCTCTTCAGGGAATCACCGAAGTGAGGAAGAAATGCCATATATTTTCCATCCTGAGGTCACTCAAGACAAACATTTTGAGAAATATATCTGATTGGCTCAATTGAGTCACATGCCCAACCCTCATATGGGTAGAGACCATCTTTAAATAAAAATTTGAAAAATCATAAATACAGAGAGAGTGTTTCTCAGGGGGAAAAAAATTGCCAAACAAACAAACAATAAAAAAGGATGCTGGACAGGTAAAAACACAAACATCCACTATAGTTCCTGAGCTAATCCCATCCGTGTTTCATGTTTTGTTTTCAGAAGTGTGAGAAATAGTCACTTATACCATACACATCACCTTGAGGAATGATAAAAGAATAAACTAAGATTAAATCTTAGTGTTGATTAAGGCACATAACAGTCAGTGCATTACAAAGAAATATTAATTGGTGGTGACAAGGTAGAAAAGTGGAAGGAAACTGATATTTGGAGAGAGCCAAGTACTATGCTAATTATTTTGCAGGAGCCATCATTAATATTCATGATGATTACAGGAGGAAGGCCTGGTGAAACGTATCTTACTGATAGGGAAACTGAGGATCAGAGAGATTAAGTGACTATTTTTTCAAAGTCACATACTTAATAACACACCAACATAATGATGTAGTAGCAGTGTTATATTACTGTCAATACAATTCCAAAGGAAAACAGCATGTAATTGTTAGTCTGCCTTGTTGATGTGATGTTGCTCTTGTCATGGATAATTACTATATAACTCCCCTCTGTTGGACCATGTTATCTTGAGACCTAATAAAATATAAGCATCTCTTTTACTGCCAGTGTTGTTACAATTATGTATATTATCACTGAATAGTATTCTCTTTTCTTGCTAAAAATCTCAGTTGTCATTTTTGTTGGAAACCAGCCATATTGTTTTTAACCTATGTGTCTTAGGTCAGGTTTTCTAGAAGCAGATCTTGAGGCAGAGACTTGGGTTTAAGTGATTTATTGCAGGAGTGTTTTTCAGGAATAAATAAAAATAAGGGAAGTGAGAGAAGCAGAATAGGGAAGGAGAAAGGGTCCAGCAAAGATGTGCTTTCAGATGAAAGTTGCATTCTTTCCTGGTCATCAGGGGACTCTGGAGCCTAAGGCACACTGTAAAATTTTTCTCCCTGGAAGGTGGGGTTATGGGTAATTACCCAGAGGCAGGGAACTGTCAGCCTCTTGAAGACAACATGCATAGGAGCTGAAGGATGGGTGCACCTGCTTGATAAAGGGGGAAATGGGCCAGTCATGAACAGTCCACTGTTGTTTGACATTCAGGAGTTGAATCATTACCTGGCACAACCATGTGGTCAGAAAGAGAGTAGGTCTTTCCTTTCTATTTTCTCTCTTCTTGCAAGAAATTTTCTACTCTTCAGCAAACCTCCTTTCTAACATGCAAGTACAATTCACAGCTGAGCCTTCTCATTTTTGGCAGAAGGGCATGTGTTGTTGGATACCTAAGACAATGTTGAGCCATTGGCTGGGTTTGGACCTGCTTTCATACCTGTAATGGTGGCCTTACCCAGAGGAGAAAGAGAAGCATCAATGCTGTGTACCTACTATGCGTCATGGCTGCCCTCAGCACACTAGTAGCTTAATGATAAAATCTTGTAAAGGAAAATTAGTACCTTTTTTATTTGTTTTCTTAGTTGGCAGAGCTAGGCTAAACATTCATATCCTACTTTTATGGTTCAGGTAGGTAGCTTTGTTTATGTCCCCATTTCCCTTTTCCTTATCTGCCTTTATTGGATTGAGTTTTGTGAACTGAGATACTTTTGTGGTTTAAAAAAGATCAGGCTCTTTAATGCTATTTTAGTGTGCTAACATTGAGGCATTTCTAAGCATGAAGATTTTTAAGGTGGCATAAATAGGTATTTTCTACTATCTTCTATCTTACCACCAAAAGATAGCCTATTTGCACTTATTTTATTTTCACCGAATAAATCTTCAGTGTCGGCCCTATCCTCCAACTCCTTTCTCTTTCCTTAGATCATTGTCAAGTTTAGACCCTTCACACTTCTTCCTGGGGTTTTGTAATAGATGGCTACATGTTTGTCAAAAGCATAATGATTATTTACAGAGAAATCAAATAATAGAAGTCCCTTTAATATAGGAAAAGGTGCAAGACTACATGGAAATGGCTTTACGGAGGTAGAGAGTCTTCACAAAGAATTTGTTGCTGATAATAGGGCCAGACAAATGAGTGAGCTGAATACTTCCTTAAAAATGTATCCTTGCCTTTCTCACACGGAGTTTTGTACTCTGACCTCTCCCAAAATATCTTAGAGGGTCTGGCTATGTGCCTGCTTAACTACTAAGTGCAAGAAATGGAACAAACCCAAACACATTTGCATACTTATGACAAGACTGTTTCTAGAGTTTTTTTATTAAACCCAATTTTTATATCTTTGTTATTTTTTGAGTTGTTTCTTATTTATTTTTTACTTGAAGTTTAACAATTAAATTTACAAAATCAAATTATATCATTTCCTGTTTATGTTTCACTGGTATCCATTATGCAGTTGATTATGGGTGGTGTATAATTCTATGTGTGGATCCATACACAGACACTCAGACTGATTTGCATATTATACCCTGCACACCAAACTCTTTAGAGATTTGTGAACACAACATGCTTTCTCAAACCTCTAAGCATTAACACATGGCATTTTCTCTTTGCTTCAGCCCTACCTATCCCAGCCATCTTCATGTCTTCATGATTGAAATCAAATTTCACCTCTCGATGTAGCTTTCGGTGAATTCCCACAGTCATTCACTGTATCTTCTGTATTTCTATAGCACCTTTTTCATATGTTCATTTTACTAGTTTGTGATTGTTTATTTACATACCTGTTTTTCTTCTGAGATCATGAAGGCAGACATATAAATACACAGGTATAGTTTACCAAGGTTAAACTGATTCTTTTCAAATGATTATACTGGCCAAACACCTTGTAGAACCAGTAGAAATACTGAACCTAGCTGAGACCTAAGGAAACATACTCTTAGGTAGTATTAACTACAAGCAGAATCAGTGATTCTTTGAAGGCCGGCTCTCACGAGAAATCTTTAAGGTAGTAGGACAGCTGCTCTCAGGGGAAGCTCTGGAGTGTGAGACTTATCTGACTTTAAGCAAAGAAGCTTGGCTTGGATCCATTTGATCAGCCACCCACAGGAAAGAGAGTGGTTATAACCTTCCAGGTAACTCTGGGTGAGGTGGCTGCTATAGACTAAAGGCATGCTCCAGAAAAGTTGGAGGCATAGAAACACAAGCCGTATAAAGGAGATCTGGCAGGGACAAAAACAGCATCTGCTACATGTACTCAAATTTTGATAGATGCTAGAGAAGGCAACAGTTCTCATTTGTTGAGAGCTCACTTTTTGCCAAGTGCTATGCTAAGTGCCTTATGTGCGTGAGCCTGGGCCCTTCAGTGGTTTATCCTGGAGTATGTATATTTAAACAACTTTTAGCCAGGTGTAATATCCAACAAGTCTAGTTAGTGAGCCTGGAAGCAATGCCTATGACTATTCCATCAAATTCAAGAAGCTCTAATTGCAAGACACATCATTACTTTATGTTCTATTGTTCTACTAGGAAGGAATACAAAATACTTGCTATTAAATGATAATGCCGTACTTTCATATCCTCCATTATGGGACACAACCTTCTTCCAGAGATGTTGAAATATAAATTTTAAAAGTGTGTATGTAATTTGGACATTTATAAATATTGATGGCCAAATGGCAAGTAGGAAGTAGTTTATGTTTCAAATTTTACAATATTAGATTATTAATTAATTTAATGTCTTTGAAATTAGTTTTACAATGGGATATTTAAAGCAATTATTACTAACTTTAAAAATAATATAGTACAAATAGACTCACAGATACAGAGAACAAACTGATGATTGCCAGATGGGAGGGGCATTGTGGGTTGGGTGAGAAAGGTAAAGGGATTAAGAAGTTCAAGTTGGTAGTTACAAAATATTCACAGGGATGTGAAGTGTAGCATGGGGAATATAGTCAATAATATTGTAATGACTATGTATAGTGCCATGTGGGTATTAGATTTATGGGGGACATCACTTCCTAAGTTACATAACTGTCCAACCACCATGCTATACACCTGGAAATAATATAATATTGAATGTCAATTGTAATTGAAAAATAATATAATATTGAATGTCAATTGAAAATTAAAAAATATATAATTTTATCATCCAAATCTATATTAATCAGAATCATATTGTACTGAAGCAAGTGCAATTTCAAATAGTTTGTCATCTATAAAAAAATCAGTAAGCTATAAAACCAAAAAATTATTTGTAATATCACACTGACATGTTTCTGATAAAAAAATAAGTAAAAATAAAAATAATACAGTACATACAAGGGATTGTAAGAACTATATGTACTTCTAAGTTGATCACAGGAATGGACTTCGGATAGACTCAGCATATACTTTTTAAAACTTACATTTGGTCAAGGACAGCTACATGCAGTCCTCATACATGATCCTTATGTGTTGTATCTGAGAAAAGATTATTAATCACATTTATCAGTTGTTACTCAATGACTACTATGATTTGCTGGAACGATATATACAATATTGAAAATAGGATTTTCTTGTGCATATATTTTTAAACTTTTAGCATAAATTATGAAACCAGCAAGGCTATTGATCATTTCACAAGATTTTTAAATAAATGGGGCCACTCATGCATGATGTTGTATGTCACACTATCTTCAATCCCCATCTATTGCTTCCCTGGTACCTGTCACATTTCAAGAGGTGAAAAATCCAGGAAGACACCATTAATTTGATAAAAACAAGATTTTTGGTTGGTGTAATGGGCCATTCCATTACAAATAGTTGTTTTTCGAATTCTCCAATATTAGTGTGAAAATTGTAAATATTAACAATAAAACATTTTTAAATGAACATTGAGCAACAGCCAAATGAAATGAAACAATCATACTCATAATTTGCTTCAGTTACTTAATTGAAATATGAGAGATTTCTTTATTTAATCTGTGTTGAAAAGGGTTTATTGCCATAGCTAGCTAGTTGCTATCACCAAAATTAAAAACTATATAAATTATACAAAGCTATCCACAGAGAATAGCATAAAAATCACTGCCCCTGCTGAGGACAAAATGATGTCTTTGGTTGAACTGCCAGATACAAAGTAACAGCAAGAGATAAATTATTTTCTGGACCATTATTAAAGGATTAGAGGTGGGTCCCAAATCTCTGTTGACCAGATTCATTTTCTCCTCTATGGTTGGTATGTCTTTATTCAGTTTTGAGTTGTTTGTTCCAGAGAAAATTGCTGCGATGTTAAATAAATCTGAGAGTAACAAAGAAAACAAATCTCATGTATTGTTTTTGTTTGTTTGGTTGGTTTTTTTCTACTACTGTCAGAGAGTCATCTTTGAAATATTTTACAAATTACCAAAATTTTCAATTGTCTGATGCCTAAAGTGATAGAAATACTGAAAAACAGATTTAAAGATAGGTTCAAATTCACTTGTAATTATTAACATTATTAGAATTGAAAATCTAAGTCTTCAGAATTGTTGTGTAAGTGTGGGAGGATTAGTAACAGAGAAAAAGTTTTTATCACATAGTTTTGTCCTTAGATATAAGCTTCAATTTTTCTCCTAAGAAACAATATCTCAAAAAAAGCCAGAAGGATAACCTTTTAAGAGAATGTGAAAGCATCTCTCTGTTGGGCCATATGACTTGGCCCATAGGGAATTGTATCATAGCAAAATTGATTAGCTTTAGATGTTATGAAATTGGGTCATGTCCCACCATCATGATTGATCAGAAACTGTACCAAAATCAGTGAGAATGGGAAAAACCCATGGAAATAACTGCAGAGATTAGATATGTTTTATTGGGCATTGATTCCATCATAGTTTAAATAGGTATTGTTCTTGTTTTTAGTCTGAGTTCAATAGAAATTTATTTTTCAGTTGAAGAGTAAGAGCAATGAAAAGAACCATATTATACATTCTTCTTTTTTATTAATTTTTCTGGTTTTAAAACTAAGGAAAATAGTAGATCAGTTATAGAAGAAAACAAAAAATCGCTTTTATTTCTAGTACTGTGTGATTCATTAATGCATTAGCTTTTACTATGTGCCAGACATTATTCTGGAAACTGAAGTTAGAGCAGTAACTGAAGTAGACACAGTGTGTGTGTGTGTGTGTGTGTGTGTGTGTGTGTGTATGCGTATCAAATATATCAAATGAAAACTCCAAGTTTCTACAGTAACTTACATCTGAAGTTACTGTTGAATAATTATGGAGCTGACAGTTTCATGGGCGGGGGGGACAGAAAATTAAAAAAAATAGTAAATTATTCAGTATGTAAGACGGTGAAAGGAGCGATAAAGAAAAATAGAGTGAGGTCTTCATATCGCACTCAATTTTAGAGAGTGCCATTCATATTCTATTTTATGAGAATCTCATTCCCTGCAACTGTGTAACATGATCCTAGGAGGGAGAGTTGGAGAATCTTGGTGAGTGTGAAAGGAAGAGGTAGGTATTTTGGTTCAATAGCTGGATTGATTGAGAAGGCAGCATTAAAGACTTAAAGATGGTACTATTTAAAGGACAATTGTATTGGCAGTGGGGACATCCTGTGCAAGGAGAAGAGAAAGGTGGGCAAGTCCAAGGATTAGAAAGAAGGCCAGTGTGATTGGACTAGAGTCAGTGCAAGGGAAATAGAAGGAAATGAAGTCTAAATATTAATAGATAGGCATGTGAAATGAATATGATATGCAGCCCCTGGAGAGTTTTGAGCAGAGGACCCTGACTTAAATTTCAAAAGGTTACTCTAGCTGCTGTGTAGAGAATAGGCTACGGGGTACAGAGTGGGTGAAATGGAAGCCAGGAGACCTATTAGGAGGTTAACATAGTAATATAGGTGAAAAATGGTGATGGTTCAGTCCAGGGTGGACACAGTAGTGGTTAGTGTTTAGATTGTGTATATTTTTGGAAAAATAGACAATTAAATTTATTTTCCTGTAACATATGAAGAATAAAAATAACGAAAGTTTTTGGTAGTGTTACCATATGGAATTTATCTGTCTAGTACTTTTGTGTAGATACTTGTGTGTGCTAAGTGTATAAAATATTGTGATATGGCAACCCTATAGCATCTACTAAAGTATGCATTTTTCACTTAATATAACATATAACACATACGCAAATCATATTTTATACATGATAATATAGCATATGTATCATGACAGAAGGATGTTCTATATCCTTAAATACGAGTTGGGAATGTGCTATTTATTTATTTATTTTTTATTTTTTTATTTTATTTTTTTAATTTTAATTTATTAGTTTCAGGTGTACAAGACAAGGTAATACTTAGACGTTCATCATTTATATCCCTCACACTGTGGACGCCCCTCCCCCCATCCACTATCACTCCGACCTCGTACCGAGCCATCACATTATATATATAAAATTATAGTTGGCATTCATTAATGTTCAGCTTCTGGTATACAGTGCCATGATCAGGCATCCACAGTATCCCTGAGGTGGTCTCCCAAATAGGACACATGTCCATTGGATACCCAACAAAATCTTTACAACATTATTGGAATGTGCTATTTAAAACAAAACCTATATAGCATTCCACAAATAGGCTATATCACCCAATACAAAGAATTGAGAACTGGGTGGGTTCTATCAGAGATTGGATGGTGGCTGCTTTCAGAAGTCTTTCAGAGAAGGAATCTGCTTTCAGAGAAGCGTTTGCTGTGTTATTATATTGCTACTTCAGAACTCTTTTGTTTGGAAGATTTGCCAACAAGTTTAAGCTCTCAGTTTATAGAGGGAGCCACGAGTTATCTGGTCAGACCTTTGTTCTTTGCCGGGCAAGGATGCCCTTGTTCAAAGCTAGAAGTGACCCCTCCTACACTGACTGGGCTATGCTATCTGAACATAGCCCTAGACAGGCTGTTCATCATGGTCCCCAGAGTTTCACAGTCTCCCCAGAGATACCTGTGGAATCCAGGTATGTACCTACCTGTACTGTCCCTCCCTGTACTGTCCCTCCAGAAACAGTGGGTGTTATTGGGTTCTGCTGGGATCTTTCTCATATTTATCTCAGACAGGGTGTGCCTGTCACCGTGGTCTGGTTGCCTTCCTTTCAATCTAGTCTATTTCTACCACAGCTAACAGAAACCTCTCCTCCTTTCTGGTACATATGAATGGTTCCTAGTGTGTCTTTTTCTGAACTCTAATATAGGCTTTATCATAGTTTCATGTTGGCAATGATGTCCATGTTCGTAGCAACATTTTGCCTGAAAGTCTCCCAAACAATTTGTGTGTGTGTGTGTGTGTGTGTGTGTGTCAAATGCAAGATCAAATAGAAATCCCAAAGTATACAGTAACTTATTTCTTAAGTTACTTAAGAAATAATTATATTACTTTATTTCTTCATGGCTTTGAAATATGTTTTTATGAGTATTTCAGGCATGTAAAATAAATTTTAATCAGATGTGGAACACATTTTATTAATTAGATAGTATTACAGTTATAGGATGTCTCACTCCTCTCAACTGGAACTTGCCTTTTATTTTGTATTAAAAAGATAAGTACTGTTCACATTTCAACATATACAGCTCATCCTGGAACAAGAATTTCCTAGAGGAAAGCAGGTTAAAGAAGGGAATTATTGATTTACTTGGACGCACTGTGGGCACCACCGGGTATAATCGAGAAAGATATATGAACAAGACTAGGTCCCATTAACTTCTGATTCACGTTAAACAAGAGGAAGGTGACCATGTAACTTGCCCATTGCCAAAACACCATCCAACCTTTAATTCATTGTACACATATTTATGGAATGCCTATGATGTACTGTGTTTCTCCGAAAATAAGACTGGGTCTTATATTAATTTTTGCTTCAAAAGACACATTAGGGCTTATGTTCAGGGGATGTCATCCTGAAAAATCATGCTAGGCCTTATTTTCTGGTTAGGTCTTATTTTCAGGGAAACACGGTATTAGGCACTTGTTCTAGGCTCAAAAGAACCAACAGTGAGTAAAACATAAACACTAGTTACACAGAATTTACTATCTGCTTAAGAGAATAGACAATAAAGTGGCGTAATAAGATAAAGAATTAAATGAAGGTGCAATGCTATAGAAGATAATCAGGAAAAACCTCTTCAATAAGCTGGCATATGTGCAGAGACTGATAGGAAGTGAGGAATTAAATCATGTGGTTAAGTGAGGTAAGCTTGTTTCAGGTAGAGAGAAGTAAAGTGCATGTACGTCCAAGGTGTATGTATGCTGGCCTATTGGAGGAATGGCAAGTAGATGAGTGTGTTTGGGACAGAGTGAGCAGAGGGGCATGGTAGGGGGTGAGGGGCATGAGGCGGTAGTAGGACCTATTGGGTCTTGAATCCATATCACCATAATTTCCTTGTTTCTGTACATCTTGAAGATGTTTATATCTTCCAGAACTCCCTTTTGGAACAGATGTTCCCGGAGAGGCAGGACCTTAAACTTATTATCATGGGAACGTGAATTTTCAGTTAACTTCTTGGAGATTCATGGACAGTTAGCACAAATTTGATTTTTAAAAAATCTAGGTGGTGAATTAAGAAGGGAAAGATAGTATTATTAGAGAATAGAGTATGGTAATGTAAGTCTGAGGGTAACAAGTTAAGTTTATTCAATATTGGAGACAATTGTGTTTCGCCTACCCAAAGTATTTCCCTTTTAATCCTCCTTTTCTTTTCTGGAGGGCTTCAATTTTGGTCTGTAGAACATGCTTCATTCTTCACCGTATGTAGCCATTTGCTCTGAGAAAATGATCTTTTTCCTGGCTAAGAAGGGTGGCATGTCTTGAGGAGTCACAGCCAATCATGATAATTCCATCTCCTTCATCAGTGAATGATTTAGGAAATTGCATGCTGGGGCAGGAGCTTCCAGGAAAGGTTTCTTACATATTTAAGAATATAGGCAGAAAAGGTACGTATATCCAAATGTTGATGGTTGAAGACAACATGGCTGACCCTGCTGCAGCCATTTTCTGACCAGGAAGGTAGATATCAACACTTGTTATGGTTAAGTGATTGGTCCTGGCATCATCTGCTAATATCATGCAAAAATACGTATATATGTTATCCTATCATTTGTAATAAATATAAGAAATCGCCCATAGAATGTCAATAGAGAATCTTAAAATATTATCATTATACATTATGTTCCAATGGAATGACATTTTCAAAGAAAAGGATCACAATATATTGTCAGAAGAAGTACACACAAAAATAAGTATGTATTTTATTTAGATATCAAATATATGGACAGAGATAGAGACAGAAAGAAACATATATATACTCACAGGAAAAAAGAGAGAAGCAAATACACTAAATATTAATAGCAATTAACTCTGGGTCATAGGATCCAATGTGTGAATTTTTGTTTGTTTTTATATAGTTTTGCATTTCAACATTCCACAGTGAAAATAATAAGGCATTTATGGTCAGATAAAAATTACTAATTTTACCAAAATCAAAGAAGGATGATCCAAGTGCCTCACAGGCCCTCTCTCATACAGCTTTTAAAGTATTGCTGTCCTTTCCATGAGCTGAAAGTCTGGGCCCCCAGTTCAACTTTGCCTCAATCTGGCTGCTCTCTTAAGGTCTGGCCTCAATTTGAATACCTTCTGGAAGTTAGAGGTCTAAACACCAGTGCTGTGAAGGACTGGGGAGAATTCCCTTGCAATCTGCTTGGTCACTGCATTTTTCTTTCTCATGTGGCCAACAGGGTAGTCCTGCAGTGAGTAGGAGACTGTCAATTCAAGGAAGTCCTGGCCTTCGGTGGCATCCTGCCCTTGATTTCACGAAGTGGTCTTCACGAAGCCCTCTTGTTATACAGGGCACTACCCACTGGGGATCTATACTAAGCAAGGATGGCAGTGACAGGTCTTACTGCATAAACAGTGTTTTGCACCCCAAGGGCCAGGCAGCATGAGACTTAAGCATGCAGATGACATCGCCAAAATTGCTGCATAGTACAAATTAGGATTCGAGTCAGCTTGAGTCATATGGAGACTTGGGGCCTCTAAGGTAATTTATGGTAAACTGCAGAGGCTAAAATGAGGCAGAATCTGGACTTTTCCACTAGTTGTGAGACTTTGGGAATGACTCCTGAGTCACTGGTCAGGTAAGATACTTAGAGCTATAACAATATTTCAGAATGTATATCAAGGCACAGGCTAAGTTCTCCACCCTATTTCATGACATAGTATGTAATCGGTCAGCCGATATATATATAGTTTGTCTGTCCTGTGATAGAAAATGAATGGGGGATGAACAGGTATGCTATATGTTTATCTGTAGATAGTCTGCTGGTGTGACTGTCAGTGTGGTGATACCCCAAGTTGTCAGAAATTAGTTTCTACCAAATTCAGGGCATGAGGCAAAGGCTTGGGTGCATATAGTATGTTTGGGATGTAATTCTCTGAAGCAGGAGTGATGCAGTTGGGAGAGTGGCAGGAAGAAAGTCCAATGTGATGGTGTATTATCAAGGTCACTGCTAAAATGTTTGTGGAAAAAAAATTTTTAAAGCTAAAATTGGTCAGTGGGGTTCAGTATCACTGAGACACCCTGAGAAGGTACAGAAGGACTTCCAGAACTGTGCCAGCTCCTGTTCTGCACTGGTATAGTATTGCTTTGGTGCAATCACCCTGCACCTCCAGGCTCCACTTGCACAGACGTCCTACACCTCTGGAAGCCACGTCTGGCAGATGGTACTGGAGCATTTGCTTGAGGGGGAGTGCTGTATGCAAGGGGAGCCTGTGCTTGCATGGAACTATTCCCTAGAGCTGAAGTGGCCAAGGGGATATGACACGGGCCACCAAAGTTCCTGGGGTTTTGTCTGTGTATCTAAGAAAAATATACATTAAATTGCAGCCCTAAAAATAGCATTTTGTGGGTTAAAACTTAAGACGAATAGGTTTGGTCTATGTCTGTATTTTAATTTATTTATTGAGTACCTATTATGTTCTAGATGTGCTAAGGAAACAGAAATGGATCAGAAATCTTGTCAGATTCCAGGTTGATACAGGAGATAAACTCATTACAATTAAAAATGTTACTCACTCAAATGGGGTATACATAAGATGCCTAACGTGGTTTCATGGGGAAAGTTGCTTTTATTTCAGACTGAGGAAGACTCTTCAGAGGGAGGTCAGAGTTGGGGTACACATACACACACACACACACACACACACACACGTGTACACGTTTATATGTGTATAAAATTCTTTCAGAGGGCAATAACTGTCTGCTTTATGTGAAATATTTATCCTTATTGTCAAAATTCAAATCTAGAAGCGTTGTAAGATTCACGGAGTACACAATGATCACACAACAGACTGGTTTTAGTGAAAATGTATTTACTTTCCTCCAGTTCACATTTATGCTTTGGATACCACTGTATTTTTTGGTTTCCAAGTAGTTACTTATGTTCATGGAAAAAATCAAAAGCGTCCATGAAGCTTATTCCTAGGTTAGAATTTGTATTCGGCCAAAGAAAACCTTTGCACCTGCCACTGAAATGCATCCACTTCTGGGGTGGAATGCACCAGCTGTTCCCCAGCCTCCAACGGCACGCCAGGCAGTTCAAAACTGAGAATGAGGCATCATATCCCAGGCAGATGAAACTGGTGGGGAAATTTCAAGTCGACAGAATGCAATTACCCAAATTGAAATTAGGCCAGGGGCATATCAGGAGGCCCTTCCCATCTGTTGGGGAAAAGGATCACCAGATATTTCACAAGGGCAAGTGGTCAGGATCTTTATTCTAGGAGTCATTTCAAAGGCAGGCACTTAAAAAAAAAAGAAAAGAAAGGAAAACTGTACCTGGTATAAAAATCATATCCCTTCAGTGAAAAATAAATAACGTGAAAGTCTTGAGAAGATCAGTCTTTTCCTGTTTTTGGAGGAAAGAAGTGTTTATGGATGGGGAGCTTAAATATTTCTACATCAGCTCTTCTTACCAAGGACAAGGTATAATGGACAATTGGTTTTCCTGGAACTGGCAAAAAGAGATTTCCCAAACCAAACATATTGAATGCTTTACATTTATCCCTGGTCATAATAGATAGATCCTTTCAGCATGAACCTGTGGAACAATGCTGTATGGTTTTTCTACAGAACTTGACACAAGCGTTGTTTCTTTACCAAGAAACTAAACTAATTTTTAGAGTCTGTTGCAAAAATAAATAAGCTGAAGTTGGGCAGTGGCCTTTAATATTTGTAGCAAAAATGTGTGACGATTGCACATGGAATCCACAGGTCCATGCCTGTGTCCCATCCCTGGTAACGTGTATCTCTCTCAGGAGGGAATAGAAGAATCTACATATTGTCCATGCCAATATGAACCTAACATTGGCATAAGCTCCCGACACCCCTAGTCAGAGAGAAATGAAGAGTAGGCATCTCACACCAGGTCACGGTTTGAGGGGAATCTATCTCACTGAGAAATAGACTGGCTTCCCTCTGTTCTGGTCAATAATTTGCCCTCTTTTATGGACATAGAATTCAGCGTTTGCAGCCTAAGGGAGGAATAACAAGAGGTATCTCCAGGTCAGAGGTCTCCTTTTCCAGCTGCTGCTTTTTGGAGATACCCTGAGATCCCTGGATTCCTTCATGCCACTCTCCAAAGCAGGGTTCCTGTGCCCTCCCTGCAAGAGGTTTTTGCTCTCATACTGCCAGTCCTGAAAAGCTCACTTCCCTTTCCCACTGGATGTATAGAGAAAGGAAAGGAGATAAACTGGGAAAGGGTCTTATTCAGCATGAAGAAAATGTTTCCTTTGTTGGAGAGGTTCACGTCTAACTCTGTTTGCTTGCCAGGGCAGCATGCTGGGGAACCTGACAAAATGGTCATGGCTGGAGTGGGTGACACAAAGTTAACTATCATATTTAATGCAACTGTCCACTGGGAGGGAAGAAGCCACATGTAGGCCACCTACACACTGAGTTACTTGCAGGATCTCCGTTCCCTCCCTTCCCCCTTCCCCCTCACTAGCCCCCCCACCCATAATGTCACAATTTACCTGTCACTGTGGCAGTTAAGATATCAGTAGTACCAGAGTGCCAGGACCATCACACTAGTTTCTCCACCCTATAGTGCCAAACTGTCCCAGAAATTTCCCTAAGATGAGCTGAGTCCAACCAGTGGCCCATCCTAGTCAGACATGGGCACTGTTCTTAGCTCTGAAGAGATGTGTGAGCTTTAGATTGTACTTGTTAAATACTGACCTGAGCTTCACCACTTTTTTTAAATTTATTGGTCAGAATAAATAATCTAACTTCTTTTATTCCCCCTTTCTTGATCATTTGTAAGTAACAAAGTTTATCTCTCAAAGAGGAAAACAGAAAGCATATTAGTTAAGCTTGAACCTGAGCTCTGCTAAAGTTAAAAATGTGGCATTATTATTTAGAGGTTTAGCTTGCACTAATTACCTCTTAGTTTTACTTGACCTATGGAACAAGCCACCTTCTGCACATTTTATGTGAAAGCTGGTTTTCTGAAAGGATGAAAGTTGGCAAAGCAGGGAATGAAATAAGGTACTAAATTTTATTTCCTACTAAATAATTCTCCTCAAGGTGGGTAAACTTTTAGTAGTTAAATTGCTAAAAATGAAGATTCTCCTCTGCAAGAACAAATCTCCGAGTGACAATTATTTGTCTGTGTTCGTAGCATTTATGGGTCTCAGTAAACAGTCAGTACATTTATGTTCCTCCCATTACCTCCGGTCATAAACTTCCTTAAAGAAAAACGAATAATTATGTTTCCTGACTATATAATGAGCATCAACATTCAGCATACTGGCAGCCTCTGGATGCGATGGATGGTGGATCTAGACTTCCAGAGATTAAACTGTTTCGAGGTACTGGCAAAAGTGTCAGGCTAATCGTATGGCCATGATTTAGTGCCGTTCATGGAGATGTCATCTCTGGAAGGCAAATTATAATATGTGGGGCTATTTTTGGATTTGGGGCCTCCCAGCACGCAGCTGCTGGGACTGGCTGGGCGTTACATAGAGCGCCTGACTGAAGAGTGTGCACCTTGTGCTGTGGGAGTAAGCCTGGCCACTCATTCAGGGGCCAGCCAGTGTACCCCAGTAGCCCTGGGGATGCAGTCTCATCAACAAGTGTGTCCTGGCATTGTGGAATATCAGAGTCAGAAATGGATCTTACACGCCCTATATCCAACCTGCATTTTCCACACAAGGTAACTGAGGCTCCTTCTGGAGAATCCATCTTTCCAGGCTCAGTCATTCAGAGCCGAGAAGCCCCTCACATCCTAGCTTTGGGTATTGTACTCTTATATATCTTCCCTGAGGTCAAAAAAGGTGGCATGGGTTAGAGGGTAAGGGAGAGACACAGAAAAGAAAGTAAGTTAGGCAAAAAGAAAGGTATGATTAATATTTCCAATCCTCTTGACACTCAAACCTGGAAAACCAAAAATGTCCCTTCATTGAGTCTCCCTTAAGAGAAGTCAACCACAATCGTATGCCCACTATGAATCCATACCATGTTCCAGGAGCTCTGTTTTTGTTGTAATTTTAAACAGGTTTCCGTTTTTTTGTTGTTGTTTTGTTTTAGCATGAGGGATTTTTTTCCCAAAACTGTTATTCACCACAATAAAGTGCCTAAGAAGAATGAGATGGCCTGATCCCCCCTCCCTGATATTAGAAAGTTCCAATTTAGAGAACTGGACAAATGTGCAAAACACGAGAGGAAAGGGGAGGAAGGTCAGTGCTACCCAAAGTGTGGTCCACAGACAGGTGCTGGTCAGCAGACTTGTGTGTCGATTGCCAGCAAGTACAAGGATCTAGATTAAGTGTCTAGCAACTAAGTTTTATAGCAATTTGTCAGAAGAGTTTTATGTCTCTCGTCTCTAAATAATAAAAATTTGGACTGTTTTCTTGAAACCCTGCTTTTTGCATTTCACTTTCTAGTAATTTCTAATGTAGAAGATCCTGACAATTAAGTTCACAAACTCATCCTAGAAACTACGGTCACCTTCAAAGGACTCCTCTTAGGAAGCTGTGCACTGATGCCAGCGCCTAGTCCACTCTTTAAAGCAATTTTGGAACTCTTTTTCTGGAATGGCCATCAGAGCTGTCGTAATTGGCTCATGTGATTGTGGGGCTGGCAAATAAAAAAAAAAAACCAAAAACAGCAGGTTAAATTGGCAGTCTGGAGACATGGGGAGTCCAAAGGCTTGTTGAGTCCAAAGGTAGTCTCGAGATAGAATTCCTTCCTTCTTGGAGGATCTCAGCCTTTATTCTTAAAGTCTTCAACTGATTGGGTGGGACCCACCCACATTATGGAGAACGATGTGCTTTATTCAAAGGCTACTGATTTAAATGTTAATCACATCTAAAAAATACTTCACAGCATCATCTAGACTCGTCTTTGATGGGACACCACAGCCTACCCAAGTTGACATGTACAATTCACCATCACGCCTGACATCCAAATACAGTCTATGCTATTTGACAGAAGGCCATGTTCTTTCTTTCCAGTTGTCTGTCTGTTCAACACCATCTGTTTCTATGAAGACACACTGACTTATTTAAGACTTTTATGTGGACTGTGATTTTTCTGCTTTAAGTACAAAGATTATCTCATCCAATTTTGATATGAAGCATTTACAATTTCAATCAGCGATACTGAGCAGAAAGCCTGGGATTGAGCTCGATACAGAAATGAGTCAGAAATAGTCCTCTACCGTGTTATACCTGGGTGAACTTGGATAGGGTAGTGAAACCCCCTCCATCTCCATTTTCTCAATTGTAAAATCTGAAAAGTCATACTGACTTTCCAGGTACTCGTGAGTTTTAACTGAGGAAACGTTTATAAACTTCTCTTCCAGAGTCTAGTATGTAGGAAGCCATTTGTATTTTAGTGCATTTCTTACTTCACGTTCTTTCTTTCTTAACTACTCAACCCCACACCGCAGTGCTCACACAATAGTCAGCACAAAAAACACACCCTTTCCCTCCTTCACACACTCAGTACTGTAGCAGTTCTCCTAGAAAAGTTTTTACTTTTTGAACATACGTCTCATTTTACCCTTTTATTGTTTCATAAAGTGTCATACATTCATCGCTGGTAGATAAATGAGATGATGTTAGGTGATCATTTTATTCATTTACTTAAATAAACCTTTAAGTGTGTATTTCATCCCAAGTACTGTTCTAGGTGCTGAGGATTTAGCAATGAACATGACAGATATATCCTGTGCCCTTGTGGACCTTAGATATTAGTGGGGGAGGTACTCAAACAAGCAAACCCACAAATACAGACTCCAGCTACAAGTAATGTCATGTTAGTCAGGGTAAGCTAGGTGATACTGCGGTGACGTCACAAAATCTCAATAGCATCGTACAACAAAGGTTGATTTTTCGCTCATGACAAGTCAGTGGCTGGTCCAGGTGACTATTCAGGGGTAGTCCTTTCAGCCTTCCAAGATGCTTTCTCCATATCAGTTCAGATTCCATCAGAGAAGAAAGGGCTGGAGAATTAAAGAGCAAAAGTTAAAAGCTTTCAAATGTGTCAACTCTGCTTCATATTTTATTGGCAATAGCAAGCCACGTGGTCATGCCTCCTTTCAGAGAAGTGAAAAAAATGTGAGTCTTGGTAATCCTAGTGGTAAACTGGAAAACCAGATGTATTAAGTGCTACAAAAAAAAAAAATGTATATAGAGAGTCAGAGGATAGTGTGTACTGTTTTGAAAAGGTACTAGAAACCAAATAAACATGAGCTTTCATGTGTATTACTGTTTCAAATTATAATAAAGTTGCATTATGGAAAGAAAACTGAGTTAACTTAAACAAAATGATTTAATAACTTTTGTTGAAAATCGGTGTTCAGATATGAGAAAAACATTAAGGTCGTGTATGAACGGTTGACGTTTGATAGCTACTGAATGGCTAAGTCTACCTGAGGACAAGGTTGAGAAGATAGTGGAATGCTCGGTTATTTAGGCACATAGTAGATGATCAATAAAACTTTGTTGAAGTTAATTTTCATTGTTTTGAATTATTTTTGCTTTTATACTTGATTAATGTTCTTCAACTATAGTCCATTATGATTTTATCGTGAAGTTTGAAATTTTCTTTCAAGGCTAAATTTGATTGTTTTTATCTACATTAATGTTTTTATATTCTACTACAATTTAAATTTGGACCATGCATGCTTGAATTACTACTAGTGTCTTTCTCCTAATTTGTCTCAAGTATTTTCTTAAACCATTAACCAATGGTCACTAGGAGAAAGAAAGCCGTAACATTGCTTTAATACTGGAATTTGCAATCAACCATCTTTCTTTTTTTTTTTTTTAAGCAACTTTTATGTTTATAGTCCTTTGGTAATTGCTGTGTTTGAAAGGGATTTCACAAATTTGAACAAAGAAGGCAGACAGTGCCAAATTAAAAACAAAACAAAACAAAACAAAAACTATTCAAGGTACTGAATGGTTTTCTTGAAGATAGAATAGTATACTTGCTTTCAAAGATAGTACAATTATTATTATTTTTTCTTATATCAGCCCTGTTCTTTTCCTTTGCTTTTGACTAAATCTTTGTAATTTAAAAAATAAATCACTCAAAGAGAGGACAATTTTTCTTGGAGTGGGTCGGTCAAGGGCAAATGAGAAGACAGTTTCCATGTCTACCCAACTGACTCTTATTTGAGCACCATCACTTCTCCACCTCTGGATACAATGGTATGTCTGAGACATCGTCTCAATCACGTTAACCAAGAACTTGTCTTAAATGAGTGCCTCTCCAGTCTGTGTGGTGAGTCACGTGAATCTAAAAGAGTCCATGCCCTTTGATGCAGTTTACTGCTCTTAAATTTGTACAAAATTTATTGGTTAGTTGGCAAATGGGACACAGCTGGCTTCTGATTTAGAGAGTGCCTTAAACTAGTTACCTCCTACATTAACTTGATCATTTAAATGGCAAGCATTACTGCTCCAACAGAGCAAGCATGATATAAAAACTATTTCTTACACGAGTATCTTCCCTCCCAAATTGCCATAGATACTTGTATCCTGAGGGAAAATATAAATAAATAAATAAATAAATAAATAAATAAATAAATAAATAAATAAATAAATAAAAACATGGGTTTTACCATCCTCACAAATGGTAAACCATCTTTGCATTATTTAAGAAAAGCTAAAAATGTTCAGTGAATGATGTTAGGCTAATGACAATTGATGCCCAGAACATAACACTAATCCAAGAAAACAGAATAGCATTTTGAAAGTGACAGTTTGTGTAGAGATTGTAGATAGCATCAACACATGCTGGGAACTTTACATATAAGTGGACTATTGCTTGGATTGAGGAGTTATTTATTTTGCCTTCCATTTGTAAATAAGACAATGTTTCTTTCCCTTCAAGGAATATCTAGACCACTTAATAAAAGAATACTGATGTCCTTTGTCCATAGTGGGAAAATTGGCAGAAGCATTCCAGGATGCTGATCATATAGGTCATAGAATTTGGAGGAACCTCAACTGTCATTTAGGAGGTCAGCATTCCATAGTTGAAGATGACTAGATCTTGAGTCAGAATATTTGGAGAGAGTCCTGGTTATAGACTATCAACTGTCACTAACTTAGCTTTCCACACCAAGTTCTCACCACGGCTTGTATGGTCTCTTCTCAGGGTACCTCTCCAACATCATTTTTATAGACCACTCCTCACTTGCTCAGTTCCATCCCCTGCACTATGTCTCACACATCCCAAAGACACATTCCTGCTGCCAGGCTTTCTATACTTGCTGTCCCTCTGCTGGGAATGCTCTTCCCCCAGATGCAGGCTGACATATTTGGAGCACATCCAGTATATTCCATGGTTGTTATAATAATGATTCACATGTTTATCTTGGTGAATCCTCACAGTCACTGTGTGAAGTGGGTAGTGACATTGAGTGGGTGAGAAAATGGAGGTAGCGTGGTTCAGCAGAGGCTGGACTGGACCACGGCAATTTGTGTGGGCACCAAAGGTTGCACACTACGTACTCTCATAGTATACAATACCCAGCACGTGGTTTAACCTCTTCCTTTAACCGGACAGCATTTCCTGACTATCCTATTTGAGGTGGAATCCCTGTGACTGTTTTTCTTTCCTGAGCTTTACATTTTCGTAACAGCACTAAATATCACCTGCTCTTTTGTTGCCTATTTACCTTGCTTCTTCCTTTGCTTATCTCCCCCAACACACTAGAGTATACTCTTCATAAAGGAAGGGCCTTGTTCTGATCTGTGTATCGCCATATCCTCCACACCCAGAAATGTACTAGAAGAAGAATATGAGTTGGGTTAGCACTATCATTTTTTAAGATGTCTTATTCATCAAACATTTACAGAGCATGCGTTTTGTGCCAGACACCACCCCAGTTTTGGAAATATGAAGGTGAACAAGAGTGATGGGAACTCCTACTTCCCTGTTTTTCCTGTTGCTTTCAGAGAATCATTGAAGACACATGCAATTAACAAGCAGTTACATAGGATAAGTACAATATTAGGGCAAATGAAAGGTGCAATGGGGAAGCGAGGGTTCAGGGAAAGTGACTCTGTAGCGGAGACCTAAAAGAGGGCCCGAAGGGTCAGAGACTGCACTTTGAACAGACAGAGGGAAATGACAGAAGGCCCTGAGAGAGTAATTTCCAGTCCTAAAAGCAGTTCACTGTGACTCAGGTATAGAATGTAAGGGGCAGAGTTTAGGGTCTGAGTCTGGAGAAAGAAGTGGGGTTTTCAAGTGTCTTGAAAACCATTCCAAGAGTCGGGACTTTATTGTCTCAGCAGGGAGAGGCCACTGGCGTATTTTTAAATCATTTGCGGTTTTATTTAGTATCTGATTGAGTTTACCACCTTCAGCCAGGTAAGGTGGCACTATTTCCATTGTCTGGATGAGACAACTGAGGCCCAGAATAATACATTTAAACATCAGTGGCGTTGATTTCATTTTCTCAGTTACAATGCTATCAGGGTTCCCCACTCGTACCCTCCCACTCTCTCTCCTTCCTTCTGATTGTCGTACTTGTCAGGAGTCAAACATAAAACTCTTTACTCACTGTTCTTATCGTTCTCCAAGGAACATACATGCACTCACACAGCATCCAGAAACTAGACCCCTGAGCAGAAGCCACTTGTCTCAGGGCTGGTGGGGCTTGTATGTGGATGGGTGCCACATTGTGCACTGGACCCAGATTCTCTGTTCTGCTTGACTGGGAAGCTGGATTTGTACCAGGAACCTTCTATCTGAAAAGGCGACTCTGGCCTGGGGAGAACAGAGCCCACTTGACAAAGTAGAGAAGAGCTGAATATCAGCCTGCCCGATATTTGGGCATGCGTGAGCACTCGACAGCAAAACACAGCTGGCACGTCTAATTTTAGCCTTGCCCGCCTTGAAAAGGGACCCTTTAAGGAAATATATTTTCTCGGAAACAATTTGTATTATAATGCAGCAGCTGATAGACATGTCAGAATATTACTTATTATTAGTGGGGAAAAACCCTGCCAAGAAATTATGATTTTTGTTCTTTTTGTGGATGTGACAATCTCCATAAAGTGTTTCTAGCATCCGTGAATCAAAATAATCATACAGGGCTAGACAATGAGAGATCTGGTGATTTTATTTATAAAGAAGTGCATACATCTGAGGGAACACCTCTTTTGATTTTCACAAAATGGTAGTAATAAGAATGATTATTCTGCTATGATCAGTTGGTCATTGTGATCTGTGATGCTTGTTAATAGTAGTCCTGGAGTAGACTCTAAAATTGCTTCAAAACTTAGCATCTTCCATGTCTTCCAAGAAGTAAAAGGTTAGTTTCTAAACCAGGTCTTGGATTCATCTGGCTTTAGTGTGTTAATAGGTTTTGAAAGCAACCGGGCACACTTTTTGCGTTTTTGCCAGCAAGGTTAGTCCTTCTGCCTTCCCCGCTCCCCTTCACTCTCCTCCCTTCATCCTCTCTTCCCTCCCATGGTCTTCAGTGTTTTGTTTAGCAGTGTAGCTTACCTTTAAACTTGGCACGAAGAGAAAAGAAGGCAGCTTTTCTGTGGAGTAGATGGAGGGAAGGATAAGAACTGAGCCACCGCCCGCATCTGAGTTCCCTGGGTTCAGTTCCAGCGGCAGCAGCTTTGCTGCAAAAATCGCTTTGCTATTCGAGATAGCCAGCAGAGGGAATCGGAACTTTGCTTGCAGCAGGGGCTGAAGCAGCTTTTTTTTTTCTTTTTTTTTTTCTTGGAGGAAATACTGCAGCCTTCTGGACTGCGTACGCTGCTCCCTGGAGAGGCTCTCTCGGTTCCACCCACCGGCTGGAAGGAGGGGAAGTGAATGAAAGGACAGGACAAGCCCCGAACACCATGTCACTCTGGGAGGGAGACAGCAGCAACTAAGCTGTGCAAGGTTTTTTTTTTTTTTTTTTTTTTCTTCCCCTTTTCTTTTTCTTTCTTTCTCCCCCCCCCTTTCTTTTTCTTCTTTCTTTCTCTTCCTTTCTTTTTATTTTCTTTTTTTTTAAGGTGAGGAAAGAGACACACAGGAGACAGGAAGCTGATCTGCAAGGATTCGGAGTTATGTTAAAAGGACTTTGATTTTTTTTTTTTTTTCCTTTACAAACGCTGGCAATTGACATCACTACAGACAGCCTGACAGAGAACAAACTGCCTCATCCCAAGTGGACCCCGGCAGCTGGGGGAAGGCAGGCAAGATCTGGGAAAGCTGTGTGTGGATTTTTTCCGACCGATCCCACTCTTTTTTTTTTTTTTTGGTGTGTTTCTTTTTTAATATTCTTGCTGTGTTGGAACTAGTGAGTGGTGGAAGACCGGGAATCTCGGAAGCCTCATCAGTCATCGGGACTGTCAGGAATAGTGGTTTAAGAGGAAGCTCGGCCTGGGGCACTATACCCTGTCATCCAGTTCCCTGCCTCGGAGGTAAAGATTCCAGCTACATGGGCAAACGCCTGGACCAGCCACAAATGTACCCCCAGTACACTTACTACTATCCTCATTATCTCCAAACCAAGGTATGGCTTGACCCACAGTCTGGCAATCAGTGTGCTATCCTGCACTTGGGATGGGAAACAGACAGGCATGTGATTATTTACCTCCCCCCCCCCCATCACCTCTTCCTGCTTCTTTGAAATTAGTAACATACCAGTGGAGTTAATGAGGCAGAGGAGAAAATAGGAAGAAAGCAAGCCCGGGATTGTGGCATTCTCTTCAAGGGGAGATAATAGTTTCACTCCAGTTCTTTTGTTGTTATTTGGCAGCATAACTGTTCCTGATGTCTATAAAGTCCTTTGCAGATGGGCAGGGTTGTTAGAAAGGAGATCCTAACAGTGATTATGAGGCACAAGAATACAATTTCAGGGGCTTTTCTGGTGAGCTGTTCTTTCTTTGTGGCTCTAAAAGATTTTTTCCCCCTGTATAGGACACGCCAGGGTGGGGGCAACAAACTTTTATTCGCCGAGTATAGAATGAAAGCAGAGTGTTGAAGGGATAGGACAGCTAATTAAAGTCTCTTGGAGTTTGTTTGGGTGTATTTTCGGTTATTTGCTTTTTTTCTATTTGCTTTATATCCTTTATTTTACATTGAGGATGATCCGGATGCTAGAGACTGAATTTTGGAGGTTTACAATAGGTGTTCCTTACTTTTCGAAGCTCTGTTTTTCTGTGTTGGCTACCATCAGGAGGCTCGGGTCTTGACAGGATGAAATGTAACTGATGGTAATTGGACATGAATTGGTTAAATGCTCCAGGCTTTTAAGTGTGTGCTCAGATGATCATTAGGGGGGCAGTGGCCAGCCCAGTAACTAAGCCATGGGCAGTGCGAACCATGAACTTTATCTTGCAGTTCAGAAAAGCGAGACTCTCAGGTGTGAAATCACGGCTCCAATTTGTCAGTTAAATTGGACTTGATTTGGGGGAAAAAATGTTGGTAGAGTTCCCACCTTGAAGGCATGGATTGTATCCCTTTACAGAGGATATTATTTTGTATTGCATTTGCCAGACTCCACAGTCTTCTTAATAAATAAATATGCTGAGCGTGAACAAGGCGAGCCTGAGTGATCTGGGCTGTCACCAGTACTCGTTGATGTAATTAGGGTTTGGTAATTCACGCTGTAGTTATCTCTCATGTATTGTGTCTCATCAAACAATGCCTACTTGTGAATCAGGCAGCAGACTTTCAATATTATATTAAAGAGTGCTGGTTTTATGTCTTTCTTTTCCCATCGCTCTATGATTCACCCTGCCCCTCCAAGGTCGACTCACATGGCTTTTTGCCTTTGTGAGCATTTAGTTTGTGCGGCTGCTGCTTAAATAGACCAGCCCTTCTGCTCCAGTGTCTTGAGTTTTAACTCTTTGGGGATTGGGTAGAGAACACTGCCTGCCTTCCTCAAGGAAATGGCAAAGCAAGGACAAGTTAAAAAGGGGAAATTATAATCATTTCTCATCCCCCCACAGAAAAACAAAAACAACATACTCAAGGATTGCATGAAAATATCAGACATTCCATCCCTTTTACTCATTTGGCTAAATTTTTCCAAATGTTTCAAAATTCACGATTTCTTTTTGGTCCTTGTTTTCTACCATGAAGTATGTTCAGGAAAAAAACAAAACAAAACCAAAAACACAATACTTTAGATCAAAATGAACGGAATAATTGCTTTTCTGCTTGAGATTTCTTTTAACCTATTACTAGCAGGAAATAATGTCATGCAGATTATATTATAGACAGGATGCTGGATGAGTTACACTGGTGGAAAGTTTTGTGTGTGTATGTGTGTGTGTGTGTGTGTGAGAGAGAGAGAGAGAGAGAGAGAGAGAGAGAGAGAGAGAGAGAGAGAGAGAGAGAGAGAGAGAGAGACTGTGGTAAAGAGGGAAAGTGGAGTGGTAAGGGAAAAGAGGAGAGCCTGAAAAATATAGAGGGGCTTTTAAAATAAAAGCTGTTTTGGGGTCCTATATAGTTTAGTGTTGTGTAGACAGGCAGCATCTGGATCTTGTTACTTTCAAGCTAGTCAAAGCCATCAACTTCTGGAACATTTTTAAAGAAGTTAGATCCATTAGGCGACCTAAGCTGATATTGAGGTAATCAGATCAGGGTGGTAGGGAATAAAAGATCAGCTACTTTGGTTATTGTGGTAGCTCATATTGATTATTATGTTGTAAAATTTCGACAGTTCTGTGAAGTTGTTGAATATTGTTACAGCGGCTCGGGAATGACAGACATTAATATCATCCCCAGAAGCTAAAGATGTGAACATGTGCCCTGTTTTGAAACTTGGGCACACAAAGAATGGGAAGAAGGGTCAATGTACAATCATATTTTAAAAGGTGAAGACTTTCTGACAATGTTAGTACTATATAAAAAAGTACTATCATGCCTCAGTATAGCATGAAAACCACTGGGTTATGTCAGTATTAGTTTTTACCCCTTTTACACTTATATCTCAAAATATAATCTGTAATAAAGAAATACATGTTGCTCATATCAATTGGTGAGTCTAGGTGGAATTCATAATATCCACTGTGTTCTAGCCTGGACTTGTACTTATAATCTTACTTTTAAATCAGTGCTATTTAAAATGATGCTGCTATATAAAGAATATTTATGGTTGATAAAAATAGCATTCTATGGTTCATAATAACAGTCATACTCTGGTGATATCATACCTTAAACTGTTTTCTAAATTCAGATGTTTTTCTATTATTCACAAAAGCTATTTAACGACATTAGTTTTGGGTGAACAATTTTCATGGGATTTTAAGAATTGAAATGTTTATTATTGTGTTCATTAAGAAAATGCAAAAATGTGGAAACTTCTCTTTCTTCTTAAATATGTGTGTTAGATACAGCTGCTACTTTCTTATGATAACGCAAAATGAAAATGGGGTTTTTAAGTAAATGCAAGTGCTTTCCCTTTTCTCAAATGCAATTAATGTGTTAGAAAAACTTTGACACTTCTGTGCCTTCTCTGCTTCTCTTATTTTCCCATTATAGTAAAACAAATTTCTTAAATTTGTTGCTTTAAAAAAGAATAGAAATAAGATATTTATGCTTTTGTCCCTTAGGATAGTTTTCCAAGTACTTAAAATGTTATATTAGAAAAGTTTATGTGTAAGTTAAATAAAATGAAAACTCAGTGGCTGACTTGTAGCTATACCTTGTAGCAATATTGTTATCCTATGCTTACTCTTCCAGACCTCTCATTAAAAGTTCTTAGTTGTTAATTTTCTTTTTGACCAACTTTTTTTTTCCCTACCAAGAAAAGCAATTTCAAAAAGGAATATTGCTTTTGGTTATGGAGTAATGCAGAAATCTTGGTGACATGTCATAATATTTAAATAAGAGACGTAACTGGATTGAGAGAGAGAGAGAGAGAGAGAGAGAGAGAGAGAGAGAGAGAGAGATCATCAAAAACAAATTTGCTGTTGGGAGGCCACCCAAAATAATCAGCAAATTTTAGAGAAAGGGGACTTAAAAATAGTTCATTAGCGTAATGATAATATACATAACGATGTTTGATTGCGTTGTAACCTAATATTGCACAAGAATTTTGTCACAGCCCATTCAAGGCAACAGACTTGTTGCTACTGCATTTTGAGACCCAGGGTGAATTTCAGTCTGAATTTGAGGTAGTTTGGGGGTTTCCTTGGAAAAACAAGTACGTTGCACAAGAAAAACTGAAAAAGGGTGAAACATGGTCCCAGCCTGGTGAATTGATATTTTGCTGATGAGAAATAAGTATTTCTCTCATATGTGATATTTGGAAAACTTCAGTCATCTTTATAAAAGCTTGTAATTCGCCCAAGCACACACAGCAAGCTTGTATTCCCTCCTGTACCACACCCTTACCAGTCCACTGTATTTGTTTCAATCCAGGGCACAGTTTCTAATCACATTGCTCTCACATCAGTCTACTGCATTCCCATCTGCTTTCGCAGAAGATCATGAAACAAGGCTTCAGACTATGGGACCCTGACGGAGTTTCTTTGGCTGGTGGTACTCAGATTGTGTTCAGAGCCCGGTGTGAAGTTGGGGTCAGGTGTAAGGAGTAATCCATCAACCCCACACTGCTTTCAGGCTGAATTTCCAACCATCTGCAGTCTTGACTGCCTCCTGTCTCTACAAATCTAGCTGGAGCCCAACCGATTGTGCCATAGAAAGAGCAAACACTTGAAAACACAAGGGCTGAGGAGTAGGCAAAGGAATAGAGAGGCTGCTGTGGGTCAAAGGCTGTTCTTAAAGATGTGAATGTACAGATCCTTCAAAAACAAAACAACCCCTTAACACACTTCTTGCACATGAAAATGTAGAAAATCTTGCCGAGGGAGGGAATCAGTTTAGAATTTCCTTAGTACTTCCTGTCCAGATTTGCATTGATAGCCAGGGTTGGTAACTTGCCAGTTTTAAAACAGCCTTGAAAACTCCCAAGTTCTGTTTTCCTTTGAAAGGCTGAAACATACAAAACTGGTTTTCTAAAAACTCTTTCAGCATTTGAAATTTTAGGTACCACTCCAAATATTTAGTTCGCTTCAGGGGGGTAACATGATAGCATGAAACTATGATAAACCTTGTTTGTCTCATTTTAGAATGTATACAATTTTAATTGGTATTAAATAAGAGAAAAATGGAAACAAGGGGCCACCCTTCCTTTTCAGTTTTTTTTTTCCCTCTTTATTCCCCCAAATCTTTATTATCACTGGAATTGTCTTTTCGTTGCTATAATGTAGTCAATGTTTTTACAACACTGAGTTCAGTTCCTACTTAAAAGGAGTAGAAATGTAAAAAGTTCATGTTTTTTCCCCAGAATAATTCCAAACTTAAGGGAAACACCATGTGTATATCTTTTAATAGTATCTTTCTAACATATTTTTCTTTCACTTTCTCTCAATTTGGAAAAACAATAACAGAATTATAACCCAAGGTTATTTCCATGAAGTAATAAAATCTGAGGGTTGGAGGTTGGGGCGATTTTCAGGGAAGGAGGCAAAAGAAGACAAGGAAGGATGTTAAGTTCATTCCAGGTCTTTCTGGCTCCAGGAATTCTGGAAAGCTTCATTTTTGCACTAATATGATTTTACACAATTCTTTTTGACATTATCAGTCTTTTTGGCAGAGAACGGGCTCAGTCACAATTATGCCTATGCCAAATTCTAAGAAAACCCGTCTTTTCCTTTAAAAGAAAATCTTTTCAGTATTGGACTTCTTATTCAGAGTAAATGGTTGATGTTTATCCAAAATTGGCTTCGAGTACTACATTAAAATTGTGTTTTGTAACAGTCTCATAAGCCACAGCTGTATGTGATTAAATAGTGTAATATCAAAAGCATGTGAGAATAGACATTTTTATGCTATAGCTGTTGCACAGCAAGAGTACAGATGGAGCTGAAGGGAGACCAAGAGCAAAAACTTATTCATGTGTTGTAATACGTGTGTTGAAGATATATGTTACTATTTGTGCAGTAGGTGGAAAAATGCTGAACCATTTTGATGTGATTAAAAAATATAATTTTTCAAAATGGAAACAGAATTATAATATATATTTTCATTTTAAATATGTAGTGTCATTTAATTAGAAAACACATAGTTACTGAGTAGGACTGAAACCGATGAGAAGATCAAAATTACTCCCAGGGAGCTCACCTTCAACGAGCAAAGTGACTTTCTCATTTTTGTTTTGAAATTATAAATGTTTTTCTTCCTTTTTGCTACTTTCTGTGGAACGATTGTAAGAAAACCTTCATGCCATGTATCCCTAATCAAAAGAGTGATAGTTCATAAGGATCAGCAATTTAGGGTAAAATGGACAGTGGTATGTTTCTTTTGAAGGTAATTTGAAAATATGATTATCAGTTTTATAGGAGTATTTCATTTTTTTTGGCTGGTGTTAAACATTACATAGCTGCAGAAGGAGACACAACTTTTGCTTCTATTTCTTTAGCAAGGATGTTATAGTAAAGAGATTTCTATTTCTTATGGTACGTTTTAACTATAATTTTTTTAAAAGAATGTTTGTTCATGAAAACTATAATTTCTAGCTTCCTAGAAATTATAAATCTATAGGATTACTAATGCTAATAAAAAATTATTAGTAAGTCATTGTTTTCAGGACCTTGGGAAAAAAAAAAAAAAAACACCTGTAGAGTTGGCTATTGATGTTCAGATTTCAGGCACTAAAAAGTAATTTTAAAAAGGAAAAAAAAGGAGAAGCGTGGACAGAGGTAAACTAGATCCTGTTTGTGTTTTTAATTTTTCTTTTTCAAGATGATATCGTCAGAGAATTTGTTCACATTTAATTTTTTTTGTTTTTTGCCATTTCAATTTATTTGTCAGGAAATATATACATGTGGAACCAGATATCTTGATAAAGTTTTGGAATTTAGAACATCAACAACAAATAGACATCAAATTTCAAGAGTATAGCTAATAAATGATAAGATAGATAAGACAATGAGTCTGTTTTTCTTTGGGGAAATTCTCCGATTTGTGTCAATGAATTTGTTTCTAGGTCAGGTTTTCTAAGATCTCTTCCAGGCTCAGCCTTCGTGACTTTGGCTTTGAGCTAGATGAGCATGCTTTGATATGTTACTGGTATTGGAGATGATCTCGTGTTTGTGCCATTGATGAGTTTTTGCTCAGGTCCCCAATGCTTTCTACAGAGAAGATCAAATGCTGCTTTGTAGGCTCCGGTGATTTGACAAATTTAACAGTCTGCTTCCTTTGCCGCATCTAAATCCAGTGCAAAGAGAGAAACACATCCATCACCTGGGAGTGGGTGGAGAGCAGTTCCCAGGGGTGGGACAAATGACAGGCATCATTTAATCATTATCATTGTCAGCTTTGTTGTTGTGGTTACTTTTCTCCTTTGAGTGGGTACAATTAGGGCTTATCCAAAGACTTAAATAATACCAATGTGATGCTTCCTTTTCCTCATTTAACTTTCTCTCTACAGGTGGTATAAGAGCTGAATGGTTATGCATATGTTTGGCTAAACCTGTTGAGGTAATGAAGGAAAGAGATTGCATCATTAAAATTCTGGCAATGCTAGATTTGTGAATGAGTCTAAGAGCTACTGTAAATATGGAAATAACAATCCATAGATAAAATACTGTTTTGACTGGAGTTTGAAAAACTTTCAAATTCCTGAATTTCTGAATAGTAGCCTTTAAAGCATGGGAAAGAAATACTATAGTAACCATAGCATACAATATTGAAGGAGGAACATACTACCTTCTCTAGAACATAAAAGCAATAGCATTGTTCTTTTCTCTTTTTCTTGCTAGGTACCCTTCTGGTTCCCAAAAAAGCCTCTGTTAGCTGAATTAATAAGAATAAATAGAACCTTGAAATTTGCTTTTATGAATAATAAATACAAAAAATAGACTAGACTATGCATACAGTCAAGGAAACATGCTAATGTCTTATCCTGTTGTGTGAAAAGTAAGATATAATAGAAGTAAAAGAAATCTTATGATATTCTAAATACTGGTAGTAATCATTTTAGGACCTTATTTTTAATTTGTTTTAGAATTAGCTTTCCTATCATTATATTGTAGGGTTAAGCAATTGGTACATATTGTACTCAGTATGCTAGAAGATGGTCTTTTTGTTATCTGATTCTTAGCTAATAGTTTTCAAGGTGAATATGGATCATTCAGAATTTAATGAGAATTTTTGAAAAATCTTCCTATTGTTATCTAGTGTACTGCTCTTTACCTTAAATTGCATATTGTTGACAATGTAATGAAAAAGGAAATGGAAAACAGAATGCTAACTATCTGGTTTTCTAGAACTGGTTAAAATACCTTAAACGCTTTTCTTAGGTATGCAAGTCATATTTGAAACTTTTATCGATGTCTGTAAACTATCAGGTTGTCCCTTTTAAAACTGAATATTTACAGAAATTGGCACGCTGCATATAACTTAAAATTAAGGTAACTTAAAATTCAAGCAAATATACTTTTCAACTCCCAAATAATTTTGAGTAGGTCAAGTATTTGAAGAAGTGTGTACAAAGCTTAGAATAAAATTCTAGAGACTTGTTTTCCAGTCTCTAAACACATATACACACACATACACGCACACACACACACACACATACACACACACACTCACACCATAGGACAGCACATTCAATTTCTTCTTGAGAGATGAGAAAAGCACCTTTTTTTTGTTTTTGTTTTTGGCTTGGTGCTAGTCCCTTGAAGGATTGTGACAGTTCCTAGATTAACCTTGTTCTCTCTCAGCTTTCATCTGCTAGGTCTCTTGTCCATTGCTGTACATACCAATTCAGACTGTGCTTTTAGACATAAGGATGTTGTGTTTTAATCAAATGTAGGCAGAGAATTCTGAAAAGAATAAAATTCTGATGTTCTTTGCTCAACTTATTCCAAAAGTTAACCACTGCTTTTAAACTTTGTTATTTAACTGTTAAGACAACTTCATGTTAACAATGGGAAGTTTTCTCTTTCTGGCTTGTTCTTGTTCTTGTATTTAACTTTGTTGATAAGTTAAAAATGATATGGAATAAGTCAGAGGAAACAAGTCAATGAACATTTTCATCCACATTTAGTGACTTCCTTGAACAATGGGAGAAGTGAAGGGTCATTTTAAAACCTCTGTATTTTTGGGATACTCTTGGAGGCCCACATCCCATATTCTAACAAGCCTGTTAATGTGCATTGACATTCCACACATCCAATTAGATTTTTTTCCTAATAAAATATTGAAAGAGAGTATCTCTTGGATCTTGAGAGTATAATGCTAAGCGAAATAAATCAGACAGAAAAAGCAGAGAACCCTATGATTTCACTGATATGTGGTATATAAACCAAAAACAACAAAAAGGACAAGACAAACAAATGAGAAACAAAAACTCATAGACACAGACAATAGTTTAGTGGTTACCAGAAGGTAAAGGGGGTGGGAGGAGGGAGATATGAGTAAGGGGGATCAAATATATGGTGATGGAAGGAGAACTGACTCTGGGTGGTGAACACACAATGGGATTTATAGATGATGTAATACAGAATTGTACACCTGAAATTATGTAATTTCACTAACAATTGCCACCCCAATAAATTAAAAAATATATATATTGAAAGAGGTTTTCTAACTTTTCTGTTGAAACTCTCTCAGTACAAGTAGATTAAGTTATGTGTGCTATGAATTTGGGCCATCATCTTGCATACGTGGGTGTTACTGCAAACTGAAAAAAATCGAATCTACAGTATTCTTGAGGTACAAAGAAAGGTTATTGAGGGACTGGGTAGAACGATAAATAAAGTTAGCAATGAGTTATGTTTTGTAGATATGCAAACAAATGTTTATTAATTTGGGTTTCACAGTTTCCTTTTTAGTTTGGAGGCGATTTATTTTTCTCATTTCCTGAGTATTTTTTTGTGGGTCACTAAAGTGATCAGGGAGTCTGAAAAGCTGGCCATATCTCCACCTATTGTGGCCTTTTGGCATTCAAGATATCTCTGTATTTTAGTAATCCCAAATTTCCGGAGTGGGGCACGTGGTAGAACAGTAGTGTATTGGAAAATGTCATTAACATTCTTTGGTTAAACTATGTCAAAAGCAGACACATTGGATTGACCTTTGGCAGCGAGAACAACTGAGAGTTTCAGATCTGGGTGCCAGGTTCACAGAATTTTTTTCATTGTACAAATGGTAGAATTGTTTACCAATTGGAAAGAAAAAGAAGTTGAATGTAACAGGTGTTTCCCTGGGCTCCCAGCTTGGGGATACAAGCAGGAGGCAAATCAGTGACACAATATTTTATGGCATAATCTTTCTAAATTCTTCTGTCCCTAAATAGGGTCATGGGTTTGTTAACATGAATTATTACTGCCACCTCCTCCTGTACCCCAGTGTCAATGGTTATTCACCTGGGATAACTTCCTTTGGTATCCAGAGGTCCCTCTCAGCCCTAGAGAATCTCTGTACCTCTTAAAGAACACATTTCACTACATGTATGCATACTCCAACCAGACCCACCGTTACTCACACAAGTGGTTGGATATCCTGAAGACACTGACTTTCTAGTCCTAAGCCAAGTGTCATGGCTGCCTTCATTTTCATTTTTATGCCAGTAGTATAGGGAAGTCAGAATCCCAGTCCCCAAGCATGGCCATTTCTTTCCACTTTAATCAAGGTGTTTTCTCTGACTCTCTAGCTCCAGTAATATGCTTATAGCTGAAAATTCACTCCCACCCCCCATCTTGGAGGGAGACGTTCCATAATCACCCATTATTTTGAGTCTCTTATTACTTAAGTTTTTTTCCCAGCCCTCTAGCCAGATCTCACTGAATTTCACCACAGATTGAATAAATCAGCTTTGACTTATAGTTCTCATGCATAACACACACACACACACACACACACACACACACACACACACACACACTTTCCTGTAAACTTTCAGGATTATTTCAATAGTTCCGTCTGATTTTCTCTGAGACTAAATGACTGCAGAGAAATAAATATACAGGTACAAAGTGGTCTTATGGAGACATACCATGTTTCCCCGAAAATAAGACCTAGCCGGACGATCATCTCTAATGCATCTTTTGGAGCAAAAACTAATGTAAGACCTAGTCTTATTTTACTATAATATAAGACCGGGTCTTTATAATATAATATAATATAATATAATATAATGTAATGTAATGTAATGTAATGTAATGTAATATAATACTGGGTCTTATATTAATTTTTGCTCTAAAAGACACATTAGAGCTGATGGTCTCACTAGGTCTTATTTTCAGGGAAGTAGGGTATATACCTGTTCTTTCCAGGTCATATGTATGTATAGACGAGTATTTTGCTGCTAGTTGGTTGCAAAAAGGGATGAGTCTCACCAAAAGTGATTAATAATTTTCATTTTCTTTTAAAAGTGTAATAGTTTTCCATGATCTGAAATATATTGATAATGTATTATGCAAGTTATATACCTACTCTTTTTTCCTGCTATTCTTGATAGCATCCTTTAGAAATCGTACTAATTGACTCTGGTTTTTCTCCAAATAATTTCATAATAATTGTTCACACTGTAGAGATTTTGATGATCCTCAAACTTTTAGTGATGAGGTTGTTAGTGGCATAGTATTAAAAAAAAAGATGACAGTTTTGCAGTTTTAATTAACAAGTGATTTGTAAGAAGTACCAATAAAAATAAAAGAGAAGAAAAAAATAAAAAGGGGAAGGGTACCAACTCTTAATCTACTTTTGAAAATTTCTGGAATTTGACTTTTTGATTTCCTTTCCAAAGACAAAGGTTAAGAGCTGTTTGGCAAGGAGAAGAAGTGAAGAACCATCTTTAGGAAACAACTTTAACATGAATATAGACTTGATATGGAGAAGTCATATAGTTGAGACTTTTGGTGTTCTGTGAGGGAAAAAAAATCAAATAAATGCTTATGAGCACAGGGTAGAGCATTGTTTTGTTTATCCACATGTCAAAGCTCTTAGTGATCTCTAACATTTGTTTTTGTTGTCCAGACTCACCCATCACTAGTCCTTAGGGAGAAAAGCATTATTGAATCTTTTGACTAGATTCAGTAGTGTTTTTTGGAGAGTCTTTGTAATCAAATTTTGACACATATCTTTGCATTTCTGTATGTAAAATATTCATATGAAATCCCTGTATGTTCAAAAATGTTGTCATGAGTGAAGCTATATTGTTCTATGTGGAAAGGATCTGGCTGTGAGAGGGGGAAACAACATAATTTATGACACAGCAAACTTAATTGGCATGAGCATCACAATGCAATGTACTAACCAGACAGCAGTGATGTCTGAGGGCCACCAATGTGCCTAGAGATCCATAGTGCAGTTGGATTGAGGATACATGTGCAGTATGCTTAGTGCCCTGGACTCTCAGCACATGTGTATATTAGAGGGTGGGACCTGGTGAAAGAGTCTAGATTTCAACATGGTCATTGAGTAGCTTACATCAATAGAGGTCCAAGAAAGGTTACTTACTATTGTTGTTATTATTCATGGTCCATCTTTTTTGACAAGTTCATTTTACCCTCCATCCTTATTTCATTTAGGATGGCTATCTGACATGACTTTGCTTTTACATTGCATCTTCCACATCCCCCTGCCTGTCTCAGATTGTCCTTCCTGGAGAACTAATTTTTTCCTTTATCACACCTTCTATTTCGCCTCTTCTTTCTTGTTCACTTCCTTTCTCCTAGCCTCAAGGTTTTTCTTTTTCTCCCCACCCCGTGGATTCACCTTCTTTGCTTTCTTGCCTTTAGTTCCTAAACTAGCTCCTAAACACTGCTTCTCCTTTTCTGTTCTCTTTCAGTCCCCTCCTATCATTTTACTTGTTGCTTTTTCCCCCCTCATTTCTTTTCAAGGTAGAGTGAGATTGAATTTTGACTTTCTTCCTTTTTTTTCTTTACTTTTTGCTTTGCTCTAAGTTTATTTTTGGCTTTTTGAACACACCTTTACCCATCAGTTATTTTGTCACAGTTATTCTTTGAAACTGCTGAGGTCGAGTACCACAGGGTCTTCATCTTTGAGTGCCCTGCAATGTCCAGTAGAGTGCCTGATGCAGACTGAGTGCATAATGAGAGGTTTTCAGAATGCATTCATCTCTGTTGACCTGGCATCTCGTGTACTACTCCATCACTAAAAGCAATAATTTTTAACTCACTGTTGCTTAGGTCATCTTTCCCTATGTGATGCTTTATGTCAAGTCATTTTGTGTACCAGAAGTAAGACTTGTTAAAATGTCTTTCTTTACATGTACAGGTTGATGCACTCTCTCTCTGTCCCTTCTTTCCCCCCTGAAATAAATGAGCCCCTAGGCTAGGTGCCCTAGGATTGTTGGCTGGTGTTGGATTACATCCTTAGCTAATGGGATACACTGTCATAGCCATAGCTGAGCCAAGTTAGAACGTGAAATAGAAAAAGAAGAGGAGAAGAAAGAACAGAAGAGGAGAAGAAAGAACAAACAAAAACTGCCACATTGTTGCATTCCAAGACACTGGCTAGAGCTCAGGAACACATGCCAATTCAGGGACGGACAGAAGTGGATTTCAAAGACAGTCTAAGTAGCTAGTACATGGAACTTGGGGATGAAAGTAAGCAAGTAGGTCAGGGCTGAATGGAAGTGGTGGTGGTTTGGTAGAAAGACCATACCTGAACAATTGCCAAGAACATCAGTTTGTATATGTGGCTTCCTTTCTGGGGTTGGCAGAGAGTTGAGCATATAAGGAGGTGAACTTAGTTTAAGATGCTAGGAGATGGCTTGAGTCATAGACCCACCTTTTTGTCTATTTTGCTTATTCAAGACAGAGGATCATGAATATAATAGTCCTATATTAATATAATCTACTCATGCCATGTGATAGTACACAACAATACTGACATGGATTTTATAACTCAAAATTTTGAACAGACAACTTCAGAGTTCAGGTAAGAGTGGCAAAATTCCAATTTCAGAAAGAAAATTCTATAATTTCCCTATATAATTAAGCAGGTATAAAGATGTCTAAAGTAATGATAGATGCTATAAGATGGGATTCTGATGTAAACTTCATAGCCTTTCTCACTAAGGAGTGCATAAAAATAATAACCCAGTTGTGGCTAAGAGAACAAATCGTGTTTTTGGTTTGGGTGCCTCTTGATTTTTTCCAAGTTGTGCTGATTCTTGTATTTACTTATTTATTTATCTTATGTTTGCATTTTTACTCTATCATGGTTGATTTTTTTGTTTGTTGATTTGTTTTGCGTCAAAGTACTTATTACCATTTGTAGAAGAGTTTCTGTATATTCAGTTCCTCAATATTTAGTAAATTTTATATTGAAAAGTAATCCATACTCAGTGTATGTAGTGAAACAATTCAAGATATATAATGAAAATAATAATCTTATTGAGCACACCACATCATTCCATCAAGAACTCTCATCAATACCAATACTAATAATAAAATCATTGGTGTCCTATAGCATTTTTTTATGCTCATGCAACCATACAAACAGATCTGTAGCCCATGAAATCACAATGAATAGGTAATTTTACTCCTTTTTTTTCAATGGAAAGGGTACTTTTTGAATTCTCAACAGATCATTACATATATATATATATATATGTATATATATATACGTGTGTGTGTGTGTATATATATATGTGTATATATACACATACACACACACGTAGATACACGTGTGTGTGTGTGTGTGTGTATTTGATTTTTATTGTCAGGGTAATTGTTCCTAAGGTGTTTGTACCATATTTTATGCAAACGTTGCCCATCAATGGGCATGGATTTTTTGCTACTGTTTTCCCGTTATGAATAATGCTGTACTATTCTTAAAGGTACTCATTTCAATATTGAAATTTTAATCAATGATAATCTGCTCCTTTCTGTGAAAAGATGAACTTCCTGGTTGAGGTTTGAGCTGAAAGGGAACCCCTAACATTTTGCAGAAGCAGAAGTGTCTCATTTCCTTTGTGACACCACCACAGGGCTTCTAGTAGATACTTGGGGTCTGTGGTGCTACCATTTCATTGCTTCTCATCTGTTTCATGTTGGGTGCACTTATGTTTCAAGTTGACTGCCTGTGTCTGTCATCTCATGTTCCAAGTTGAAAGAGCAACAACATTCAAGGACAGCTTCAGGCAGCCCGCATCTTCCTAATTGATTGGAATCCCACTTGAGGCATTTTTGTCCTAGAGCAAATATTTTGTCCCAAGAATTTGGACATCAGAATTTTTATTACATTTTTCTTGACAATAATGCAAACTTGTATTTTGTGAGAGCCCTCATCTGTTGGACTTGTTTGGTGTTACCTGACCATAGGGGAAATGTCATGGGATGTTCATTGAGCTGAAAAAGTGACTGTAAAATTTAATGAACGTAGGCAAAATCTGAATTTATTTTATTTATTTTTTCTTTTGTGCTTGTTCTGCTTCCCACTACCTATATCAATTTTAATTAAAATCAAAACGTGGAAATGAAAAGAATAAAACAGAAGTTTACCTATAGAAGTTGTTACTCTGGGCTGATACAGAAATATTTACTAACTAAAATCTGTATAGAAGAAGGTAGATCATAAAGCCTCAATAGTTTGCTCTTTCTCTAAGTAATGTTAGACCAAGGACACATATTTCTAATAACACACTTAAATCTCTTTCATATAGTCACATTGCATAGAACCTAATCACCCCTTTCACAATTTGATGGCTATGTTTCATGTACTTCTTTGGAAACTCAAGTTTTCCTAGATATGGGCCTGCAAGGATAATTTTTTAAAAAATTTTATTTCAGTTTGATGTGTATGAGGTGGGATCTTAGTTCAACACACCAGAGACAGTTTAGCATTTTTTTGACAACTTAAATATGCAGCATTTTTCACCCATCCTTAAAAATCAATAGTATAATAGACTTCATACTTTATATATATATTTAGGGGAAGTAGAAACATTTTAACAGTCTACAAAAGGAACTTAATAACCATAAATGAAAAGAGCAATTTGGTTAGGTAAAAGGACTCTGAGTGTATTAAGAATAGTTACCAGAGGCCCAATTTTTAAGTTCTAGAACTTTTTTGTAATACCGTTTCCTCAAGGTTTCCTTACCTTTTTATATTTCAGTTTCCTGCCGTTTCTTCCCATCACAAGAATATTTAGTTATTTGATAAGAATGTCTTGAGAATCAATATTAGACTAATAATAATGTGTTTCAGTGTTCTGCAAAGAATGCCAATATATTATTAACATATTGTGAAGATGATAAAATATAAATAAGAACCATTAACTCCAAGAGATTGCTATCAGGGATAATGGTAAGGAGTGGGCAACTAAAATTGACTTGATACGTAAATATAATGGAGCACAAATCCTTATGATAGCTTAGATCAATGCCATTCATTGAAATATTTCTTTGCACTTCCATTATGTTTCTCCGGCATCCGTCTCTGCAATCAGCTGGACTAAAATCAGGTAGAGAGCTTTGCTTTCATATTTCTCACACTTCCTACATTATTATATTTTTTATTGTTGTTTGGTTTTGGAAAGCAATGCAATTCTGTCTCAGGACTCCTTAGAATCCTCACCCTGCAGTCAGAGATGAATCTATTGGGACGTTGTCTGGTTTTTACATTGCTTTATTTCACAGTACTTGCACTTTCCTCATTTAAATTCCCAGGATGTCGTTTTCCCCCTAAAGTGTCTAAATTAGTGGAGGTAAAGAGTGTCACTCTCAAAGCCAGTTTATAGTGTCAGCTTTTGCTTCCTTCCAGCTAATTCTCATGTTTAAAGTGCTTTGAGTGAAGCCAGCACTGGCTCTGGGTGTGGTATTTGGTTGTAATCAGATTATTTTCCAGACTATTCATTGGGGAGTGAAGGAACTAAGTTTTGTTTCAGTTTCTCCAACTTACATTGCACTTTCAAAGATCCTTCAAACTTGCTCACGTGTAGCATTATTGAACTTTAATTTTACCCATTTGTTAATCTTAACAACTACAATGGCTACCCTCACCAAGCTCTTTATGCTCAAAACACAAGGGTCATCTCAAAGTTCTTCAAACTGTGTGATCCTCAATACTTGTTTTAATACTGGTTCCCCAAGGTTTCCTTACCTTTTTATATTTCAGTTTCCTGCCATTTCTTCCCATCACAAGAATATTTAGTTATTTGGTAAGAATGTTTTGACAATCAATATTACACCACTAGTAATCTAGTGGGTGCATATAGTAGGTTCATATGGTAGATGCTTAATAAATGTCAATTGACTACATGGAAGCCACGGTTCCATATTCTGAACTCTAATATTGCTTACTGATAGATAATCTTTGGACCTCGAACCATTTTTTATTCCCTTTGGTGTCTGTCATTAGCTCCCGGGGGGGAAGGGGTGAAAAAAATCCTTGTCTGCTACTTCTTTATATAATTCTTAGTTCCTACATGAACGTAGTGCTAATTAGTATTTACTGATTGAAGAATGTATGGTCTTGCTCTCTAAAAATCCTTTAATCAATTTTATAATCCTCAGGAAAATTTAATGAAACCTACTCCATATGTATTTGTGCTTTCTTTATCGTTTTCTTTATTCCTTTTTAATTTCAAAATAATATCTCACTTTCAATTCCAAAGATACATAAAACTAGGAAAAATATAAAAGTGAAAGCCTCCTTAAGGTGTTTGGCATTTTTTTCTGTAAAATATTTGCTTTCTTGTTGCTTATTCACATGGTTCCTCTCAAGCCAACATTGACTTAACCAAGGAAGAAACAAGTGTCTGAGAACGTCTGCCTTCTCTCATACTTTCATGTAAGTTTGGTCTGAAGACATGGGAAGTAAGATATTTTCACTGTTTGTGCAATGTTGAATTATAAAAACCTTACAGCCTAGTACTGTGCTCATTTATATTGTATTCTACAGTTATTGAGAAGGGATTTAAAAGTTGGAATTTCAGAATGTGAAATAGCACGTATCAATTAATGCATGTTCATGGAGGGCTCCCTTAGGTCAGCCCTGTGTGGGGGCAGGGGCGGGGGAGTGTTGGACAAGATAGAGGGAGGTTATAATGTAATCCTTGCTCTTCAGAAGTTGGTCATTTGTTTGAGGAAATAGAGGTGACACATGAAACAAACAGGAGTAATTAAATGCTAAGTCGTGTGACATTGACTTGAATGAGGTGAAGAGAAAGGATCAGGGCTGTTAGGGTAAGGAGAGCTATTAAGGGAGAAGAGAGTCTTCAGTCAGTCTTGAGATAGACAAAAAGCAATTGGGCATTTGGGGTATTGGTTAAGTCTGGGAGCATTGGGACGGTATTCCTTCTTTAATAAGAGGAGAGACATAGGCATGAGGTTGGAATTATGGGGAGACAGGATCGTGAGAAGACAATCTCAGCTGGCAAAGGATCAGTCAAAGAGGGAATAGGTTGGATAGTCAGAGTGTAGCACTTACAGAAAGGCTTTCAGAGGTCAGAAAAGAAGTACAGCATAGGGAATATAGTCAATAATATGGTAATAATAATGCATAGTGCCAGGTGGGTACTAGACTAGTCAAGGGGCATCACTTCTTAAAGTATATAAATGTCTAACCACTATGCTGTACACCTGAAATTAATATAAAATAATATTGAATGTCAAAATAAATAAAGTGTAAAAAAAAAGGGTCAGAAAAGAAGCAAAGTGAATAATTATTTAATTTTTCTGCACTAAGTGGTTTTCTAAGCTTCATTCCGAGGACATAAACCATAAGTGAAAGGAATGATAGATTTAAAATTCTTTATTGTTTTTATGAAATTCCCACGTTACCTAACGGTATATTTATAAATCCTCATCTAGCAGAACTCTACCATAGTTCAAAATAAAAAGCAAATAAGCCAATAAACACTCTTGTAAAAATAAATAAATAAAAAGTTGCAGCATAATACTACAAAGATTTAATATAAAATATGTTCTTACTACTTAGAAGGAAAAAAAAGAAAAACAAAGCACTCCAATAATAAAAGGGACAGAAATTCATAAATGAAGAAACCACAATAGCTCGCAAGCACTCAAAAGAATGTCACTAATAATCAAAGAGATGATGACCAAAAAAACAAACAAACAACAACAGAAAACAGTGAGATACTATTTTCACCTGCTAGATTTTTTTTTTAAAGTTGTACATTTCCTAACAACCAAGGTAGACTGAGGAATAGGGAGACAGCCACTCCCATACACTGTTCATGCTCAGGGGAATGTTAGCAGATAGGTAAAGTTTGGATCAATTTGAAAGAAAGTATCAAAAACTTAAAAATTCATGCCTTTTTATACAGCAAGTCTAATTCTAGAAATATTTGCTAAGGGGTTAAAGTATGTATGCACAAAGCTGTTTATTACAACACTGCTTTTAATAGAGAAAATTGTAAGCAATCTAAATGTCCATCAATAGGGAGTACATTAAATAAATGCTGTTATATCTTTACAAAGAACCACTATGAAGCCATGAAATCAATGAATATAGATATATTGATTAGGGAAAATGACATAATGTGAAGTTAAAAAAATAAAATAGTGTTATGATTCCAAATCTGTCTTTAAAATCTGTGTGTGTGTGTCTCTGTGTGTGTGTGTTTATGTTCATATTTATTTGTTTCTAGAAAACAATAGGATAGGTTTCATATGGGTTATTGCAATGACAGACATTTTGAGTATGAATTGATGATTGTTGCAAACAATAACACTGGGAAGTAAGTTGTTTCAAAAAAATAATAACAACTTAAGAGGAAGCAAGCAAACCTGTAAGGATCTTGATACAGTTAGTAGAAAGAAGCCATTACATGCTGTTTAATTGAGAAAGAAGTAATGCCTATGAGAAAGGAACACTTTGAATTGATTCCTAGTATTTTGCAATGTGGGATGGAGCAAAAAAAGGTAATATTTAGGAGGTTAGGTTAAACCTGATTGAGCGATAGGAAAACAAAAACATCAGGGGCCAGAAAAGGCCAGTATGGTCCAGGACACCAAGAGTGGACATATGCTTTTGAGAATGATCTGAAAATAAAAAGACTATGATCCATTTTTAAACACAACAACTTTGAGGTGACAGTGGGACACCCACATGAAGATGGCAAAGGAGGAAGAGAGAGCTGAAGCAAGATCTGAATCCAAAGGCAAAAATAGAGATTTAGGTATATCATCTACAGGGTTATCACATTTGAAGCTCTAAGTGTGAATGGGATTGTCTAAAGTGAAGACAAAAATCAACAATTGTGGAGGGAAATGATAAAGAGAGCTTTATTCTCATCCCATCCTCTCTGTGCCATGAGTTTCTTTACTTATGGTTTGAGATTGTTCTCAGCATGATGAGTCTCTCTTAAATGTTAAGAAAATAATTAGTTACTGTTAAGAGTATTTGCATAATAAACCTCAGAAAGTCTAGAACACTTGTCTAGCAGAAACTTAACCTATCTTAAAGTCTGAAATTTCCTTTTCCAGGTATAAATTTTATCCTTACATGCAGTTGTCCCCTGCCATTCACTTCCCTATTTTATTGCAATGATTCTGTTGTGTGGACCCATTTTTCAGAAGTTTTATTTAGAGAGAGTGAGATGGTTAGATATGTTTCATTTGTTAGTGTGTCTGTTTAAATGATTGATTTTTATTAATTTATTTTTTTATTTATTTGGCCAGTTGATTATTTTATGCGGGATTTTGTTCTCAAGTTGTATTTCATGGCACTGGTTTTCAAATGTTAGCATGTGTAAGAATCTTCTGAAGAACTTGTTCAGACACCTATTTATGTTGTTGTTTTTTTGAAATTCTGATTTAGTTGCATTTTATTAGCAAACGTCGTATGTTTTTATTTGTACAAAATGTGAACATACTGACCATAAAGATATCTGTTATCTGTTGATAAATTGGCCATCTTGTTTATACATTAGTTTCATGTGAATTGATTTAGGTTGAGTCAGTCTTCAGGATTCTCTGATCATCTCAATGTGTGCTATAAAAAATAAAAAAAGTCTAGCTCAGGAACCTACAGAGCTTGAGGAACAACCATGGACGACCAAGACAGTCAAATGATGGGTCCGCCCAACAGCCAACAGCCATGCCTGAATTGAGATCCATCTGCTTTTCTCAGAAATTTACCTCCTGTTCACTTGTTCATTCACTAGGAAACAGAACTAAAGAATTTTAAACTGAAAGGAACTTTGAAACAGGGAACAACCTTTCATGGTGAAGTTGAGGGCATAACCTTCCGTTGAAAACTGACTTGCCTCCTGAACCTGGCAATTGACACCACTCAAAAGGCTAAATTCACTGTTCAGAAATATTCCACAACCTGGTGGGCTGTTTCTCCTTTGTGATACCTTTCTCTGAAGTGTGGGGCTTGGCACTGGGTTCAGGTGCTAATGTTAGAGCAAGAATCCATCAAACCTTAACCTCTAGGCCCCTTCTTTAGTTTAATTTAAGAAGTACATATCTACATTATAAAACCTGCCTGTTTTGCGTAACTTCCAAAGTGAATTTTGCTTTCATTAAATTTCTCTTTCTAACCTTCTGGCACAGGGGTGACACTGCTTGATAATTACCTCTAATACTGAATCCTGTTGACATGAATATATTCTTAAGAACACGTCAGAGGGAAAATATACATCAGAGCACCAAATAAAGTTGAATGGAATGTAGACCTGTTACACTAGGTCCATAATTTTGTAAACATACATTCAGATATTCATTAGTTTATAAAGGTGAACAGAGAAACTTTTTTTTCTTTTCATAGCTAACTCTTAATATTTGTTTGCTTTATGTACTATCTGTTATAATGGGGAGAAACATCATCAAAACTTGATTGTAATCATTGACTATCATTTTTGGGTTTCAGTATTTTCATTTCTAAAAGAGTTGGTTATCAAGGATTAGGGATAATATATGCAACTTGCCTGGTATATGGTCCTTGTTACCTACTTGGATAATGGAAGTTTTCTTAAGAAGTATATTCTAATTTAAGTTGATATTTAGAATGGGTGGTGAAACTAAGCAAAGATGGGTTTAAAAGCATTGAGAGAATATATCTGGACTCTAGCCATGCCTCTGCCTTCTTGAGATTTTTGCAGTTGGATCTTCTAAAATCACAATTCTGCAGACAGCGGCATGCCTCAATCTTGACTAACGTAGGAGAGCCCAGAAATAAAAGGAAGATCCCAGAAATAAATCATCCACCCAAGTATATTATTCAATAATCTGATCATAGGTACCGGTAATGTCCAGGCACTGCACACCAGGCCACCTGTAGGTAGCCATGTTGCCCTTGAGTCTTTGTGGAACTGTACTTGTCCCTTAGCCCCTGCTTACTGACTAGCCAGTAATTCCACCTGACATTATGGCCCTCCTTGTGCTCAACACAGTTTCATAGCGAGGTCCTGGATCCCCAGTGATATTCATATCCATCTTCTTCCTCTTCATTGAAATTTAATCTTTCACTACAGCCCAGTGTCCTGAGCGTTCCCTTACCTCACTCCCCATGTACCCATATATGGCTCTTCCCTGACTTGACTGACTTTTTGGTTTCTCCACCATTTTAATGTAGATCCTCAGTGACTGTTTCTTGAAACATCACCTAAGTTTGCCCTTTTGAAACCACCCTTTACTTACCTGGCCCCTGCCCAACTCTGTGACCTCATCTTCTATCATTCTTCCCTTCACTCTCTCATATTCCAACCACAGTGACCTTCTTTCTGTTGTTCCAACGTGCCAAGACCTTGGCAAGAGCTGTTTCCTTTGCCTCAATTCTCCCCTCACCCTGCCCAATCTTAGCATGAATAGTTTCTTCTTGTCTGTCCGATTCCAGCTTAAATGTTTTTTGCTGACCACCCAGTTGAAAAGCAGCCTTCAGTCAAGCTCCATTGCTTCACCATTTTTAATTTCCTGTAATGCACAGAGCTCTTATTATTACTGGATATTTTTCTGGCTTATTTTCTTATTTGTTTACTAAATGCCTTGCCTATTGAAGTATAACTCTGCAAGAACAGAGATCTGGTCTATCTTGTTTTCTGCTGTGTTTTCAGAACAATGGTTGACACATAGTAGGTGCTCAATAAATATTTGTTGTGCAAGTACCCAGCTGCCTCTCAGGTTTGTTTTTTGTTTCTGGTCCTGTTCTCCCAATTTCTCTGCCAGCTTGTATGCCAGGATCATGCTTCCTTTGTCACTGATAACGATAATGAACGTACTGACCTCAGATACATTTGCTAGGTTCACTCACCTCTCTTAGCCAGGAAGACATTGATAATTGCTAGCTTTGCCCATCACAGCTGAGGGATCCTCCTAGCGTTTCAGGAGGCACCACCAGTTTACCTGAGCATGAAATCAAAATGGCATGTCCATTTTTTATCCTTAAAGGTGTTTCTGAATTTCCGTTCTACCGGAATTGGGTTGATGGTACCTGCAGTGAATTACTCACCTTCTCTTTTTAAGTGAAGTAGTTTTTCATAAGAAATTGTTTAGGGAAAATTTGCTCTTTGTTTTCGAAAGACCTGAAGGAAATTATCAAAATAGTAAAAACATAGAGATCCAGAGTATGGGGCCTGGTAGAGCTCAGCAGACAAAGTGGTCAGAAGGAAGCATGAACCCCAACAGACTGGGGAGTGTTCATCAGTTGTCCTAAAAGCACATGAAGAAGCAATGGTACCCACACATGTGGGCACACCCCCAGGCCCATGTGTTGTTTGATACCTTTTTTCTTTCTTTTCTCTTAGATCTTTAGAAAACCTCTATTCTAAAATTGGCATGGTGTGGGCATTGGGTTTCGCTACTCCAGCATCCATTCTTCCTTGTTTTCATAATTGGAATCCAGTTTTCTTATTGGGAAACTAACCTTCTTTTGGATAGGGTTTTGGTTTGGTTGGTGATCAAGGAGCAAGGCACAACACACAAGGCAGACGCTTTAAGAAAAGCAGATGTTTTTTTCCTAAGAATATGTGTCTTGATGTATACATGGTAATTGTAGCATTTAAAAGAGACTGTTTATTAGCTCCTTCAGCTTACATCCCCAAAGCTTCCCTGATTTCTACCTTCTCAGATACCTGCTTCTTCAGATGTGCCTTTGCTTTAGTGAATCCTGGAACTCTAACTCTACAGTGTAAGTATTTAATAAATGTTGAATCATGATAACCAAAGAATTCTTACTTGGTATTATGGGGAAATTCAGCAAGAATCTAAGATTTTACCCTGCCTTTCTTCTGGATTTCTGCCTTAACGAGAGCTATGGGATGTGCATGTTTACATAATGAAGAAGCAGGCGTTACTTCCAAAGAATGCAGAGTCTCCCTCATTGGAAGGATCCCTTCAGTTGATCAAGTTAAGGCTCTATATGTTTGACTTTGCTTATGCTATCTCGTTCATTTGGAATCTTTCTCCGTTCTTTCCACCCCATCTTCATGTTTCATGTCTTGTTCACATCCTACTATCTAGAATTATAGATTCAGAGATAAAAACCAGCCTTTTGCCCGTCCTTCCTTTCTTTCCCCTGTCCTCCACTGAGTCTTACTCATTTTGTGGTCTTGTTAGTACAGAGCCAAGGGCCACGTGTCTTGTTGCTAGATACACAGGCACATTTTAATCTGTTAAAAATGTATATTCTCTGCTGCATTTGTTGACTTTGTTTAAAATGGCCGCTAGGTCTGCTGCCACTATTTCCATTTCATTCATCAAACCCCGACAGCCTGAAAGCATCCTCTCCTCTCTGTCTTCACTCCCCTCCCCTGATCATATGTCTCTACCTGCATCAGTGTCCATTCTATGACTGGTCAGAGAGCTAATCAATGCATTGTGCTGTATCTAAAGAAATCATAAGTGAAGGGTGGGAGGAAGGTCAAGCTCTCTGCAGCGTAAATGTTTTTGCATTGCTTATAAGCAATTATGGGTGTGTGTTAATTCTATTTGGAGGAATTCATTTGTAGTGGTGCTGCAATGAGCAGGCATATGATTCTCTATTTAAAAAGTAACTTCTACTCCTTTTCCATGCTAGCCTGGCTAGAAATGGTGGCCTATGTTGGGAGAGAGGTTTCCGGAAGAGCAGGATTTTCCTAGGAACCATAAAGGAAACACAGGAGATTTAGATGACTCATCGTAGTGCACTGTTTGTGTTTCCTTGCTACTGTGATGTTTGTTGTTTAGTGCAAAATTAAAGCCTGAGCAGAACAGACGAGAAGCCCCATGTAAAGTGCTAAACAGGTAGACAGTGGCTAACTTTGGTGGTGGGTTTTCAAGGGAAGAGAAGGGGTGCATACCATCTATGGTGTAGAATATCATTACAGTAATCTAAAAGTAGTTTCATTCTATCAATGTAGAAAATAAAAGCCTCTATAAATGAATTGCTTGTTTGTGATATGAGGTGGTGCAGAATATGAGTATAAATCAACTATTATTGGTTGATGAACAATTTTGTTATTCATATAAGATATTTAATATTATATATTAAATACATGTGAAATGAATAAATACATGAATAAGTCATTAAATGCGTAAATATGTAAATTATATGAATCAAGAAAATTACAACTTTGCCTTTGAGTTAAATTTACTGAAAATGTGTCAGATTCTTCACTGCTTAAGAAAACAAATGTAAGCCTACATCTAGGAAATCTGAGTTTTTGTGTAATAGCATTTTTATTAAGCTGTAAAGTAGTATAAAATTTTTTAAAATAGTTGTAGGATGGTATGTCCTTGCAACTGGAATGAATATTTAAACCTGATAAATGTTGAGTTCAACTCCTCGTTGAGTTCTAGCTTGTCATAGAGACTTGGCGAAGTGTTTGAATTCATGGTACCTTTATTTTACCTGTGAGGTTAGGGACAATTCTATTCTACAAATATTTATTCAGCACTTGCCATGTACCAGACACTCTGCTAGGTTGGAGGGGTTGACTTATTGGAGAAGACAGTTATTTTCATATTGCATTTTCAGTTTACCATAGTGCCTGGTAGAAAGCACTCAGTCAATACTGGGTGAATAAGGTGGATAAATTATTAAATAATAATCAGTATGTAATTTAGAAAAAGATTTAAGACACAAACATACATGCCTAATATATGATATAGGGTATGTTTAGTCCTGTAGTAGGTATAGAAACCTACCAGAGCCAGAATTTAGTGATTAGGTCAGTCTGGAAGCATTGGTGAAAACTTCATGGAGGATATGTTGTTTGAGATGTATTTTGAAGAATGTATAGAATTGTGTGGCAGTGTCTGAAGGGATGGGATGGCCAGTGATCTGGAGTTGGAAACTGTGCCCTTCAGAAGAATCGAGCATTGTGGTGGAAAACCAGGAGAAAAAACTGGAAAAGAAAGTGGTTATAAATTGGGAAGACCTTGCATGTTATAGTAAAGACGTTGATATCTTTCCATGAAGATAATGAACTGTAATTTTTTCTCAGTGTTTTTCAACAGTTATGCTAGTGTCGATTAGGATGGGGATGTTAAATATATAACTTGGACAGTAGATGTCAGATTCAAAGTTACAGAAATAGCCCAGGTAAGAGATCGTGAACTTCGGGCTTTGGAAAATTCTGTTGAAAGTAAAGAGGTGTTATTGAGGGAGCATTGGCAGAAATTGGGTAGTAGTTTGATTATTGCAGATGAGGGATAGAGAGGTTTCAAAGGTGAGTCATATGCTTCATCCTGCAGTGACCTTAAAGGTATGCATTCTCACCTAAAGCTGTGCATTCTCCCCTGAAGGCATGCATTCTCCCCTAAAGACATACATTCTCCCGTAAAGGTATGCATTCTCACCTGAAAGAGGAAACATGGGAGGAAGAACAAGTCGTAGGGACATGACAGTGAGTTAAGTTTTGCACACGAAAATTTGAAGATGTTTGTTGGTCAATTGGTCTAGAAATCTGTACTGAGGGTTGTGATAAAATCCTGAATAAAAAAAAAAAAAAATCCTGAATAAAGATTCTGATTTAATCATATTAAGAATATTATGCTAAGTGAAATAAGTCAGAGAAAAAAAGTCGAGAACCATATGACTTCACTCATATGTGGAATATGAAACTGAAAGCAACAAAGGAACAAGACAAACAACGAAACAGAAACTCATAGACACAGACAGTAGTTTAGTGGTTACCAGAGAGACTAAGCAGAGAGGGAGGATGGTAGAAGAGGGAAAAGGGGTAAAATATACAGTGATGGAAGGAGAACTGACTCTGGGTGGTGACCACACAATGCAATATATAGATGATGTATTATAGAATTGTGCACTTGAAACCTATGTAGTTTTGTTGACCATTGTTACCCCAATAAATTTTAATTTAAAAAAAATAGTAACAATAACAGCAACAACTAACACTTTTTGGAAAGTTTTTGTATTATACTGATTCATTAAACCCCAGTAATAATCTATGAGGTAGGTGCTATAGTTGTTATCATTTTACCAATATTTGGGAGTGATCAGCATAGCTGTTAGAATAAACAAGATTAAAATGGAAATTGTAGAAATAGAGAAAAAAATCAAAGACCGTATCCTAGAGAATATTAAGGAGCCGGTCAGTGAAGAAGCAAGAATTGGTCAGAGAGACAGAAGAAACAGAAGTGAGTGTTATGGTAACAAGGGGGATATGAAATATCATAAAAAGAGAGGTATTTGGGGATTTCATGTATTGAAAAGAGTTTAGGGTTTTTGAAGACAAAGAACAAAAATGCCTTGCATTTAGTAATATGAGGTCACTGTTGACTTTTAGGAAATAGTTTTAGCTAGAGCTCAGGTGAAAAGAGGTTTTGAAAATTTAGTAGAATATGAGAAACTGGAAGCATTAGTGTAGCCCACTCTTTCTAGAAGTTTGAGATGGGAAATTAGGAGATCAGCAGATACTAATATGAGATACCATAATTAAGGGAAGGTGTTTTTGAAACAGGAAAGCTTGAGCATATTTGTAGTCTCAGTTGAAGAAAGAGGTGACGGTGAAGGATTGGAGATGAGAGGAGGTGGGTAAGGTATGCCGTTAAACATGTATCCTGATACCAGGGGGCGCATATTGAACAGATCAAGGGCATAGGTGGGAAAGCTGGCATTAGGAAACCTAATCCATACACTTTTTTCTCCAAGAAAAGAGGAAAGAAAGGGTAGCTGAGGACAAAAATAAATTTTGCATTGGGACGAAGTAGAAATAGATCATGTCTAAAAACTAATCTCAATAAAGTAGGTCATCTTCTGCAAGTGAGCCAGGGTGCCTGGGAGAGGTCATATCTGGAGAGACACAGGCAAATCTTTCTACCTGCTAGAACTTCATACTTTACAGTTCCAATAATTAAGGAATTGTGAAACAGAGGGAACTGTTACTGAATGCACAGGATCCACATGCACTGGAATTAGATCCTTTCCCGTGACATTCTTAAATGCACCCAAATCTAACATTTTAAACTTCTTTAATAAAAAAGCCTTGATTTTTAGTGAAATTCTAAAAACAGCAGTTACAAATCTGAGGCATATAAAACATATTTGTGTGTGTGAGCATTTTAATACTGAGACACATTTGTTTGTTTTATGGGAAGACTTCTTTTTCTTTCTGGAGAACATAAAACAAAGGAAAGTCACAGGAGTTATCTCCTCCATCCCTACCCTTCTCTGATTGTTATTAGGCTAAAGCTGGAGGGGAAAATCAATCAAGATGAACTTGGGGTCAATTGATGTGATGAAAATTGACTGTCATGTGGCACTTTGAGGGGCAGCATTTGGCATTTTGTTTATGTGTATGGCTCTACGGTCATGTGTTAGTCTAACTTTATCACATAGATCAATTAGTGTTTTATCTCCATTGGGTTTTTCTGTTATTAGATAAGAATGAAACACAGAAAAGTGAACCAAAATCAAACCAAACCTTTTAGTTTGCACAATACAGCTCTCAGTGAGTCCAAATCTATGTCTGATGTTATATACCAACATTGCCACTGTATTGTCACTCCTGAATGGTATCTTTTCTGTGGTCCGAGCCTTAGGCATTCCTTTTCAAATCATAACCCTAATTCCCCAGGTTAATGGGGCTGCTGAACATGCTTGTGGTTGATAAAAAACAGAGCTAATAAGCAAAGTGCAACACTATCTTTTATGTACAAACAGATTTGGGGTGCATTTGTTTATTAGGGTCACTTATCTCCAGACAACCCTGTCAGGAGAATATCATTCTTCAGTTCTCTAATATGGCTCTTCTCTTAATTGAAATTGAGATCTTGGATCAGTCTAGGTTTGAAGAATCTAGTAACGGTTTCTGTAGACTGCTTAGTGTTCCATAGCCAAGCCTCAAGGAATAAAGGACGCAGTTAGGACAGAAAATTGGGCTGAGGTCCTAGAGTGATGGGCACTGACTTCCAGATTGATTGAGGAATAAATACTTAATATTCTATATGTGTGTGTCCTATCATGATGTACAAATCACTAAAGGAAGTTGGTATTGTAACAGGAGATGTGTGAAGCCAGGAAATAAATACAGTATACGAGGTGTGATTGAAAAATATGGTGGTTGTTTAAATTAAAACAAACAAAAAAATTACAGTAAGAGACACATTGCCATCAATACCCCTCAAAATACTCTACCTCACTTCTAATACACTTATCACATCATTCTTGCCACTTTCTGAGGCAGTTCTGGAAGTCATCGTTCATGAGTGTCTTTAGCTGTGCTGTCATGGCTGCCTCGATTCAAAACGTTTTCCTTTCATGGTCAGTTTGACTTTGGGGAAGAGCCAAAAGTTGCATGGTACCAGCTCCAGTGAGTAAAGTGGATGAGGACACATCGTAATGTTTTTATTGGGCAGAAATTGCTATATATCAGATGTGATGTGTGACATGGAACATTGTCAAGATGCAGGGTGAAGTAAAGGCACTCATAAAAGAGAACTTCCAGAATTGCTTCAGGAAGTGGCAAGAATGATGGGATAAGTGTGTTCAAAGCAAGGGGGAGTATTTTGAGGGGGATTAATGGCAATGTGTCTTTCACTGTAATAATTTTTTTTTCTTTTTTTTCTTTTTTTTTAAATGTAAACATTCACCTTTTGATCACAACTCCTATGTCCCCGGGGTTTCCATTTAATTCAGGTGTTTGGGGAAAGTTTGAGATTTACTGTTATAGACAATTAGAAGCCACTATAGAGTAACACACGTGGGAAAGCTGCAACGAAATCAACTTTAGGAAGATTTGCTTGATGATGGCATGTGCACTTGGCTCACAGATTAGAATAAGGAAAATGAGAGAGCTTGAATTGGATCAGAGATTTCTAAAGTATGCTGTGAGGTGTGCTTTGAAAAAGTAAGAACTTTCTAAACAGTCAGTGTGAGAAAGACTGCATGGTCCATCTACGTGGTGGAGAAGCCAGTGCTCGTTGGTATGAGGCTTTGAGGACGTCTGAAGGTAAGATGCTCATTTAAATATGATGAACCCAACGTTTCCTAAACTGTGTAACCTCATGATTTTGTGCAGAATAGCACCTTCAGTGTTATATTCTAACGCCAGGAATGCATATGAAATTATAAGGCAATTATCTGGAATTTAAAATTCATAACAGTATTTTTTTTTTCTTTTTCCAGCATTCTATTTCTTAGGTTGGGAATAAAATAAAGTAATTAACTTATATTTAGAGGCCTTTCTTTCTTTCTTTCTTTCTTTCTTTCTTTCTTTCTTTCTTTCTTTCTTTCTTTCTTTCTTTCTTTCTTTCTTTCTTTCTTTCTTTCTTTCTTTCTTTCTTTTTTAGGACTATATGCTCTATTTTTAAAACTTGAACTGCTCTCAACTTGGCAAGAGGTTCACTCAGATAGAGACATAAGAGAATCAAGAATGACCAGGAGAAGGCAAATTCATATTTCAGAGCTCAACCTCTGTTATAAATTAATTAGTACAATCGTTGTGGCCATAGTAAGTAACCACACATTTAAATCTTTAAATCTCTAATTTGTTTTTTATTCTTTCTTCTCTCTCTCTCTCTCTCTCTCTCTCTCTCTCTCTCTCTCTCTCTCTCTCTCTCTCCCTCCCTCCCTCCCTCCCTCCCTCCCTCCCTCCCTCCCTCTCTGCATTTGGGTCTATATATCTATTCTGTCTCCCTATATATCTGCAAATCTCTATTTCTTTTCTTTCATCTCTGTCTCTCCACCCCCTTCTCTTTCTCCTTTCTTTTCCCTTCCCTCCCCTTTATCTTTCTCCCAAGCTAGCACATGTATGAACTCAGAGTTCAATTCCCATAAATTAAACGAACATGTTCTGTGACACCCTGTATTGACCTTTTGCCAAACTATTATTCCCTAGAAACTGTGGATACTCTAGATAATCCCAAGATCCTTTCTTTGCCTTTGATCTGCTCACTCTGCTATCTGGGCTCTTGTGGATTCAGTTCTGCTTTTCCCCTTAATGTCACTACCCCCGCAGTGTTAATTTTCATCTGCCTCATCGGTTCAGAACAGAGGCATGAGAGGGAAGAGCGTCCACCCTGTTCTAACCCCTTAGCAAGTAATCTCTGCATTTCTTAGTGCCAACCTGGAAGGCATTTTCTTACCATCTGTGGATCATGTAATTAATTACTTTTTTGAAAGAATGTTCACATTTCTTATCTTGCTTGTTATGCACATCATTTTTCAAACGTTGGAATGATGAGCTGGCATTTCAAGTAAGGGTGGTCCCACAAATCAAACACAGTGTGACTTTGGTTTCATTTCTTTGTTGAAACATCTGGTCTTGTTTAGTGCACGGCAAGAAAGAGGTCGGAAACACGTAAAAGCCCTCACTGCCCTCATCCCTGTCTTTTCTTTCTGCCATTGTATTATGAAACTTGCTGCCTCCATAGAGAAATGAAGTTAATTCCACAACGGATAGATTTACCAAGACTCATTTTCATGCCCATGAGAATGAAAACTCTGTGTCGCCAGCTTTTCCAAATTCCAGCGTGGGTCTCTTGCTTTGAATAAAGAAGGTTGAGGTGCAGGTCACTGGTGTCTATGATGACATGATTTACTTACAACAGTGTCACGTGAAATGTCATGGCATTAATAAGGGTGATGTGAACAACCACCACCTCTCAAATTTGCTAGTCACAAAGCAATACTTTCTCCTCTCAGGAGTCCAAAACTCCCTTTTAGGAATAATATTCTTCAGCTTACGGTACATAGCCTTCAGGTTGGCAAAACTTTGTTGAAGTGGCATGAAGCCTGCAGGAAAGACAGTTTTCATCTCCAAAGCAAGCATTGTGTACCAAGCAGGTGACGGTTTATAGATGGACAGCATGCTTAATAGAAGTCCAGTCTCTTTTACAGATTCTCTCTTGAATGTCAGCCTCACTTCTTGGCCATATTCCCTCCCAGAGTTTATTTGTTGACAGCTTTTAGCAAAAAGAATACAGAATGAGTATTGAGTAGTCATTACTTCCTAAAGGGATAACCCTTGAACAAATATGTGGCCATCTCATTGCTCTTGTTTCTTATCATCCCCTTGCTGCTTGGTCATTGGCAAATTGTCTTCCTTTGTTTTGTGTACTTTGTGGTGGTGCAGCAGTGGGGGTCAGGGTCGTGAAAGAAGCAAAGAAGCAGTCCTAGTGATAATAGCTAGCATTATATATACCACCTACTTCATGCCAGGCCCGTCCTAGGTATTTTACATATTAACTCTTGGCCCTCAGAGTAACCTCATGATAATACACACGACACTGTACCTTACAAATTTGGATACAGTATAATTCGCAGTTGGCTTCACGGTTCTTGGAACTCTCCACCAGCTAGCTAACTCTGGTCATTTCATTAATCTTACACTAATCCCTTCTCATATTTTATGGGATTGGATAGTTAGATCCTATTTAAAAAAATATGACAAGGGTTTACTATCCAATCAGTGTCCTCATTTTACAAATGAGATTGAGGAACAGAGTGTTTAAGTAGCTTTTCCAAGATCACAAGCTGGAAAGTGGGAGACTTAGGAAGTTAGTGTGGCTCCATGATTTCCACTGCTACTGTATAGACTGAGGTTTATAAAAGATACCGATAGGATAAAGTTATTGCTTAAGAGTCACGAGACCATGGTCCTGATCTTGGTTTAGTTATGGATACCCTGTGTTGTAGCATCGCATTCTGCTTCCCCCCTGTAGGTGCATAGAGGTGGAGGGGACCAGACATGGTATGCACAAAGGCTGCTGGGAGGCTGGCTTGTCAAGGGGACTCACCTTTAAATTCAGGTCTCAAGTTTTATCTCAAAATGAGTTTTACGAAGAAGAGCTGTTATTGTAAGCCTAATTTCACGTATCAAGCATGCATGCTGTCCTGTATTTTTCTGAATTAGAGTTGTTCTTTTCTAAAGTGCTACAAAAAGGCATGTATGATCTTTTGCATGGTAATGTGATTCCAGTAGCTGGCATTTGAGATCAGTAAGAAATACTCCAAAAGAGCATTGGATCCGCTATCTGGATTTGAATTAGGGGAATCCAGGATTGGGAAAAATTCTAAATGCCTGCAGTCAGAAATACAGAGCTTGAATGTTTATAATCTTAGGGTTTTAGGCCTGGAAGCATGTCCATCTCCGGTCTATTCACTGCCCTTGCTAAAATCTAATGTGGAATTAGACTCTATTGACACTATTGAAAAACAATATGGTGATATTTATTAATAACCTTAGAATGTTCATAAGCTTTTGTCTAATTGTCCTTTATCTAGAGACGTAGGAGCAGTTCACGGTAAGAGATATTTATCGTTGTGTTTATCTGTCTGTCTATCTATCTATCTATCTATCCATCCATCTATCCTTTTTTCCAGATTTATTGAGGTATAATTGACAGAAGTATAATTTACTGTATATACCATTATGTTTATATATATATATATAGATATCTTGTTTAATGATTACCACAATCATATTAATTAATATATCCATCACTTCACTTAGTTATATATTTTTTCTGTGTTAGATGAGAACATTTAAGATCTATTCTTAGGAAATTTCAAGTATACAATACAGTATTATTAACTATAGTCATCACGCTGTACATGAGATCACCAAAATTTACTTATCTTGCATATTTAAAACTTTAGAGCCTTTGACCAACAGCTTCTTATTTATCTTACTGTCCAGCCTCTGGATATCAAAATTCTACTCTCTGCTTGTACATTCAACTTTTTTAGATTCCACATATAAATGAGATCATGCAGCATTTGTCTTTCTGTGCCTGGCTTATTACATTTAGCATAATGTCCTCCAGGTTCATTCTTCTTGTGGCAAATGGCAGGATTTCCTTCCTTCTCAAGTCTGAATAATATTCCATTGCCTGTGTGTGTGTGTGTGTGTGTGTGTGTGTGTGTGTATGTGTGTGTGTGTGTGTGTGTCTCACATTTTCTTTATTCATCTGTCTAGTCTATGGATACTTAGGTTGTTTCCATATCTTACCTATTGTGAATAGTGCTGCAGTGGACATGAGCATATCTTCGGTACTGAATTCATTTTTTAATATATATACCCAGAAGTGGAATTTCTGGGTCATATGGTAGTTCTATTTTTATTTTTTGAAGAACTTCCACACTGTTTTCCATAGTGGCTGTACCAATTTGCATTCATACCAACAGTGGGCAGGAGTTCCTTTTCTCTACATCCTTACCAACACTTGTTTTCTTTTGTCTTTTTGATAATACCCATTATCAGATACGAAGTGATATTTCACTGTGGTTTTAATTTGCATTTCCTTGATGATTGGTAATGTAATTTTATATACCTGTTGGTTGGCCAGTTGCATATCTTTGTTTTAGAAATCTCTATTCAGGTCTTTTGCCTATTTGTTAATCAGGTTATTTGTTTTCTTGCTATTGAGTTGTTTGTGTTCCTTATATATATTGAATATTAACCCCTTAACATATGTATGGTTTGCAAATATTTTATCCCATTCTGTAGGTTGTCTTTTTATTCTGTTGATTTCTTTGCCTTGTTGCAGCTTTTTTTAGTCTGATGCAGTCCCATTTGTCTATTTTTGTTTTTGTTGCATGTGCTTTTAGGATTATATCCTGAAATCACTGCCCAGACCAAGGTAGAGAAGCTTTTTCCCTTTAGTTTCTTCTAGTAGTTTTATAGTTTTCAGGTCTTAAGTTATTAATCCACTTTGAGGTGATTTACATATATGTTATGAGATAAGGGTCCAATGTCATTCTTGTGTATGTGGATATCTACTTTTCCCAGCGTCAGTTTACTGAAAGAGACTGTTCTATTCCTATTGTGTGTGCTTAACAACTTTGTTGAAGAATATAAATAGTGTATGCGTATATATATATATACATATATATGTATATATACATATATATGTATATATACATATATATGTATATATATATATACATATATATATATACTATAAATTAGTATATCCATTTTTCAGCTTGTGATTTTGTTCTGTTGGTCTACATGTCTGTTTTTATGTCAAAACCATAATTTTGATTATTATAGTTTTGTAGTATAATTTGAAATTAGGTAATGTGATCCCTCCATCTTTGTTCTTTTTGCTCAAGACTGCTTTGGCTCTTCTGAGTTGTTTGTGGTCAATCACTCTTAACAGTATGGCATATCCTTCTAAACTTCATTCTTATATTTTTTTCTCCCTTTCTCTCTCACACACATAAACATACCTACATGCACTCATGCATATACACATACACATTTAGTTACATATACATACAAAATACAATTTTTGAGAAAATTGTAATAAGGCTATAGATATTATTCAATAACTTAACTTTTTCCATCAAATCATATATATATGTGTATATATATATAAACACATATATATACATATGTGTGTGTGTGTGTGTGTGTGTATATATATATGATTCACACATAATTCTTTTTTCAATTTCATAGTAGATCAGGGTCATAATGTACTGTTAGGCATTAAAAATAGTGAACACTAAGATTATTTCCAACTTTAATGATCAAAATATGTTCGAAATAACACACTGGTCACTATATTTTGCTAAATGTGTAGAAGCATGTTCCTGGAATCAAATCTAAGAAGTAGAATTGCTGAGTCAAAAGAACACTTAAATGTTTATAGATTGGTATAAACACATTCCCTTACGCTCTGCCACCATCACTGACAATTCTCTATGAATTTACTTTTCCGTCAGTGTATGAGAGTCCTTTAGGTTTATTTCCATGTTCTTTGTCGAGCTTTTTGAGATGCATGCTATATCTTTTATATTGTTACTTATGGCAAATTGATTTTAGATTATAAACTATTGTTTGAATACTCTGTTGGCTTCAGCTCATAGGTTTTGATACGTACTACTAGCAATGACATTCAGAATATACAAGAACTGGTAGCAGCCAATCAGAAAAAGCACATGACCATGACTCCAGCCATAAATAACTGGCATGGCTGTACCAGTGTGAATCATCTGGATACCAGCCATGTCATTTTCACTGGAATTCATTTCCTATAGCCCATCATTTAATCAACTTGATATTTTCTAAATATGTCAAGTATACTTCATTTGTATGTCTCTTATCAGTGTCTCTGTTGGTCAAAATGCTCACTGAGAAGTCAAGGCTCATCTCAAATGACACCTCCCTGGTAAAGAAGAAGTAATTTTTTTATGAACTATCCTGTCATTTTCATCTGATCTTGTTATCACAGTCATTATCATCTTCACCAGAGGTCATCAAACATTCATGTAATGAAAGGTAATAAATATTTTGGGTTTGATGGACATAGGCTCTCCGCTGTACTCAGCTCTGCTCTTGTGACATAAATGGGTCCATAGATAATACCTAAACAAATGGGTATGGCTGTGTTCTTATAAAATTACATTTATAAAAATAGTTGGCCAGCCTCTGGGTAATATTTTATTAACCCATGCATTTTGAGCTACACTATTTAATAGTTATTGTTAACTTTTAAAATCTTCTCTTCTGAACTAATTGGAAATTAAGTTTGTGTAAGTAGCTATATGGCTTACAATTCAATTCCTATGCACTCAAGAGACATTTGTTGAATGAGTGAAAAATACTAATACCATTATTACACATCTGTAGAAATTTTAGTGATTCTAATACAAATCATGAATATTGGACTTATTGAGGTACCACAATAAAATTTGTCTAAGACTTTAATCTTGTGTACAATTTATACCTTTATTGCTCACTTGCTCATGTGACAGATTTAGTTTATTCTTTGAGATTCATTCTTTTTTGTATGTTATAGAGAGAAAACAAGTTTAGGAAAAACTCAGTCCAACATGAAAAATATCCTAAATCAAAATATGATAGGTCTAAAAGAAAGCCTATGTAACTTAGCACTGTGAAATTTATTCTTATCTAAAAGAGTTTATGTGAGTCACTAGTTTGTTTTTGGCCTAATGAAACTAAACCGTGATAGATCTGAGCAATGATACATTCAGAAAGCAGACACAATATGGTGAATAAATTTTTTTTAGCCTTATAATTAATTACATATCCCAAATAGGATATTCTTTAGGAAATCTATAGAGTAACATATTGTGCTTTGTTCAGTCTTTCTGTCTGAACCTAAAATATTTAACTGAACCTAAAATTTTTAAGTCAACCACAGTTTAAAATCTCACTTATTCGGTCCTTAGAGTGACAGGCTAAGGAATGTGTAATGAATTTTCAACCATTCAGAAGCCACAGAGGCAAAACATATATAAGATATTATTAATTGGATAGAAAAGATAAGAATCAGTAAATACCTAAAATACACACACACACACACACACACACACATGCATTCATGAAAATAAAGAAAATTAGACATAAATAAAATTTTAAGAAATTATAAAACATGAAAGAGATTTTGTACTTACATACTAAAGATTTGAGGACTACTTCTCCCTACTGACTATAAAAGGTCAAAGCAAACAGTGGTGTCATATCACGTAAACTACATAGTTCATCTTCCAGAAGTAGCGGGATGATGTTTTTACTCACCTTTGGTTTTCTTCTTACAAGACTACACTTGTTTTTCTTCTAACAAGATCCACTCATAGAAAGAACAGCTTGTCTCATTACCCTCCAGTGGAAATGAGTTATGAGCCTTTTATCTGGAGTTTACAGGGCAGCTTTAACCTCTTTATAGTTGCATTTCAGTGATGAATGCAGTATCTTATTTCATCTTAATTTTTTTTTTCAAGAATTCTTTTCCTGTTCTGATTTGTAGGTACATTCAAGATAATAATGGGAAAGATTAAATTACCCCATTTGGGATCCTGTTAAACACTTTCTATTGTCCTGCAAGTCTTCAGTATTAATTTCCTGTTTTTTCTTCTGCTTCTGTCAGTCCAACTAGAAAAACCAGACATTTGTGACATTCATAACAATTGTTATATTTCAAAGAAAAACTTGTATTTTTATTCAGTACTCATCATAAAATAATCCCTCATGGCTTAATCTGGCTAACTTTTTCTTAGGTTTATAAATAAGTGGTTGGGGATCTTCTGAACTAAGAATACAGAGACTGAGGTCACTTGGGCATCAGTTGCGTGTTGAAATGATGACTCATAAAGATGGAGAAGGTCCTAACCTGGGTGCTGTGAGCCATAGCAATAGGAAGAGGGAGACAAACGGCATAAGAAAAATGGATGGCTTTATGTGTCACCTAGCCGATAACTTTTTTGTAAGCCTTCACAATGCAAGGTCTTCATTGTTTTAATACATCAAATATAAGAGCCCCTCCCCGTGAAATATGTCATCCCTTGGCACTGATTAAGAATTACATTTGAGTGATTATCTTTGGGTGATCGGATAGACTTTGTGATTTGCCAAAAGTTACAATCAATGTAGGTCATCATGGAACATCTCCTTTCTTTGACATTTCATTAACTCATTCACATATTCATCATTTATTGAGTGCCAACTGTGGGCCAGGTACTGTGCTACAGGCCAGGGATACAAAGTGGAGTGTGACAAGATCCCGAATCTTCAAAGGCTTATACTAAGTGATAAATACGCAAATCAATGATTAGACTGTATTTTTATCAGTGTTATAATAGTGACATGAACAGAATGTCAGGGAATCTAAGGATGATCTGATTCATATGAATCAGATTCAGGGAAAATACCACGGAGGAACCTATCTCCAGACTGAATTTCGAAGAACAAGGGGGATTGCTAGTTAAAGAAGCAATGAGACAGCATTGTGACCTGTAAAAAGTCAATGAGATATGCAATAGCTTCAGGTATTTGAGTAATGTCAAATACTTCAGCAAGTCTTGAGCAATGGAGCTGAGGGGGTAGGGGGTAGGTGTGGAAGATCAGGATAAAGCCAGAGGCCAGATCCCCAAAGGTTGTGATGCTAGGAAATGTGACGCCATTGCCTGAAACACAGTGGTTTAGGTTAAGAGAAGGATAGCGGTCCGATATCATGCTGACTCCATGTCACACAACCACAAGACTCTCCCCTTGCCTCATTCAGGCCATTTCCATGGGGCTTGAGGAAATGATCTTCCAATCCACGCAGGCCTCTTCTCCCTAAAGGAATTCACATGTCAACTGCTGAAAGAGTATCTTCTTCTTTATCTCATTTTATTTCTATTTCCCCTCTTCAGCTCTAGGGGCCTGCTCAGCGTCCTTAGTTCTGGTGAACAATGTTTCCTCGATTTAAACTAGTTTGACTATATATGAAAAGCAGAAGAGAGGCCGCCAGGGGAAGTGTAGGAGGTAAAGACTCAGCCAGTGAGCATCCTCTCCCCATAAAATCCCTTCCTTCTTAATCCTCCTTCACTACTATTCCGGTAGACACACGGTCAAGAGAATCAGTTTTGAAATTCTGGAGACTCATATTGTAAACCTGGTGCTGACCATAACAATCTTTGAGATTGGGCTCAAGTCAGTTAGTTAACCTCCCTGGACTTCACCTGGGCTACCAGGTGAAAGGAAGCAACTGGCTGATTGGTCAAGTCCTTTTCCTCTAAGTCCATGGATTTTGTTTGCTCAGGTTAGACATCTAGTTGTCTTTCTAGATCCCTTTTATATAAGATATTGGTTTACTGTTGGAATTTCACTCTCAGACTAGACCACAGTTGACTGTGGATGGGAAGGAAAAAAGGTTCTATAATATAAGAGGAGTTCATAAATTCAGTGTCTAAAAACTTCAGAATGCCTTGTTTTGTTTTAAGTCTTAAATGTTAATACCCCTTCACATAAAGGTGAGATAAATAGAATGTGACATTTTGAAGAGTAGATTTTCAAGTCAGAGAGAATAGAAGATGAACCATGGTTCCAATGATCTTTATTTCTAAAGATCTTTGGAAAGTTTTTGAGCTTAGACCTGTCCTGCAAGACCAGTATCTTTTCAGGAATAGATTGAGTTCAGATATAACATCCTTAGCCAATGTAAGTACCAAATGACTCCTAGATCTAGTCACGTCATGGGACAGGGATCTGAAGAGAGAATTCCCTAGGGCTTTTCCTTCATTTACAGTTTGAATAGCCTCCACATAGTCACTTTGCATTGCGTTTTATTATATCAGACAAATGCCTTCCACACTTTTATTATATATGAGCCATTTTTCGTTGAAATATATGATCCCAGGAACTTCCTAAAGAATTAATTATATATATATTAATATATTAATATTGTTATCTGTTATGTAATAAAGTGAAATAACAAGACAGGTATTTACTGTTTCTCATTTAACGAATGATGCACCCGGTTCAATTACCTCAAAGTTAAGTTTATAAGAAACCTGCAAAAAATATGAAAATATAATAATTGACCACAAAAACATTTCAGATTACAATTTTTTTGTGTGGCTAAATTTCATAATTTTCATAAATTGTTTCAGAGTGATTAGATAAAGAGTAGGCGGTGAGGTTTCTCAACGTGTTACATGTTGCTCGCATGTATAGTTCCTTATTCCTTATAAGTGAAGACCCATATTGGAAATATGTCGCCAGGCATTTTTTTCTTCTTGCAGTTGACTATGAAATACTAGGGTCGTCTTGACTTATTATGTAAGATGAACACCAATTGTATCTCAATTTCAGTGTTCCATATGCTTCCTGCCATTTAACTAGAGCTGCATCACGGATACAAATAATTAGTTACACAACTGAAAATGAAAGCGATTTCAACATTTATAAAGGGAAAAGCCACCAAGCTGGCTAGAGGTGTTCAGCTTCGGGCTACAACTACTGGTGCCTCAGTCATACACATATTCTTCGCTTCTTTTCTAGCTGCTGTGCCCCTTCACTCAGTAACACAAGTGGCTCTCAGTGGTTTCCTTTCAAGAAGAAAAACTGTGTAATGCATTACTTTATTTATTGATTTTTTTTAAATTACATATTATATTGGATCCCCCTAGTGGCTTTAATGACAAGAATACCCAGGAACATATGATGAATAAGTTGAAAAAATTTAACAGTGATTTTTGCTAGGCACTATAGCTAGTGTTTTATAGAATTTTCTACATGATACTCCCTCTGTAAAGAGTTCTCCTTTCTTGTCTTCTTCCCTTTCCGTCTTCCTATCTCCTTTCTTCTTTGAGTCAACCAACATGTACTGTAGTCCCTCCAAGAGCCAGACAAGGCACTAGGGATATGAGAAGAGTTTCTAATCTAGTGAAAATGTTTTCTATTTTTTTTTTTTGCTTTTAATTTACCCAGAAGTTGTCTTTATTCACATGTAAATATATGAATTTTAATTGAGCTATAATCACTTTGGATGCTCTAAAATACAGTAATATTCTGAGACTTTTATCACCTAGTGCAAAGCTCCACATGCCATAGACACTATTGAACTGTTTATTTTTTACCATTCAAATAGATCTAGTGAATATAAAGAGTGCATTTTTACGGATAGGAAATTTTAGTCTTGCTATCCTTGACTACAATTCTCTTAAACTGCCTAGTCCAGTCAACTCAGTTGCCATGCTGATAATTTTTCATATGTGGGGATAAAAAAAGGGCTGCATTCCAGCTACTGGACTTTCTATTTCAGGAAATATGTAATATAAGGAAACCCCACTATAAGCAAAGGATTTGTAGATCATTCCTTGGAGTTAATTTTCGTGCGCATTGGAAGGTACTTAAATCCCAAGCCACAGAGAGGGTTTATAAATGATTGCCATAAGCTCTTTAGCTACTTAAGATAAATAGAGTAGCACCCCTTTGCCACTGAATGAATAGTGTGGAGAATTTGTGGGGCTGCTTAGAATTCTAGAGCAGCCCATTGTTTGAAGATTATGTTTTTGATGTTTTTTGCTAGAAATCATTCATTCATCAGGAAGTGCTATTTAAGTGCATACCGTGTGCCAAGAACTGAGCTTGGCATTTCTATGGACACCGTCAAATTTTAGTCCTAGCCTTCATATCCAAGCAGAAATTGGTGCTGTTAATGTCAAAAGAAAGTCAGGAGAGACAGAGGCTCGGATAGGATGTTCCTCACAAAATTTCCATTTCCGAATGTGCTGCTGATTTCAGATGTGTTGAGTATATCAATGGTTATTGTGATATTATAAATTTATATATATTTTTTCTAAATAAAAATAGAAATATACTTCAGTTTATTTTTTCACACCAAGTAGATCTTTTGGTAATGAACAAGCATAGTACAATCGAATTTATGGTAATTGCAGAATGGTCTACAATTACCATCGTTTAAAAAAAGCTGTTCAGTAGCTCATATTATTCCTTGGATCTGTTGAATTTTTGGACAGAGCAGTGTTAATAATTTGGCATACTTGTGACTGGAGTAAGTAGAAGCTGAGAAATAGTGAGATTCTAATCTTCTGTATTTTTTACACTATTCTGATCTTTGTGTGGCCTAAAATGCAATGTTTAACTCTAGTACATGGAGTAAAATTAACAATAGAAAGAAACAAAGATGGGGGCCATATGTAACATGTATTGTGCTCTTTGCTTCTTTCTTCCTCCCATCTCTTATGAAATGTGAACCCCTACTTAGATGGATGAGTTTGAGATCAAGTTTTAAAATCAACTAGTTAATATCTCTTACAATCATTCACGCCGTTTTTTGAACTAAGAAATTATTTCCCCCATGACTTCCATTTAAGCATAGCAGCAACTTCAGGCATGAAATAAACTTTTCACGGCATTATGCTGTTGCAGGCACTTTTGGAAAACGCTAATGAAGCCAATAAAATAGCACGTCCAGCCAGATATTACCCTTGTTCAAACAGGGTTCTGAAATGGGGCCTGTTTTCTTGGATTTGCCCACTCTGCATGGAAATAAATTCACTGTAAGAGAAATCACTATCTTTAGCAATACCGAAAGATTCTTTTTAAATTTTGTTTTTATTTTTATCTCTGGACTTTATTAAGAGGACAAAGAAACTCACTGGAGTGGGAATAACATAGATTTTACTGTACAATGAACTTAAATGCACTTCTCCAAAGCAAGTCGTGAACTTGGATTTCAGCCTTTCATTTTCCTCAGGAGGAACCCAGTTGGAACCATCAGTCACTGTGGCTAAGGCCCAGTGTTTTGGTCTGGTCTGAGTTCTTCTTCAACCCATTCTTTGTTCCTTTCTATTTGCACTGCTCTTGTGAGTTTCTTGGAGTTAAGGCCTCATACCTACTTATAGATTATGCACAGTTTTCAATAGAACAATTAATGTTGCCTGAAGAGCCAGCTCTTTATATGTAACTGGTTCTTTTTCAAAACATGTGGCTTGTATCTGGATGGTTCACTTGCTAGATAACCTGGAATGGCCACATCCTGGACTCTGTTCTTCGAAATGTCTGCCTCTAGTATGTGCTATATTTTTAGTCTCAGAACTTATTAGTATTTCTCCTATGTTGCCGTAGTGGGTAAGATTGGTCGGACAGGAAGAGTCACTTCCTTGTTATGTTCTCCCAGCATGGTAGAACTCCCTGATGTTTCCCACATGACCTTCCATTAAGCCCCCCACCCTCCGGCACTACAGTTTAATCACTTCCTTCATCAGATCTTGAAGAAGTCAAATGTTTTCCCCTCTCTTAATTCTTTTCTTCCTTATTTTCCCCCTTTCTCTTTCCTTTCTTGTTCTTGTCTTTCCTATCTGCCTATCTTCTTTCCATCTTGTTCTTATGATTTCCTTTCTTTTCTTTTTCTCAGTCTGTTATTATCTTATACTTTTTGTTGTTATGAAAATTAGATAGCAACTTATGGAGATTGTATAGCATGGTTCTACACACAGGGGAAAGGATACATGCCGATGCCAATTACAGCCTTGTTTAGAATAAGGAGAGGTTGCAGACAACTCAAATATCCATCAATAGAGGACATGTTGAAGAAACTATGACATTTCTATATAATGAAACACTGTGCGTGTCTAGCAAATAATCAGAAAGCACTCTATGTACTGATTTGGAAATACCTCTGAGACATTTTGTTAAGTGAAAAAAGCAAAGTGCAGAAAAATTTGTATTTTATGTTTACTTTTGTTAAAAAAATGTGATGATGGGGAATGAGGTTCCATTTTTGCTTTTTTGTTGTAACTAGTAAACACACAAGAAATTTGTGTAGAAAACACAGGAAGCTCTTGATGGGTGTCAAAGGAATGAGTGGGCTGAGGAATAGTGGGAGGAGAGTTTCATTGTTATACCTCATTGTATTTATTAAATTTAAAAACATGTTAATATATCATTTATTCGGCAATTAAATATAATAATGTAAACCTCAAAAGCTAACATAAGATTCAGTGGTAAGACAATTACTCATCCATTAAGTACCACAAAAAATGAATTGACAAGATTGATACATTTGTCCCAACTCATGGGTTCATGGGTGCTCTGTTAGCATATAAGTTGTTTATGTGTTGAACCACGTAAAATTGTCATGTTCATAGGCAAAACAACCTTTTGAATATTGGAAATTTTTTATATTTCAATGGAATGTTTATCTTAGTTAAGGCATTAAAAATCCATCACCAGATTGCCTGAAGTATTATGCCCTTTAAGTTTTATTTCATTTCTCTTCTGTGCTATAAAGACCCTTAGAGTCTTATTTCATTCATTTTCCTGGGCCACCTGGGTAGTACTGAGAGGTGTGGCAGTTCTACTCCTGAATTATCTTTCTACCCAAGCCTTATTAACTTGGCCCATAGCTGTACATTAAGCCCTTATAACCTACCACGGGGATTGTGGTGTTCTGAAAATTCACTCTGAATTCCAGGCATTTCTTATGGGTCTAATATCCTCATTGCCACTGAATTTATCTTTCAATGAGGCAGTTTGGATCATGTCACTTCTGAGTAAATTCATCCTGTATTAGTCCAAGTTCTACAGAAAAACAGAAACCATAGTATATTTATAGTATATAGATATATCTGTAAGTATATACTGTAAATATACTATTTAGTATAGGAATTGGCTCAAGTAGTTATGGAGGCCTAGAAGTCTCAAAATCTGCCATCTGCAAATGAGAGAACCAGGAAAGCTGGTGCAATAATTCAGTCTGAATACAAAGCCTGAGGGGAGCTGATGGTGTAACTCCCAGCTGGAGGCCCAAAAGCCTGTGAACTGGGGTGGGGGTGGGATGATGGGGCCTTAAGAAGAGTGTGAGAAAGGCTTCACCTGTTTCTGTATTTTTGTTCTGTTGGTGACCTCAATGGATTGATTGGATGATGTCTACCCACATTGGTGAGGGCGGATTCTCTTTACTCAGTTTACTGTATATATACTAATTAATCTCTTTCAGAAACACATTCACCGACAAGCCCAGAGATAATGTTCTACCAGCTATCTGGGCATCCTTAATCCAGTCAAGTTGACAGATAAAATTAAGCACCACACAATGATCTCTCTTCACTGCTTACAGAATAAATATGCACTGAAGTCCTTAGTAGGACGTGCAATTCAGACCCATTCTTACCTTCAGGCACTGATTTCTTTTCACAAATGCTCTATACATCTTTTTTCCCCCCATATTACACTCCCCAAAAGGCCTTCATGTCTTTGCTACCAACTTTGTATTCACCAAAAAGGACGTTCTCCATCTTCTGTGTCTTTCAAACAAGCCTTTCTTTGTAGCTCTGACCCCAGCCTTCCAAAGTCCGTTTTCTCCTCTGTGTTTCCATGGTTCCACATACCTATCCCCATTATAAATATTCTTATTATGGTATATCCTAGATATTTGTTTATGTGACTGTCTTCCCTACTAACTAGTGAGTGCTTGGCCCCAGAGATGAAGGTTTTGGTTACCTCGTGTTCCCTATGCTTAGCCAGTGTTTGGTATGTCATTTTGTGCTGAGTAAATATTGGTATTTGAGTAATGCTTCAGTCTTATACTTGGACTCCTTCTTTGCAAGGAAGAAGTTATTATTTTTTTTTTTACTCTTTTCAAAAAAATGGGACAGTGATATTAACGATGGTCTTGGGAGTGCAGAAATAGTACCTTTACATTATACCATGAAAGTTGAAAGTCTAAAGTTGTCTTTCCAGTTTCCTTACTATTTACAATAAGGACAAGATTTAGTTTTGGATGTATTCCACCAGATGCACTTTGATTTTATGTTTGCTTCATTGTTGGTATTTATTTTGACGATGATGAAGGCAACACACTATGAATTAGGTTGTCTTTTTATTAATTATATCTTAAAAAATCTTGATCCTTACTTTTGCTATGGAGTCCTATGTTCTTATTTAATTGTAAAAGTTCAGGCTATCTCTATACCATAGACAGAGTTGAGTGTTCTTTAAAATATAAATCTGAAATTCTAAGTAAATGAGAGGTTTCCTCCTCCTACTTCTCTCTCTCTTCTTTTCCCTTCTCTTCCTGTTACTTAATACTATTACTGTAATATTTTTTTCCCTGATGTGGAAAAAATAATAGCCTGTTTGCATAGCGTATCTTATAGAATTTTACATTTGTTGAAAAAAATTATCTCCTTGGAGTCAATAATTATCCTAGAGTGTGAATTCTTAGTTGGTCTGTGGATCCTGTTGGTCCTGTTGATTGCAAGGATACATTCCCATAAGCTACTTGGTTTTGGAGAGTTTTACTACAAGGGGGTGTTTTAGTCAATATATCTTTTATCTCATCCATAGATTAGGCTCCCTATTTTGTAGCCCATAATAACATTTAGTGTTTATATATAGCTCATTGCTGCCTTTTAGTTCATCAAAATGAACACCAGCAAACTATTATACATTGCTTTGGAGTGCTTTTTAGAGAAAGAGAAGAAACATTACTAGTTCCGGAGTCTTGGTTGTTGGGTGCTTTCTTTCCTCTTTCATGAATAAATGATTATTCATGACCAAAGAAGGGAAATAAAATAGCATCATTTAGCACTATGCTCACTTAGTGGGACCTCCTCTGGTCTAGCCTATTATAACATCAGTGTATCTTGTTAATGGTGCAAATGCCCTTCAGCTATTTTCAGAGTGCCCTTCTTTTTAAAGAATGTAGCACACTCAAATGGTTTAGTAGTATTAGAAATCTTTGGGCACGCTTATGCTAGATTTTTAACATGAGCAAATATTCTATCGAAACCAGGAATATATGACAGTGGGCATGACTTTGAATGTTGAAATTAAGTCTTTGAGAATTATGAGAAGGTAATTATTTATTAGAAGCAATTGATAGATCTATTTTCTGTAAGCGTGAATAAGCTGGAATGAAATTTTAAAGTGTGCAAGGGTAAGCAAAAAATGGATACGTAGTGGTATTATACAATTTCTTTTATATTCTACCATCCCCACCACGCAATTCTTCATCTCATAATTTGGGTTAACCTGTTGCTTTCCATAGGTTCCATGCATTAGTTAGATGACTTAAGAGCTCTGGGATGTGTCCTCCTTTGCCCCAACCTTTAGGTAAATTGATTGGAAGTTAACACCACTTGTATTTCACAGCCTAGGAAGTGTTCTCTTCTTTCTTCACTTGTTTAGCTTCTGTTTATCCTTGTAATCTCTGTTCAGTTCGCCCTTCCTCGTGCCAGCCTTCCCTGAACTCCTTGGCTGGGTCAGATCCTCCTGTGTAGGTGCTCAGGGAACTGCTTACTTTCTCATGCTTGTCACAATTTCAAGTTCACATTTGTTTACATGATTATTTTTTTTTAAATTAATTTTATTGGGGTGACAATTGTTAGTAAATTTACATAGATTTCAGGTGTACAATTCTGTATTACATCGTCTATAAATCCCATTGTGTGTTCACCACCCAGAGTCAGTTCTCCTTCCATCACCATATATTTGATCCCTTCACTGATATGTGGTATATAAACCAAAAAGAACAAGACAAACAAATGAGAAACAAAAACTCATAGACACAGACAATAATTTAGTGGTTACCAGAGGGTAAGGGGGTGGGGGGTGGGTGATGAGGGTAAAGGGGATCAAATACATGATTATTTGATTACTCTTCATTCCTCACTAATCCAAAAGCTCTGTGAAGCTGACGACAGATTTCAACTCACTGTTGTATCACCAGTTCCTCGTATGGTGTTGTGTACACTATAGGCACTAAATAAATATTTTTGAAAAAAATGGAAAACTGTTCACATATCTACATTCTCGTTTTTGGCTATAGTTTATTATTTGGCGTATCTTTATCAAAGTGTACAGAGTTAAGATTTCATGATTGTACAAATTTTCTGAAATTCAAATAAATATCTTTACTCTGAATAGTAAGTTCATATTGTGTTCAGTGCTAGTATAGAGGTAACATAGGTGTTTTGTGTTTTTAATTCCATAACATATTATTTATTTTCCCCCTATAATTCAGTTAAAATTTCTTCAGTTTTTTTGAAGATAACCTTTTTGGCTTCAGATCATAGCCACATCCACATTTTCATGAACCAATGACAAGAATAAGCATATGGACTTTAAAACGTATGTACAATTCTCCAGAGCTCATGGTGTAATTAAAATTTGGAGGGGGAGCTGGTTGAGAGGTTCCAGTAATTGATTGTGTTGCCCTAGATCAGAATCTAAAATTTTAAAATCACAGAAGATTCTACTGTTAGCGTGTGTCCACTGCATGTACAGTGAAAGCCACAGAATTAGTTTCCTGGCAAGAGGATTTATTAAAAGACTTCAAATATAATCCAAAGAAATAATCTATTAGGATTTAAATCATAGAATAGCACCATAGGAAAGTGGATAAGGTTTAGAGAAATCTCTTATTCTCTGCCATTCCTTTGGGCAGAGGCCACTGCAGAATATTAACTAAGGAGATTTATCATTGTCTCAATCCAGTCATTCAAGGAAAATTAAGTGTTTCGTGTGCCATGGACTGAGGCAGGCATAATGCCTAATTAACCACAGACCCAACATCTAAGTGATAAGCTGCTCCTTTACTCCCTAATGAAATTTTAAAATGTTCTTCCTGACCTAAAGAGACCATGGTCAGATCTGGAAAATTTTAACCTCTTATCACATTCACAAGGTACTTTAAAAATGTATTCATTCCTCCAACTTGTAGAAAAATTAGTCCTATGCAACTATTCAAATCTTTGTGGAAGTCACGTCATCCTCTGTGACATTGCTAGGCACTATGTCAGAATAGACGAGGGATTTAGAGTTCTATGTCTCTCCACCATAGATGTCAGACAGTGTTTGAACAAAGCACAGACTCAACACTTGCAAATGTTGCTCGTCCAGGCCACCAAATAACTTGAAGTTCAAATATATTGCTATGTGGTGTTTTAGTCTCTATTTCTCCATGCTCGGAAAATCTAGCCTTCCTGGATTCCCCTTGTCCTGTTTTCAGAGTGGGCATTTGTGTATAGGTGGTAGCTGCAGTTTATGATTCCACTTATCTTTGTCATTCAGTAGCTTCTGTACTCAATCGCCCTGTACTAGATACACTTTGGAATAAATAATACTTAATGAGTAATATTTTAAACTCATCTGCTTTATCTAATTTATGAAATTATTTGGGCTGGTAGAGACCTACAGTGAAGCACATAGCTCATGCCCTTTCTAGAATAGTAGGATAGATTTTTATTGTCTATAAAATCCATTCTGGGTGGGTCTCTATTCTCAGCCTTCATTATCTCCAGTGATAACAATTCCACGACCTCCCTTGGCAGCCTTCCCTATTGCTGAACTAGCCTTGCTTATTAATCCTATAATAATACCTTATGTTCTCTAAATATTGAAGCACTGCTTAAGTTTCCCCTGCTAACTCATTCCTCCCTGCCCACCCTGTGAAATGCGTCTAGAGGGGGCATAATTATGTAAGCACATGGAGCCAAATGATGTTGTGCGGCCTTGTCCTGAGGCATTCCGCAAGTGGCTTGTTAGGATGGACATTGTCAGTCCATAGAAAATTAAGCTATTAAATCTGCAGCACCAGGATGGTGATTGAATTGCTTATACCACTGGGGTGAAATTGCTTTGCAGACATATGAATTTCACAGCCAGCAGTGTTCTTCCATTTCTGTATGCTCTAATTGTAGTGTGAGATTAAGTCAGTGATTTAGGGGCTATCCTAGCATGTTTCTGTTAGTATTGGGACAAGGGCATTGGAGGGACCTGTGCTAAGAGGGTGTGGTCCAGAAATTGTCCCAGAAAAGAATTGATTAAAATGATTGCATAAGGACTATCCTTGTCCATTTTTCATCAGTCTGGGTACCCCCCATTGTTGGCACTCTCCCCTCATCTCCTTGAATCTCTTTTACCATTTCTGTGCTCCTGTGACCCATCCTCTGGATGCTTTACTTGTGTTGTCAGCACTTGGGGCTTTCTTTAGAAGACTGTCCTTGGACTGTGGGATTGTTGAGGTACCTGGAGGTTCATGTCCTCCCTGGTGTGTAGGAAAACCCAGCTCCGCTGCCTTAAGTCAGGACAAACTAGAACGTGCAGCTTATAGTCTGTAGTTCCCCAGTGGGACCAAGCTCAGGCTATTCTTCATAGCACTTCACTTGAAAAAGTACTCTTGCTTGGCTTCCTTCCCTTCCCTGTCATGTTTCCCTCCACTTCCTTACCCGTTTATCTTGGCAGCGCCTCTTTAATAAATTTTGTCCATGAATCCTCATCTTGGACTTAGCTTCTGGGGAACAAGACTCAAGATACTAGTCCTTGTTTTGTCATTACCTAGAATCTGGCAGTGGGACGCCTCAGCTTCGTGTGGTTAACTGACCTGATTCCACAAATGCCTTTCCCATGATAAATACATCTGATCCTGCCCGTGGAAATCACAAGTGTTGTTCCAAGCTTGAAAAGGGCTCATCCAGAATCTTGCTTTGAGTTTTCTGAAATCACAAAGCTCACTTGGAATTGAAACCCAAAATGGCTCCTTCTTTTTTTTTTTTTTTTTTTTTTTTTTTCCCTGAAGCTTTCCTCAAGTGCTGCATCTGTCCTGTGCTTCTTCTGAAATCAGCGTGTCTGTCTATCGGATCAAAGGTTATGTATTGCCTCCAGTTACAGAATTTGTCTGTCTCTCAAACTGGGCTGTGAATTCCTGGTTAGTATGAACCCCCGACAAGCAACTCATACGATGCCTTCCATTCCAAAGCTGTCCACTAGTATCTTGTTTCTACTGATGGACTTAAGTATATCTATGTTCATGGGAAAGTCCTTATGGTTGGTTGATTAGCCATTTTGTTTCAGCTTATATAGCTCAGTTCCTGAAACCCTGCCTGATTTATCTCTGTAAAGTCCAATACAATTTTATATCCTAAAACCAGGAAATAATCTGAATAGTCAAGGACCAGTGGCAAGGTAGGAAAGAAGTAATGAATTTGGGGACAAAATAACAAGAAACAGTTACGGTGATTCCCTCACTTCCTTTTGTTCTTTCTTATGGGTCTTTATCCACAAAGATAATTTTCCTTTTTTTCCAGTCCATTCTCTTTCTCGCTCTTTCTCTCTCTCTCTGTCTCTTTCTCTCTTTCTCACATACGTTAGGAATATTAACTAAGAAGCATGCTTTATCTTAGAAATAAATATCTTTCCAAGAATGAAAACTGCCCTGAATGTAATGTGGAATTAGCCTCGGGGCACCAGGGACACTTGCCTGGCCATGAATGTTCCAGAAGCTATTACTGAAACTTAGAACAGCACATTCATTATGGTGTCAATGTTTCCCTCAGTTCTAAACTCTTTAAACGAACACTTGAAACATCCAGTTATATGCCCTCTTTCTAATTGTACCTCACATGCAGTTGGTGCCCCATATATGTTTTACAAATTCATGTTGAATAAATAGAACAAAGATCAAATGCAGTTGGTACAATATTTATTGTGAGCACAAAAAGTTATTTTTCAAATATATATAATTCATAACACTGAAAAATAAATAATAAATTTGTTTTTATGTTTCATGTTCCTGGAATCATTAGTAGGCTGACTTTGAAATAAAAATTCAAAGTATAATTAAATAATGACATTGTTCTAGGATGACTTCATACACTTGTTGTAGAATAGCATATGATTTTGCTTGTTAGTATTTTCTCAGCTACTTTGTTATATATATATATATATATATATATATATATATATATATATTTAAAAAAATCGATAATGGGAAATAAATATTTAAAAATTTTAGTAACAGGAAAACCTAAACTTTTACTCAATTACCATGTATTCCCCCCCCCCATTTGGTCGATAATCTCTTAAATTTGTGTGCGAGTATATGGTATGTGTATAATAATATTTGCATATGCTACTTTTTTAAAATCAGAGAGAAATTAAGGAAAACAGTTTTGACAAACCCTAAAACTGTAACTTAGTCTATCTTCAAATCAGTTGTCTGCCTCTTTCATGACAAGATACTACCTGGTAGATGATTTCCCTTACTCTTATGACCAATGCTGAACTAGTCAGTGGCCATTGGCAGTCAGGACTCTTTCAAGGTTTTTTTTTGCCCAATTAGAAAATATTGACAATAGTATACAGTATTAGCATGTATAGTATTCAGTGCTGGGACGGGAGCTTAAAGAAAGCACGGGACTACATAAAAATATATGCATTAAAAAAAAATTCCACTGCATGAACCCACTCTTCTTTAACTAGACCATATTGGAGGGAGAGGAATCCAAACAAAATAAAACTACTTTCAATCTACTGGAAAACTTAACTCTTAAATTTATAATGAAGCTACACTTAAGACAATTCAGCAGTAGCCTCTGTTCTCAGTTGGCAAGTTCCCCTGTAATTGGGGTGGGCAAGTCTTGAAATATTCAACAAAGAGTGATGCATGTGACTAAATTTTGTCTCCATTGCATAGTTGTTGAGTAGGAACAGATGCAAAGTTGTCTTTGTTACTTTAGTGTGACTAGGCTGTGATCTTAGCTATGACTGACAGTTCTTGGTAGGATAGTCTGACGACCCTATATAGTTTTCATTTATGTGAGGAAAACGTTCCCTCTGATCCAGTGGAACAAGGAAATAGAGTAAAATAATCATGGAAGTTCAGTGTTTCTGTAATCAGAGAGACTTGGGTTTATATCTAGCCCCATGACTTTAGACAAGTTGTACAGTCTATATTTTATTTTCCTCATCTGTACAATGGGACCGTGTTGGAGAGTTGATGTGAGGATGAAAAAAATAATTATGTCTAAATTGCTTAGCATAGTACCCAACACCTTGCAAGTGCTTCTTAACAGTGGTTAATAATATTAATAATAGAGTCCTACTTGTGGCATTATCTTTTTGTTTTTATTATATGTGATTATTATATAATCTTTTCCTAATTTCTGTTTGCAACACAAATATTATTTAGTGTTTTTAGCTCATATCAAGATTAAGAGTAAAAGTGTCTTTTTAAGAATATGAAGAAATTAAAAAGCTAGTCTACTTGTATTACTTTCTATTCCTAATTTTGATTGAATATTCACTTAAAGTAATCTTTTGTATTATTTAATAGTTTTCCCCCCATCATACAAGAATGTTTGTAAAGACTCTCCTGTCTCTATTTTTTTAAGAAACAAAAAGTGGTCTGTTTTTATATCCAGTTTAATCAGTTTAATAGGTTTTTTTTTTTTTTTTTGCAGCTGTGAGACAGCAGATGATAAATCAAAAACTAATATTTCCAACTACCTCAAAAAATAAAAGTCTGTGACAGACTAAATATGGGCTAAATGAGGCTTATGGATGATTTGTTCTAATTAGATATAAGGTAAATGTTCCTGCAATTGTGACTTTTATTAAAGTCAGAACATGTGGTTGTTCAGGCTTTCCCGCATTGCCCTTTTCAAAAATCATTTGAAAATATTTTGGGTCGGCTGTCGCTGAGACAATATAGCTTGGCAGTGTATTGGTAACTTAATAAGCTCACCACATTTGTCATGCAGAAACTGTTCTTTATATGCAAAGCTGTCAGACAGATTGAGTATATATATTTTTTTGCATGAAATAATATGATACAACTCCAGTATCAAATTGAATGCTGTACTAGCATTTGGAATCTTTCATGCATAGGTTCGAATTGTTTTACAATGGAGGCATTGTTTGATGACAAAAACTCTTTTTGTAACATTCATCAGTTATGTTTTAATAGCAGGCATTATCCTCCTGACTACAGGTCCTCCTTTTATACCGTTAATATGCTGGAAAATGAAGCCTGCTTCTCAGTTATGCTTGACATTTTTTTAAAAATGGTTAACTGTGACAATTAGATGATACTATTTGTGTTGTAGGTGTTTTAATTCTTCCTACAAAAACCTAACATATCTGATTTTGCCAGTTTTGTGATAGAGCAGACAATGTTTACCTCCTTCGTGCTTTTGATTTAATCTCCAGTGATAATGCTTCTAATATAATATTAAGTCTTGCTCAGCACAAAGGATAATCTTGCATGCGATATGTGCACATATAACGTATGGTGGCATGAGTAGTGGGAGAATCAGCAGAAACTAGACAGAGCCCATGTGGCAAATTCTAGAAGGCTTTGCATTTGCATTTTGTTTCGTGGTGGGCATCTCAGAGAACTGGCCCACCCATGTCAGTTTCAAGGGGCTACAAGGGAAAGAAATGGCTACAAATATGCACATAGCAAATGTGCTTAAAGCAGCCCTTTGCCAAGCAAGTTCCTGTTACAGAGTGGCCTGGTGCCAAAGCTCTTCCAAGCACTCCGCTGCTACTTAATGTATTTGGTATGTGGGAGAAACTCGTAACTCTGGAACTGCCCATTGTACAATGTCTGTCACGTCTCAAGTGTGAGCATTCCAAAGCCAAAGCAGTTCAGCCACCCAACTCAGACCTCGACAGGGAGATATATTTTCACTGGGCTTGGGTTTAAATGGAGTGGGAAGAGACCAAAACTTACCCGAAGTTCTCTCTCCTGCCCTCTCCTCCTTTTTCCTACTCTTACTCCCTTCCTTCCTCCCTTCCTCTCAACTCCTCCCTCCTTCCGTCCTTCCCCATTCCTTCCCTCCCTGTCTCCTCCCTCCCTCCCTGTCTCCTCCCTCCCTCCCTTTGATTTTTTTTTAATTCTGTTTTATTTTTTAAGGGAACTCTGTTTTAAATGTATTAAAATGATTATTAAAATATTCATAGAGATTCTACGCCTGGGCTTGGCTAACCTTTATTTTCAGCTGATCAGTCTCTCTGGTTTTCCTTAACAAAGGAAAACCAGATCGTTTGCATCCCTTTAACTTCATAGCAAAGCCTCCATCTGGAATGAATTCGTCGTCTTTAACAAATATGTGTGCTCTATTCAAAATCCATCTAAAAATAGTGCTCAACCAAGTAAGAAAAAATATTTTGACATTCTCTTCATGTTTTGTGGGGTAAGCACAGTTTGAAACAGGCTTTCTGTTAATTTTCACAGGCTTAAGGGTTGATGTACTTTTGTGTGCATGTACAACCTATTTTGCTCAAGGATACTTTCTAAGCCGAACTATAATACAGCAATTGTGTTTGTGAGCAAGGTGCCACACTTATCACAAGCCAACCTTCACATAAAACTCTAATACTAGTATCCAAAGTGAAGTGATCAATCAAGGTTTGCTGACACATGCCAATCCTGATTTTTCTTATGAAGGTTTATGTAAAGAAAAGCACAGCCAGCCTGAGACGTTTTGTTCACAGCCTGAATGACAAGAAATCCTGGATGGCGGTGACTTTAGTATGAAACTAAAGGACTGCCTTCCAGGAAAGCAGAGCCCTTCTAAGAACAATAACTACTCCAATCGTTTATTAACCAACTACCATGTGTTAGGCATCATAAAAGGGACTTTGTATACATCTTCTCCTTTCATCTTATAAAGTAGTTATTAGTCACTCTATGACGAGAAAACTGAAACTCAGAAAGTATAGCAAGTTGCCAAACATACAGTGGCTGAAGACACTAGCAGAGATACGCAGACCCAGGCCTGAGACTGTCGACTTTTCCTTGCATTTACCCTTAGGAAAGAAAAAAAAAAAAGGACAAAATCTTTTAGCTCAAATTCTATATTCCTTCTTCCTTTTCCTAATCTCCTAACACTAACTGATGTTTTAAAGTATAGAGTTTAGAAAATCTGAAACTGTATTTTAAAAAAATGCTATCATTATAATTTCATTGCAACATGCCTAAAATTCATGAGCAACAGTAATAATGTATAGTATTTTTGATTATTCTTAAACCTTAAAACCTATCCCTTTGGTTATTTTGTGAAGATGATGAAGGAAAATACTTCAATTTCAAGTTGATGGAAATTGATAGAGATATTTATAAAGTAATGAAAATACTACGATCACAGGATTAATTTCTAGCAATCTAGCATATTATCCTCAGAATATATGATTAAAAAGAAATGTTGGCAAATTCTTCCATTTGCTTGAAATGATATCTCCTGTTAAAGAAATGGTCACTGTGTGCCCCCAGTGATCCACGGTTTTTAGGAATATGCTAGGGAAAATTATGTTTCGGATTTCCATTGTGTGTTCTGATATCGTATGTAGTTGTGCAGAACCAAAGACTGAAGTAATGCTAAAACCACCTTAGAAACCTAAGACACAGATACAGAATGACCTCCTAATACTGCCTGTCTCTAGTAGTGCTTAGTGTTCCCAGGTGCATAATTAGGGACATTTTTGGCAAGGTTGATCTTTCTAAATTCTATTTACGGTGCAAAACGGTATCTGGTAATTGTGTTTTAGGAAAGAGCAAGTGATTTGAAAAACAAACAACTCCATCGCCTGCATGGCTGATAACCTAGGTTCGAGGGGTACACAAGAAAAGAACTTACGTAGTTAGGTCTTCTCTTCTGGCCTCTCCATTTCTGAGGTAAGAAAACTGAAGGCAATAGTTTTAGGTGACAGACCTAACCCTAAGGCCAGTTAAAGATGGAGGGAGCTGAACACAAACCCTGCATGCCCTGGTCTGGGCTCTTTCTTCTGTGTCGTAATTGGCACTCTCTACGCTTTTTGGAACAAGCTTCACATCCATTTTGTCTTTGATATGCACGCATTTTTATGTGCCAGCTATAAAATATCAATGCCAGCATCTTAAATATTATAAATGAGGCTTACAATGTATTTTATACTTCATCTGTGAGTTATACAAAAGCAAATAAAACGTTTCGTTCTTTACAGATTGACGTCAATTGAGGCACACAAAAAAGTGTAAAGCAAAAAGGCTTGCCTTTAGCCCAACACTATGTCCTTTGTAAACTATAGAATACACTCTCACCTATAAAGGTTTAGAGTAATGATTCTCAAAGTGCAGCCCCTGAATCAGTAGCTTTCGCATCCCCGGAGAACTTGTTAGAAAATCAAATTCTCGGACTGCTTCTCAGACCTAAATCAGAAACTCTGTAATGAGATCCAGGGACCTGTGTTTGTCTAACAGTTACATTGTTTTGTACACCTGAAATAAACAAACAACAACAACAAAACAAAGCAAAAGCAGCAACAACAAAAAAAGTTCTCCAGGTAGTGCTGGCACACATGAATGTTTAAAAACTACTGTTTTTTTAAAAAAATATATATTTACATCTAATATATTTAGATTATACTGATCTAATATACAGGCTTCCTTACATCCTTCCTTCTTTCCTTTTTTCTTCTTTATGATATAAGCACTTTAGTTTTTGCTGTTGTTTTGTTTTGCATACTTAATTTCTTTTAAATATACAGTTATTAAGCAAGCTCTGTATCAGCCATTATTCTGGACTTCCGATGTAGTTTAGAGCTGATTGTGTAAACCCTTTGTAGATGAGTGGACCAGCATCATCTGTTTTGGTATGATTCTTGGCGGGTGTTTTCCTTGCTAATTTCAAATAGTTGACTCTCCTGTTTGTTGTCTCTGCCACTCTTGCTGCTAATTGGCATCTTTGTTGGCAGGCCCCATGGAGAGGTTAGCCATTGCAAGCCGCAGACTCCGTGATCATCTCACTTTTGTTGCCCTCTCACCTAGCCTGTGACCCTTCCTGAGCAGGAGTGTGGAACGAGATGCCTTAGTTAGGAAAGACTGCTTTCTCTAGAGCCCATGCCATAATTCTTCTAAGATAAGTAGGAAGCCTCATTCCTCAAGCTCTAGACCTAAATTCCCTTTCCACCAATACTAAATTCACTTCATTATCCTTGTCTGCTGAAAAAAGATCAAGACAAATAGCATTTGCAAATGAAAAAATCTTGGGGGCAACGGCTTTGGAGAGTTCCTAATAAGAGATCAGTTGCTCTTTCTGTCAGTATTTCCTGTGTTGATGGGAATGCCTGGATGTGGCTGCAGGTCCTCACAGATGTAGAATTTCTGATTTGAATGTCTGATCTTTTGTTGTCCAATAATGGCTGTAGAGTGCTATGTTGCAGAGTCATTAATCATGATTATTAAGGAATGGGAGAGGAGAGTTTCACGGCTGTTATTTAACTCCTAGAGCACCATGAAATAGATAGGCTTCAAGTAAACCTTATCACTTTTAAAAAAAGAACAGAATAATAGTGGTAGGAAAGTCATATCTTTCTAGTAAGGAGGCCAGCGGTAATAAATACACAGGTGCCTCACAAGTAAATTCCAAGAGTTCTAGCAAAAGCCCCTATCTAAAATAATGTGTTCTTTACTAATCACAGATGGCACAAATTCCCTTTACAGAGAGAAAACTTTTGAGGAACTTAGAGGAAACCCTGAAGTGGAAATGCCTTAAGAAGAGACAAACTATTGAGTTAAAAACATAAAATGGTACAGAATTCTGATTTCAGATTATGCTCTGGCGTAAGGTGGACACATTTTGTTGGTTATAAGGAGGAAACTGAAAGCTCCTAAGAAAATGACGACCAAGGAAAACAATGAGATAGAACTGGACGTAAATATTATCATGCATTTTGCTGAGGACCAGTCTTTTTTTTTACTTTTATTTATTTTAAGTGTGTTTTCCCAGGACCCATATGCTCCAAGTCAAGTAGTTGTTTCAGTCTAGTTGTGGAGGGCGCAGCTCACAGTGGCCTATGTGGGAATTGAACTGGCAAACTTGTTGTTAAGCGCCAAACTTGTTGTTAAGCGCCCTGCACTCTAACCACCTGAGCTAACCAGTCACCCTGAGGACCAATCTTTACTGACAGATTTCTTCTGTCAAAATCGTGTTCTCCAAGTGATGGGGCCAATCCTAGATTGGAGAAATTTCAACCACATGTAGGGAGAGACTTTAACAGAGTTTGTCTGTCTTCCCTGAAATAGTTACATAATCTGCAGAGCATAGGACAAAAGGAGAATAGAGGCCCTTTGGTCAAAAATTAAGAATTTCTAGACAGCAGCAGCAGAAAATGAAACCAAAGGTGGTATCTTTCCAGGCGAGAAGCCCAGTACACAAGTCTAGAGTCCATTACTATGGTCTTCCTCTTTTTTCCCCAAATATTTGTGCCTTACTTTTGTAGTGCTGTCTTACGATGAGATGCAATTTTATAAAATCAGTTTTTGACATTTTGTATTAAAAACTTCCTCTTCACGTAATGGACGATTTTGAGAATGGATGACTTACTTTCTCTACTGCCCCCATACATGGAAAGTTGAATATGTCTCAAAATCTAACCTTTTTTCATATTCTTTATAGCATGAATTCCACGTCTGTACTAGTGAGATTTGGCAAAATGCCAATTCTATTTTTCTACTCAAAAATTGTATCCCTAGGAGAGAGAAAGGTCTTTTGCCTGAATCAATCATATCAAAAGAAAAGCTGATTTTATTGCAAAATCTCCTAAAGCCAATTCCACTTTTTAAGCGGTGTTAAATATCTTAGTATCCTTTACGTGTTTTTTGTTTGTTTTGGTTTAATAAGACACTTAATCATAGTGTTTTAGTGGCATAACAGAAATGGTAGCAAATAAAATGCATTTGTGTTCTTGGTTATTCCTTTCCATTATATATATATCATTAAAAAATAAATTAGAATAAAGTAAATCCTTTCACGTATATTAAAAGCTATCTTTATTTGACGATTTTTAGTCATATTCTTCCGTGTTTTATTAGTTTGCAGCCTGTGAGATATTATTGTCATAAGCGTTATACTACTCTCACAGTTATTAGGAAGAGCTAACCACTAGCAAAATCCTTTTGGCTTGTTAGAGGAAAATGCATCAATCAATCAATCAATAAATCAATCATTCAATAGGTAGGTAGGTAGGCAGATAGATAGATAGATAGACAGGTAAATAAATGATAGATAAATGGATAAATAGCGCTTTTATACCTATGAATGTGTAAACAAATAAGCAGTGAAATATTTCATTGATTGTATACGCAATTAAATTTAAACAGTCAATGTTTTCTCATTTAGTTCTTACCAACTCTGGAGTAGATATCATCAGCCTTTCTTCAAGAAAGAAATAGATTCAGGGAAATTGCTATGTTGCCCATTTTCATGCACTGGTGAGTTCTAATACAAGTCTGTTCTTTCCTTACTACCCTGTAGTCCCAAACAAAATATGTATAACTTTTCCAGGTATTTTTAGCCTATTATCTCTTTTGATTTGTACTCTTTTCTATTTAGTCAATCATGTAATAAATCCTCAGTTTGACTAACAAGTTATTAATGCTTAAGGAGATAAGGTGACTTGCCTGAACTTATCTGATTCTTCAGTAGGCTGCCAGAGACTCAAATGTTGCCCTAATGTCCACAGCTCTGTGTTCTCATCACTAGACCTTGCCATTTCTACTTGACTTCTCCTCCCATCGCCACCCTTAATTGACTAACAGCATACATTTTAGTCGTTTATAAGCCTTTGTCTCTTCCTATCTAACTATATAGAATTATTATTTTCCATCTCCTAGCATCTAAAATCATAATTACCCTCAAACAAGAAAGTTCAGTATAGTCATTTTCATTTTGAGAATGTGGAACTCAGCTCTTCATTTTAGGGACCTTGCCAAACACTGCTAATTGGATTTCATTTAATTGGATTAAAACCAAGGATGCATTCTTTTTTTTTTTTTTTTCTCTTGTCTCTGTGTAACTTCACCCCTCCTGTTTAATTTTCATAAAACATCCTGTGTTTGGTAAGATCACATCCCCGGGGATACAATTGAGGTAGCTGGTGATTCTAGAGAAGTCTGAAAGTAATAATGACTCTTAATGTGATAGCGAGATGTACTCCACAGTAATAACGTTTAATAAATTCCGACAAAACTGTCCCTAATTCTGTGTTATTTCCAAGAATGGAGGACTCAAAAGTGGACAGAAAATAGATACTTAGTTTCTTTACCAGCTGGCCTGGTGGATCATCCGTGGTCTTTGAGCTCTGGTTCTCATAGGTACGCTGCAAAGCTGACCAAATGTAAAATCAACAGGTATGCTGAAAAGCTGACCAATTGTAAAATCAACTTTGAAGGCAATTTCGAATGGATAGAAATGGTGACTCTTTTGTTGGCTTTAGTATATTTTTCCAGGTATTTTTTAATTTTCTGGATTGCTGATTGTTTTTCTGGATTTGGGATATGCAAAACATTAATTTACTTGTGCCTTACCCATTGCTGTCTGTTAATCTGTACTTCTGTCTCATTTCTATGTGCATAAGGTATTGAAAGTTAAGAATCACTGGGGGAAAAATGTATCATTTAAGGTATATCTTTAAGGATTATGGTACAATAAATAGCTAACTTAAGATTCAGATCACAGAAACACAATTGGTCAATTAGCTATATGCCTGGGATATCATCAACTGTGTGAGAAATTTATTTTCATAGTTGTCAAAAATAGAATACTTTGAACCTTATGTTCTACTCTTATTTTGACCAGTTGTAGTGTTAGGTAAGTGTACCTTAAAAATCTATAAATTGTGATTTAACCTGTAAGTTTTTCACACATTGTAGAAACAGTTCATGCTTTGAGGAAGACTTGGAGAAGACCCCCTGAAGCCCCTTCTCACTGTAAAATGCTGATGTAATGATTCTAAGTTTGTAAAATAAAGAAAGTATTGAGAAGACAGGAAAAAAAATTGTTGGGCGAATTTACTGGTGGAAAAATTGATTTACTAGCTTGTGTTAAACTGGAGACTACATTTGTAACGAGATGAATGTTACACATTTTACGTTTAAGCTATTTTAAAAGTTGGGCTATTAGGAAAGAATTTTAGTGCAACTAGTTTCTTCTATAGTTACTATTCAGTAGGAGAACAATTTCTGAAATGGTGAAAAGTTTGTATCTGTATATGTAACTGGATTCAGGAATATGTTTCCATCCACGTTTTCTACCATTTCAGCATATGTAAAAACGACTTAAGAAAGAGCATGCATTAATCTAGTAGAATTTTACGGTTTCTGATTATATATAACTGATGCTGGGTCAAGACTTATTTTTCTCTTAAAACGTAGCCAGTTACCTGAGGCACCATGTTTTCTGCCTAAGTCTAGTCATACCAACATTGATAAGTATTGACAAATGCAAACAAACCACTTTAACTGACAAAGAAGGACAGTGAGATTTAAAATCCTAAGTGTTTTAGTCTGAGAAAATAATTTTAGGAACTTTCAAAGTAACATTACTCCTTGAAAAGTTATTTTACAAATTTGTCTAATTAATATGTCATACTTCCTCTTAAGTAGATGACTAATATTTTATTTTCATTTATGAAAATATTTTTCTTTTGTATATAAAATCAAATCAGAAATATTCTACTAACTTCAATAGAAGTTGATGTTTCCCCAATTGGAATATCACTTAGGTCCTGGTAGGGATGGTGGTGAATTGAGAGCACCAGGGAAGGGTGTTTCTAACTCATTGCTTCTCAGAAACACCTCTATTTTTAAGAGTTCCTTCACAACACGAATAATAGTTATAATGTCATAAATTTAACTTCTCTGCTGCCTTCGAACCTGAGGTCACAGCTGGTAAGTAGCAGAGCCTAGATTTGAACTGAGGCCATCTTGTCCATTCCCAACTTCGCTATACTACGTAGTGGCATGGGCTACACATATGTCCCTTTGTCTCCATTGTTCTTGTTCCTTACTGTGATGATGCACTGCCTCAGAACAACACTGCAAGCATAAATAGCAGTGTTCCCATTTCATAGACAAGGAAGTGGGGAGTGTGTGCAGGGATGGTACTGACTTAAGGTCAGACAATTATGGGTGGTAAAATTGGGATTTGAACCTAGATCTCTTTTCTATGTCTGCTATTGCCTACACTGATCCCAGACAGAAGAAATCACATTTTTCTCTCTTCCTTCCTTTCTTTCTCTCTCCCTCCCTCCCTTTCTCCCTTCTGTCCTTCTATTAAAGCAAAGAAACTAAATCCCTCATATTTCCAAAGGACAGCCTTTGCTTATGATTCTTCTCCATCCATTAGTTTTGAAGACATGCAATGGTCTAAGTGCTGTGGTAGGCCCCGTGGAGTGCTAAACAGTTTTGAACACTGTCATCATACGATATGCTCTGTAGAATTTTCTCACACAAAATCACTTGATTCCTGGAAAGTATAACAGACACTGTCTCCTAAAATATCACATTGCCCTTAACTAAACAAGGAATTGTCCTTGGTTCTACCTCAGATCACCAGTTCTTGATCTTCTTTTGGGAACTGTTGGCGAATAGCAAGTTCCCAATCACATTACTATTTTCAGTTAGTTTCATAAGGACTATTGTGTCTATAAATGGTATTCCCTTTGTTGAGCTTAATGTCTTAAATGCAGTCCAAGCTTAATTAGCTATTATGTGTAACCAGGCTACTCATTAGAAAGGTAACATTTCTTTTTTTCTCTATGCTACCAGTATTTGACACCTAAATCCCAGGATAAGGAATTCAGACGGTTACTGTTGCTTTTCTAGAAGTAACTTAAGCCAAAATTTTTTATGTATGCATTGCCCTTTCTTCCAAAAAGGAGAATTTAAATTTTTCAACATGTAATCCCAGAAAACATTAATAAAATGTACTATTTTGCAATCTCTCCATAAGGGGATTCTCCAGAGAAGAGAATACAGGTACTTCCAGTGGCTGCTTTCTTCAAATCTGAGCCCAACACCTGCAGATTTTTTTTTTTTTGATGGAACTTCAACCCCAATAAGTAGTCCTTTCACAAAGCGCCATAGGATTGTTAATTATCAAATGTCAAATGTCAACCATCCTGCAAACACCACTTAGCCAACTGTGATGGCAGCAATACTTGTCTTGGTAAAGACCCTGAAGTTAAATTACTGTTGTACTATTTTCCTTTAAGGCCAACTTGTTACTTCTGTGGAAGTGAGCTATTGACCAGGGTCTTCTCATTCATCTAGACTTCTCAAATATCTAGACTTCATTATTTTAAATTATCTCATAAACTAAGGAGCAGCAATTTGCATTCTTTGTTCAATGAATTCTACCTGACAGTCCTGTCTATAATTTTCTTTGTAAGAGGAACAGCAAGACTGAGAATGAATACATTTGCCATTTGAAAACTCAAGGTGGCACCTACTGTGCCACAGAAATGCCACAGATTTAAATTTTATCGAGTGCGGAATGTTTAGTAACAGGAAGTCCTCTATTGGGTCATTTTTGAAGGAAGAGGAATATTTTTCTCCCCTTTTTCTCTCTCTACTCTTTTTGTTCTCATCTGTGCTTTACCTAAAACCGTGATTTGTCCTATTGCTTCTATGGAGATTCCTCTGAAAGACACAAAATGCCTCTCTCCATAGGAAGCTCTTACATAGGAGACATCTCTTTCCACTGCTATGTTTTTATTTGACTCGCATGTGGTTTTCTCTTCCAAATGTAAAGTTCAGAGTACTCTGATGAAACTTACTAAATTTCTCCCTGAAAATGCATGTTATCAGTCTGATGTGTGGGTCTGGCCTTTTAAGGGGCAGGCTGACAATCCATGGCCAGAGGAGACTGTTAAGGAAACAGGTTTGATTGAAGTCTTGACACAGATGTTGACAGCATAATTAAAATGATTAATTTGTAGTAAGAAAACTGTTTCAAACTAATTAGAAAAGTAGTTTAGTTATACCCTAGACTGTACACAGGGCTGGGTGAAGCCAACTTTTTGATACAGAGAAGGAAAAAATGAAGATGTATGTTAAAATTTTATCATTCTTTTATTGAGAGAACACTATAAAGTTAAAAGCTCAATTATTTTCATATTGATGGTTTTTCTGTGAGTCTTTGGGTCTCTTTCCCAAGCCCATTTGCAGATTTGCTGATTAGGATGATAGAAGCAGCCATGTTCAAAAAACTGAAAGAGGATACTTGCCAACACCTAGAGTTGGACCATATTAATATAAGTTAATTCTCAATCAAAAGAACCATACCTTTAATTGCTTGCTGCTACTTTAGGGGAATACAACAGAAAAAAAAAAACCACCAGCAGAGGACTTACCATATTGTAGGGGCTCGATATTTGTGTGTATGCTGAGGCAGCCAAAACAATGTTTTTAAAGATTATAAAACTGAAGTTTAATAAGACTGAAGTTTTGCTTCCAGTGTGTGCTTTGGTTTTGGTGGCCAGTTGTGTTGTCCTTTGAATTCTAGTGAGGGTAATTGCATCTTATAAGTCAGACACCTGAATTATCAAATGATCATGGGCCAATCGTTTTGTGGGTACTCTTGAGCATTAGCAGAGCCACATTTTCATATTACCTCTTTGCATACACAACTTAGATGAAATTTTTCTTAGTTCCTAGAAAAGCTAATGTTTGATATTGTGAAGTTGGAGCTCTTAGTGCACACACACACACACACACACACAAAAATATTACCTAAAAGAACTGCTTTGGCCTGCGAACATAGCACCTCAATAGCTGTTGAACGGAAGTGTCTAACTGAAAATATATGAGAACCAACTTCTTGCCAGATTTCAGGTTTGCCTTTTCTTTGTGTTCTGTAAAGCCAAGCAGTGGATTTTCAGTTAATGCCTTCGGCAACATGAAAAAGGAGTTTCACCAAGAATGTTGGGAATTCCTTTGGTGCCCAAAAGGAAATATGAGGACTCTGGAGGCTGATGAGAGAGAGGAAAAGTGGGGAAGCTATAACATCATGCCAATTTCTGCAATTTATTTCATTTTCTTTCTAAAATAAGACCTGGAATTATGAAATTTTATAAAGTGTAAGAGAACTTCCTAGCATTTTCAGAAATAATGCAAGTTACTGTTTTTCATGTGACAAATATGTGTAGGTAAGTACATTCATTCTAGATCTGTAATTTTTAAAAGATACTTAATAAATGGGTTCTACTTGTTGCACAGAGGTAGCAGACTAACATTGATAGAAGAAAAGGTGGTCTAGGAGTCTATTTGTTTCAGTTTAATAAAACCAAACACATTTGTCACTGTTAAATTATAGCCTATTTTGTATATTCTTAATAATTAAAGTTATTATCTATAGTGTTTTGTGTGTGTGTGTGTGTGTGTGTGTGTGTGTGTTCAGGATGGGGGGAAAATGGCCCCTTGGGAAGAATGGCATTTTGACAAATCACAGGAAATAGTAAATTATGTGGATTCCAACAGTTCCCAAGGCTATGACAAAGTTTTTACCTCTGAAATTCATGAACAAAGGTCCAAAGGGAGCTTGGATAGAATTACAATTGAAATGGTTTACTTTGGGAGAAGTACAGGGTCAGGACAGAATTAAATTTTCAGTTTATTTCTCCAAACAAAACCCATTGTTATAGGGACCCTTAAGAGTGAGAGAATGCAAACTTTTATGCTAAAAATTTTTAGCAGCATGAAGCACAGAAACATTTAAGCCTTAAAAAAATTTAGTTTGGGGATCATAATTATAACTTATTCAAAACATTTCAGGAAAGAACATAACTGTGCAGGAGAAGGTTGACTATATACATGAAATGGTAATGAAGTAAACAATAACAAATGAAAGTTCCAGATTCCTGCCTACTTGCAATACACTGAGTTTCAAGATCTCTTCCTAAATAAAGTTGGAAAACTTATTTTTTCTGTCAGTATTCTCGTTTTTCTCTCATTTTAAGTCTCTTGTTGTCTTGTCAATTAAACTAATTAAGGCTGAAAACAATTCCCAAAATGGATATTGAGCAAAAATATTTCAGGCAAAATCATTTCTAAGACTTTTAGTCTAGTCAGGAAATATTAATAATATGCAAGTGGAGTTATACATAAAAGGGATGCTATAAAATGCTACATTGTTCATGGGGCATATCGTCAGACAAAACACTGCATTTACTGTCTCCAGAAAATGAAAGTTAATTTATGTAGCTCATCAACAGGCTTTATTATAGCACTGCATATTTGTGGTAGACCTAAGGCCGTGGGAAATTTTCACTCTTGACTCCACTTAAAGAAAAAAAAAAAAGCAAATCAAATCATTCTTTATTTTTTAGAAAGGGTACAATGCAATAATGAAAATGTAGTTTATAGTCTCAGCTTTGTGTGAAAAAGTTGAGTAGCAATTGGCAAAAAACAGAAATCAAACACTCTGAACTCTAATTTTCTCCTAATTAAGTGAGGTCACAGGGATTTGGGCTAAACTTTAAGTAGCAGATTGAGGCCCGATTCAGAAATTAGAATGTGCAGTTCCCACCCAATAATCAATCTTTCATAAAATTGTAGATTAACATTAAGTGGTATCCCTTCCTCCAGCTCAAGTCTGTGGCAGACTAGGTTCTTTAGTGTGAGGAGGAAAGCGTGGTACTTTTTCCTGTCTTTCCCCTCTAGCTGTTCACCTCTTCCCTCAGCCTGATGACTTTCATTTCTGATCCTGTTGATGTCAAAGTGAGAGAGACGGAGGAAGAGAGGTGAGAAAGACAGGGGAGTTCTTACTTGACCTGTCTTAAGATGGCTTTGCATGCTCTTATCAAGTCTGTTTCTTTCTTGTGAACACTCTTAGGATCTTCGGCGACCTCCATGTGAATGTTTGAAAGCAAGACTGACACTGATCATCTATTTTCCTCCAGTGGTCTGCTCCCTCCATAGACCTCTGGAGATCCAGTCTGTAAATTCTCTTTATAGGAGTCTAATTAGCCTTCCACTGATTCTCCTGGACAGGAGCTGCAAAATCTTCAGCTGGGTCCTCACCCCCTCTCCTCTGTAACCCCCATCTTGTCTAGGGAAGACACTCATCCTTCGCTCCAACAAAGTCTGAGTGTGCAGGCTAGTCCCAGTAAATTCATATTCCTTTACTTGATGCACAAAGCAGCTGATCAGCTGCTCCTTTTGTCTTTTACATTGGACCAGCCGTAGTCCTTTTGGCCCTATTAACTTAGAGGGAACACCAAGCTCTTGAAGAGGTGCTTCTGAAGCTCCCTTCTCTTGACTTGAATTGAGGGATAAGCACAGAGTACCTTTCTCTAAACAGATATTCTTCACAAGTTTTTCTTTCCCCTGCTTCCTTGGCCTACACCCTTTTTTTAACTTTCAGTGACATTTTTACAAATGCTATTGTATGGTGTGCCTTATAACTTACTCAGCTATTGTCTATTTATTTTATCTTGTTACTTTCGTTAAAAAAATCTAATTTAACATACTGTTACTAAATGATTTGCATTCCAATAGTCTTCAGAACTTACTCTTCCATTTTCTCCTTGTGAATCCATCCAATAAATCTCTATTTAGTCACATGATTTTAGCTGTTCTTTTAAACATTTTTGAAGGTAAGGGGATATGTTTTTAAAATTGTCGTAAAATTGTGGCTAAGAATTAAGGGATGGGTGTTCCTATTAGTTAACACTGTTGATCATTTGTTTTATTTTTGTAAATCAAACAATCAGTTGAGTTAGGATTAGTTCATTTTAGATTACCAATTTATTTACAAATGTTTCCAGGCCAGGATTTATGCTCATGAAATAGAAAATTCTATAGGTAAATTTCAATTAATTTACAACATATAAAATAAATGAAAACAATTCAATCTTAAAATGTCTTCATTTGACGAAATTGCACTGAGCATCTTATATATGCAGGACAATGGAGTAGATGATACAGGCACCATTAAAGATGGATAGAACTAAAACCCACCTCTCCTGGGACAGAGCTTATGACCTGCTTTTAGACAAGGTCTATTGTCTAAAGTGAACCTGAATCAATATCACACATGTGGAGTAGCTTACTTTCTTTTGGGTAGTAATTTATTATTTGGAGAAATAAAACATAATATTAAAGTGTTTTTATTTTCTGTTGAATATTAAAGAATACAAAGAGGAAACAAAAAAATGGTCCATAGTCTACTGTGCAGATAATGCCTTTTGCCAAAAAAAAGCCAACAGAATAAAACAAATCCAAAATATATGTGCATTTTAATAAAATTTCATAGAATGGAAAGCTATGAAAGAAAAGTGAACATCTTCTATCCTGTGTCCTGTTTACCCCTTCTTAATCTAACTAATTTTAAATTTCTTTCCTATTCTCCTAGAGAGTATTATGTGTGTGTATATATATATATATATATATATATATATATATATATATATATATATATATTTCTGTGTGTGTGTATATATTTATATATATATATACATATATATGTGTGTATAAAGTTATCATTTTATGATATGCAGATACCAGCTTGATTACTTGGTTTATTCCTTCTTTTCCTCAGTTCTTCACCTTTCTATTTTATAGATCTACACTATTTTTAATAGCAATAGTGTATTCCTTATTATTGAGGTACTATACTGTCGTTAATCAGTGCATTCTTAATGGATGATTTCATTGCTAATACAAACAATGATATGGTTAACATTATTATCCATACATCTTTATGCACCTAGGGCTATATTCCTAAGAGCTGTAATACTAGATCGAAGAACCCCCAAGTTTTCCATTATTTTTGTAGCTATTTCCAACTTGCTCATAAAAAATGATCCACAGATTTTTACTTTAAGTAGTACAGTTGAGTGTGTGTTTTCTCATAACCTCTCTCGCGTTTTAGTTGCTGAATCTCCAACCTTTTGTCAATCTGAATTATGAAATACACATTATTTTGTTTTCCATTTCTTTTCTGGTGAAGGATGTTAAATCAATTATCTATCTTTTGTATGTTTGTGTAGAAACATACTGTGCTGATTGTGAATAAATGTAACCATACTTTCTTTTAAACATTTGCTTTTATTTTTGTATTTTAATGTAAGGAGTAAAATTCACACACACGTATGTAGACACACATGTAGACACACATCTATATGTATTATATATATTTATATGTATACATGTATATATACACATATAAAATGGTATATATGTACAACGGTATGTGTGTGTGTGTGTGTGTGTGTGTGTATCTATATATACGTATCTATATATATAAAATTTTAAAAATCCAATCAACTGGGGCTATAGTCTCAACACTAAGCATTGAATAATTCTTCTTTTCATAGTGATTTGAAATTTAGTTGTACTCAGGATTTAATTTCCATATATTTTGTCCATATTTCTGAATTCTTCTAATTTTAGTCCACATATTATAAATTAATTTCTTTCCCCAGAAAACCAATTTTAATAATTATAATTTTATAGTTATAGTTTTATGTCTTTTTTTTGAGACACATTTTGTTCATTTTCACAAACATACACACACTATTTTATGGGCATTTTAGTTGGGACTATATTGTATTTATAGATTAATTTTGATCATTTTGACATCTTTATCTTATCGTGACTTCCTTTTATACTGCATGGAATATCTATTACTTAACCCAAATATGCTATGGTATGTAGTAGAATTTTAAATTTTCTTCACGCAAGTAGTGTGAATTTCTTTTAGATTTATACCTTGTGTTTTATTGTTTTGCTTGCTATTAAAAATTCGCTTATCATTTAATTCAATTTACTATGTTAAAATTGTAATTTTATACATTACTCCCTTACAGAATTACCTTAGTGTTTCTAATACATATTTTAAATTAATAGTCTTGGGTTTCCTTGGGGCACATACACATCACTTGGGATTAATGATAAATATGTCTCCTGATATCCTATTTTTCTAAGTTTTTTTCTTTTTTCTTATCTGATTGCATTATCTACTACCTACAGAGCAGCACATGTTCTATACTTATTAAAATTTGACTGATTGTTGTTTTTCTATTGACAATGATGATGGTATTTGTATATGTATATATGTATTTGTGTAAACAAAGTAGATATTTCTATCATTGAGGTTATTTTAATATCAATATTCTGCTTGAATTCTGTGCCTTTTTGTATAGATTAAAGAGTGTAGCTTCATAGAAACATCTGTTTCTTAAATGGTCACCAGCTTTTTGTTTGTTTGTTTGTTTGACTGCAGCTGCTCCTTTTTGCTCTTCCTTTACTTATTATAATTAGGTTTGGGGGAAGAAAGATTTTGAAATCATGCTACATTCTGCCATCAGAAACCAGAAATCCTGGTGGGAGTGTTTTAATTATTCATCATGAAATCTCTGTGTAGTAAACCAAATAGAGTTATATAATTTTTACTTGGTGATTTTGATAATGGATTCTAATTTTCACAACTTATCAAAACAAAAGCAGTCAACAATGATTTTAAAAAAAATAATTATTTATTGCGTGGAAGTTTTCCACAAAGGGTATGGATGTCTATGAGATAAAATTATAAACCAGGAAAAGGAGAGGTCAACACTTGTGTTTTAATGTACACTCGGTTTCTTATTAGCAATATTTCATTGATAAACATATGCAAATTATTTTAAGTGTGAACCAAAAGTCCTTTAGAAGTAGATGAATTCTTCATTTGGGTGCTACAAAATTTGAAATCACATTACCTGGCATCAGTTAGTATTAGATCCATATGCTTTAAGAGCACTGTAGTCTCCAGTAAAAGAGGAGTTTTCATTTGTTTTTTTGTTTGTTTTTGTTTCTGTTTTTTACTTTATGACAAGTTTTCTTATAAAATATTCCTTAAATTTGTTCTTACACCTTATTGATTAATCTTCGACATTTTCGTCTTTTCTTAGTGTTATTATCCAAAATATAGAATTAGGAAATACCCACACATTTGAACATCCGTTTGCTTTCTTTCATTCTACATCGCTGTGTGTGAATGATGTGTGTGTGTGTGTGTGTGTGCGCGCGCATATGTATATAAACACGCACACACACATATGTGTGTATGTTAATTTCCACATATGCTTACTGCCCACAAATATTCCTGCCACAATAAAATTTTGTTCATTTGTAGTATGAAATATGACTTTCTAGCAGACCATATCCATGCTTCTCACAGTCACTCTCTCTCTATGTCTCTTTCTCTTTCTCTGTCTCTGTCTCTCTGCATCTGTCTCTGTCTCTCTGTCTCTCTCTATACACACACACACACACACACACACACACACACACACACACACATACACGCTATACAACAAGTCAAGTTTTCAGGGACTTCCACGGAGTTAACACTACAGAAGAAGGATGATGTTACTATTGAACAGTGTCCAGCTCTGCAATCATGATGCATTCGTTGGCAACATCAGGACACCTGGCACAGTGAATATTGGCCAAGAGAAATATTCTTGCCCGGATGTTGCTTATTTAGACAATGCCAGTGTTGGCCAATTACACTTTCCTTGATGGCCACATGTCTCCCTGTTACTTAATCACTCACTCTCTGTCAGGCTATGTTCTAAGAACTTTAAATCTATTACCTTACTTAGTTTTTATGGAACCTGATGAGATAGTTACTACTTACCCATTCCAGTTTCAGATGGAAAATTGAAGCACAGGGCTTTTGAGAAACTTGTCAAAGGTTATACAGCTAGTAAGTGCAAACCAGGATTTGAACCAGGAAGTTTTGTGCCAGAGCCCATATGTATAATCTACAACAGCACTATCTCATTCATTATCTGTGTTAGAATGTTTTATTTAATGATATGGGCTCCTGCTAGACTGTGGGTTCTTTGAATGAGGAGCCAAGCTAATCTCGCCTACCTTTCTATTCCCAGTGTCATCACAATGCCTGGCATGTAATAGGGGACTCATAACTGTTTATCTTTTAAAGTGAATTAAAATAAAATTTTGTCTATATAATACCCCTTTATTATGCGTCCCCAATAAACAGCTTTCATAAAATTTTTGAAAAGATGAAATTTGGTTAGGGAAAGGTAATACAGAAAAACAACCCCATATTTTCCTAGCATATGCCTCATCTGGCCTACTGCTTAATTCACATTTGTCATTAATGCACTTTAGTATGTTAATGACAAATAGCCATTCTTAATCACTTGGAGCTTCCAAATATTCTTTCTACTCGTTCTTTTAGCCAAACAGGAACAGTAGGGAAAAAAAAATAAAGATAGAACCTCTGGTCATCTTCTGATGACACTGGTGCTTGTTTAATTAGGAAAGATGATTGCATATTTATCACATCCCAGAAAAAACATACTACTCATTACAACAACATTTCGTCTTCCAAAACGTCAGCATCTCCACAGTGCGCTCCTTTGTTTTCAAAATCAAAGGGGAAGCTTTAAATAAATGATAATTTCTTTCTTTATTTTTTCCAAAGAAGAAGTCTTGTAGGAAATTGCATTGAAAAATAATTTACTTAAAATAAAAAGCACAAATCTTAAGTGTACCGTTCAGTGACTTTTGATAAAAGTATATACATGTCACTACCAACCCAGTCAAGATACACAACAGTTCTTTCCTTCCAGAAATTTCCCATATTCCCCCTTCTAGCTATTTCCTCCCAGCTTCACCCTTCAGCAAGCCCTAATTTGATTTCAATCATAACTTAATTTTGCCTGTTGTAGAACTTTATATAAACCTTATAAAAAGACATTACAGAAATTACAAAAAAGAACTGTGGTCATGATCACTTTTATTTTTGTAGCATCTACTATTTGGTTGCATGATGGGTACAACATCCAGAGTAAATGCTGATGAAGTATGACCAGTGCAATTTGAATTCATAAGTCATGTTGAACATGGTTGTTTAAGGGTGTTTTAAAATTTTTCTTGAGAAGCAGGTTTCACACCAACAGTTTCTCTCACCCCTGTTGCATTGTCTCTTCTTTTGAATGACTACTGTGTGCTGTGGTTTCACAACCCTCTCAATAAAACAGTGATGGGAAAATACTTTTACTCTATGTTTTGTTGTCCTAGTGGCAAATTCTGTGGTAACGAGTTGTCAAGTAATTAGGTCATAATAATCCCTCAAGAGAATATTTTCTTAAGAGAATTTATTGGGCCAACGGATCCTCTGAAGAAATAATAGTATTTACTTTCAGAGAGTTGGTTAACCTCCTTGTACTTGTCAAGACTAGCCAAAATGTGATCTTAGTGGCTTGCATTCTATTAAATAAGTACTCATGATTTTCCTGAATATGCATATGAAAACAGCAGCATGGCCACTGTAACTGTTAAGTGAGTCCATTTCTATCCAGGATTTTGTCTCTTTAAAAAGTTGGTAATTTATACATATTCATGCTGTCAGTCTGAAGTTTACATACTGAATAACATTTATGTGAAAGATATATGTGTGTTTCAGTGTGTGTGTATGTGTTCAGATACCTAATACCTCCAATGTGATAATAGGCCCCACTCAACCCTCTCCCTCCCCTTCCCGTAAATAGAAAGTTAATGATAGTACTTATTGCATCAAGCTCTTGAGAGGATCAAATGAGATAATATACTCAGGATATGTTGGGTATTATTTGGCTTGGGAATTTATGAAAAAGACTGGTCTTAGATAAGGTGGAGCCTTTACAAGATGTTATACATGAGTAATTGCATGGAAACATCCAGTTTCAAAAGGGGAAAAATAGTAGGTACAATCCCAATTTTAATCTATGTGATTACTTCCAAAATGCTACAGCTTATGTTCTATATTGGACCATCTGTAATATATTGCACAAATAGCGTGAGGTCTTTCTAAGTGTAACTTCGACTTCAGCTTGAATACTAGTTTTACTCCCAGAGTATTACTTGAATTAACTCCCAGACCAGGGGCCATTCCATTGCATTGGCTTTCTTTAGTTCCTAGGTAGAGTCTCTCTTGGGATGTCATTCATCATCATTATTTTTTGATATCCTACTGTGTACAGGGGAATAAATAACTGGTTCCCTTGCTTTTACATTTTGGGCCAAATAAAATCTTGCCCTCTTCTCATCTGCCCTTAACTCTGGACTGATCTAGATACAAGTCTGTTCCAAACATCTGATAATGGTTTCAGCATCCAATTCAGATTTATGTCCTTAGCCCTTAGGCCATTTTGGTTGAGCTTGGTCTGTCCTCATGCTCTGGCCTAAATCTGGAGAGTGCCTTATTATAACCCCTGAGGCAGCTTCCTGCTTAATTTAGAAGGAGTGGTACACATTACATTTAATTTATAATATATTTGGTCAGAAATAAGCCTAGAAAGAATTAGGAACAACCTGTTTTTGGGTTTGCCTACTTTGTGAATCAGTATCCTCACTGTAGACAATCACCGAGACATTAACAAGTCCTAAGTACTACATAGCTGACCCTGGAACGACCTGGAGATTAGGGACACTTACCCTTGAGCAGTCATAAATCCACGTATAACTTTGACTCCCCCAAAACTTCAGTTGTCCCTTGGTATCTGTGGGTGATTCGTTCCTATACCCACAAATCTGTGGATGCTGACGTCCCCTAAGTGAAATGGCATAGATCGATGGATATAGTCAGCCCTCCACATTCTCAGACTCCCAATTACAGATTGAAAACTACAGGTATTTACTGAAAAACATCTGTGTGTAACTGGACACATGTAGTTCAAGCCTGTGTTATTCAAGGGTCAACTCTATAATGTGGTTTTATAAACAGGGTTTTATACACAGGGTTTTATAAAACATCGAAACGTGAAAAGAATGATTGACACTGCACTATGTAGGGGCACTGTATATTACTACAAAGTTAATTTAAGTTCCAATTAAAAACAACAATGAGAAATCTTTTTTCCTGTCAAATGTACAAAAATTATAAGAGATATATCACCTGAGTGAGCACTGATGAGCAGAGATTGTTACTCTCATATACTATTAAGTCTAAGTCAGAAAAGCTTTTTTTTGATTACCATTTGGAAATACCTCAAAATTTTAATTTATGTATCTAGGTCCAAAATTTCTACTTTGAGCAATTACGTGCACATATATCAAATAATATATGTACAGGGATGTTCGTTGTAGACTTACTGGAAACCACCAAATGCCCAGAGTGCTCAGAAATAGTTGGTTAAATGTGATACAACTGCATATATTGAAAAGATCTCACATATATTATTGGGGGGGAAAACCCTGCAAAACAACGTGTACAGAACGATGACATTATTATATAAAAATAGACTTATGTGTCTATGTCCATAATGTTTTCAACGACATAGAAACATTGGCAGTAACCTGGGGAGGAAGTGGGATTCAGGGAAGGGTGATAAAGTGGAGAAGGACAAACTTTGAGGGATTTATTTGTTGTGCACCTCAGTTATATATTGTAACTAAGTGGTACATCTTATCTAGAATTTCTCATCCTTTAAGAGCAAGGTATGACTAAGTATTTAACCTAAATATTTTAATTGGAGCTTGCTGGCCCAAATTGGCTTCATTTCTGAGGAATGTATGTGAAGGCAGCCCTAGCAGCAGAACAGCTGAGAGTCAGTCTTGAGCCTTTTCACATACTTTATATTTTCAATCTATTAAAAGAATGGTTTGGAAACAGCCATGAGAGTCCTTCAGGAGTGGCCCAATGTCTGCAGCCCTTATGAGAGGCACAGACGTATGTCTCCTGGCGAGAGTCTCATGCTGTGAAAGTCATTAGAATAATAAATTAAACTTCTCTGTACACTGGCTTTCTAAGCTTCAGGTACATATTCCTTTTATGCTTTTTCCATTTTCCTGTAGCTTGAAGTATTGGGATTGTTGACCTATGCCTCTCGCCAAACTTTTGCCAGCATAATGAGTTCACCGAGTCACTGATGCCTAAAATAATTTGTGAGGTTTGGATTGCAATAGCTCCACACAGTTCTCTGTATTCTCAATTTCTCAGCTCTCAGTGAAAAGATAAGACCTAATTAATGAAAATAGAGTGCACACGGGATAAAAGGGAAGATCACATAAAATGCTTTTTGATATTTTGTATTAGAGTCTCTCTCCCAGCCTCCAATAATACCAATATCAAGATCATTCAATAGCATCTATTTATATGTATGAAAATTATCACATTAAATTGCAATTTTCAAACAGAGATTTTAGAATAGGCCTTCGCCCCACCGAATAGCAATTTCTGTAAGTGGAACAATATTTGTGAGGAGCATTTTGGAAAGCAATAACATGGACAGTTACCATTAAGCTGTGCCTTTTAAAATTAAGGATAGCAAAATGATTCAGGAAAGGTAGATGTTGTCTATACTCCTTTTAAAATTTTAAGAAAGTGGCATTCATTTTAGAAATGAAGTACCATAGAGCATATTCCAACATTCAACTCTTATTAGAATAGTTATTCCCCCTCTCTGTGGCAAAGGAGAAAATAATATCCTTATAAATGATAAGGAACACCTTCATCTTTGAAAAGATGAAGGAGAAAAATGTACATCTAAGTAAAATAAACACGAAAAAGAAGGCATAGTATTTCTTATTGTTAAATTTCCATATGTTCTTTCCTTCCAGCCCATACTCTTTCTTAGAAAAGATATTTTTTCATTGTTTTGCCTATGTCTCAATGTCATTTCTTTATTTTTTCCTCAGCATGCAATGTCTATTGCTTAGGACTTCCTGTCAAAACTTTCTTCTCTACTTCTCTCTTTGAATACTCATCACCCCCTATTCTTTTATCTTTTATGTAGTTAACTATGCCATTTTTGATGACTTCTTTGTCATTTTGTTATTGAGTATAATTGACATATAACATTATGTTAGTTTCAGGTGCACCACGTAATGATTCATATCTGTATATACTGCAAAACAATTACCATAAGAATCTGGTTAACATCTGTCACCGTACATAGTTACAGAATTTTGTTTTCTGTGATTACAACTTTTAAGATTTACTCTCTTAGCAACTTTCAAATATGCAATACAGTATTATAACTATATTTACTATGTTTTACATTACATCCCTAGAACTTAGTTGTTTTCTAACTGGAAGTTTGTACCTCTTGACCTCCTTCACCATTTCACCTACTCACTACCCCCTTCTTCTGGCAACCACCGATGTAATCTGTTCTCTACCTGTGAGTATGGATTTTTTTTTCTTATTTTTTTTTCTTAGAGTCCACATAAGAGATCATACAGCATTTGTCTTTCTGTGTCTGACTTTTTTCACTTAGCATTCTACCCTCAAGTTCCACCCATGTTGTTGCAAATGGCAAAGTTTCATTCTTTGTTATGGTTGAATAATCTGTGTGTGCATGTGTGTGTGTGTGTGTGTGTGTGTACCACATTTTCTTTATCCACTCATCCATTGATAGACACCTAGATTGTTTCCATATCTTGGCTATTATAAATAATGTTGCAGAAAATATGGGGTGCATATATGTTTTCAAGTTAGTGTTTTCATTTTATTAAGGTAAATACCCAGAAGTGGAATTTCTAGATCATATGGTAGTTCTATTTTTTAATTCTTTGAGGAACCTCCAAACTTTTCCCTAGTGACTGTACCAATTTACATTCCCACCGATAATGCATACAGTTCCCTTTTCTCCACATTCTTTCCAACACTTATTTCTTATCTTTTTTATATAGCCATTTTAACATGTGTGAGGTAGTATCTCATTGTGCTTTTAATTTGCATTTTTCTGATGATTAGTGACGTTGAACTTCTTTTCTTGTACCTGTTGGTCATCTGTATGTTTTCTTTGGGGGAAAAAATGTCTATTCAGATCCTCTGCCCATTTTTTAACCAGATTGTTTGTTTGTTGCTATTGAGTTATATGAGATCTTTATGTGTTTTGAATATTAACCCCTTATCAGATATATGATTTGCAGTTATTTTCTCCAATTCCATATGTTGCCATTTCATTTCATTAGTGGTTTCCTTTGCTGTGTGGAAGTTTTTTTTTTTTTTTTTTTGGAAACTTTTTGGTTTGATGTATTTCCAGTTGTTTCTTTTTATTTTTGGTGTCGAATCCAAAAAATTATGGCCAAGACCAATGTGAAGGAGCTTATTGCCTATGTTTTCTCGTATGAGTTTTATGGTTTCAGGTCTTATGTTCACATTTTTAATCCACTTTGAGTAAATTCTCATTATGGTGTAAGATAGTGGTCCAGTTTTGTTCATTTACATGTTGTTTTTCAGTTTTACCAACATAATTTATTGAAGAGACTGTTCCATCCCCATTGTATATTCTTAGCTCCTTTGTCATAACTTAATTGAGCAGATATGCATGGGCTTACTTTACCATTGTTTCTTTATCTAAAACTTTAAAATGAAAGTCAATCTTTACTACAAAAGCATTTTAATCTTTGATCAAATAATCAAAACAATTATATAGTGTAATTGGCAATGAGGATGTCTGACAGTGGGGGAATATAGAAAATAAGATATTTGGAAACACATGGAAAAACTAAAAGAGAAAAAGATTGAAAATTTGTATATATTCCCTGGTGAAAATTGTGTAAAATTATTCCTGAGTTGAATACATGATATTTATGGGGAGTCTTCACATATTTTAAAAATGTGATATGATATTCCATTTTATGATTAAACTTATTATGTAAATTTAAAGAAAAATTGATGTTCGTTTCATCAATAATTATAATATAAAATAATTTTATCAAATTCTAATGATATGTAAGCATTGTATTGTTTTGTCTAGATGATCAAATATTATACCTTCACTAAAACTTATGTTCAAGAAAACCATTTAATAACCTGGAAAACAATTATGATATCTTAAAAAAGCAATACATAGTGTGTGTGTGTGTGTGTGTGTGTGTGTGTGTGTGTGTGTGTGTATGAGAGAGAGAGAGAGAGAGAGAGAGAGAGAGAGAGAGAGAGAGAGAGAGAGAGAGAAAGGAACAGACAGAGATAGAGACGAGAAACAAAAAAACATTTAAGTCGATTCAGAAAGGCAACGTGCCAAATATTAGCACTGCTGGAATCAGATGATTTGTTTACCTGTTATAAAATGTTCTGTATTCCACATTTTCTGTTATTAACATGTATTACCTTTATAACCTGGAAAACACAATAACTGGTTATTTAATTTACTGGCAAAGCATAGAAAAACTTTAAGGATATAAAACTTTTAAAAATTATAGTCGTGTTTGCTTGATAGGAATATAATTGCTTTTTGTTTCCTTCTGACTTTCTATATGTTCTATTTTTTTCTACAATTAACACACATTACTCTTACCATGTTTCTCCGAAAATAAGACCTACCCGGACCATCAGCTCTAATGCATCTTTTGGAGCAAAAATTAATATAATACCCAGACTTATTTAAGTATAAGACGCGGTCTTATATTATATATAATATAAATAATATAAGACTTGGTCTTATATAAGACTGGGTCTCATATTAATTTTTGCTCCAAAAGACACATTAGAGCTGATGGTTTGGCTAAGTCTTATTTTTGGGGAAACAGGGTAGAAGAAAAGATAAAGTTAATTATTTTTTTTTAAAGAGACTAATAGTATTTCCCATTCTTAATCAAATATTTTGGTGAAACTAGAAAAATGAAAGATGGTGATGCACTTTCTCTACAACTAGATTATTTCTAATCAGAAAGGATAATATTGCACTTTATTTTGTAATGTTTTATTCCTCTGTTCTAAGCCAGAAATGAAAGGAAATATTGAGAATGTTATGTTCAAACACCCACAGAACAGAGATCAAGATGTCAACTTTGATGGAAATAAGAGAATCACTGCTGTATCTTTCTTTTAGACATAGGGATCACCTTTGCATGAAATTCCATGAAACTATAACTAGTTCTCCAATTCTTGTATTAGAGAATTGTGACATGTGTCTTTATATATAGATTTGGAACGCTCATGTGGCCATCAATTTAACTTTTTACTAAAATACAGAAATTTCAGCCTGGTCTACCTTGCCATTATAAGTTAGAACAGAGGCTAACATTGTCTAACATTCACTATCATTGAATCTAACATTCACTATCATTTAGCAAAAAAAACACCAAAGTCCATTAGCAATATGTAGAGTAACACTGATTCAGCTCTGTGGTCTAGCAAACCCTGCTATTAGTACTTGGCCTGGTCACCCAGAGGATGGAACTGTCACTACTGAAATATGGAAATCCAAAAGTACGTAGCTTGATCTATGTTCATTGGAGTTATGGCCGGGGAACAAACTTGTCATCACTTTTTCCTCAATGCCTAATACATTGGCTGGCATTTAGGGGGCTCAATATATATTTGTCCAATGAATTAATGAATTCTAAAAGCTTCAGTCCAAGCTATCTTTTATATTACTACTGAAAAATGGGAATTCAAGAGAGGCTGTTAAAAATAAAACTTCATTTTTAGTTTAAATACAGTAGAGAAAAAAATGAGAACTATTCTAAGTTTCTAGAATCTTTGACATCCCCTATTTATATCCATTTTTTTCAGTCTCACAAGTGTTTGCGATTGTTCAGATGAAACTTCTTAAGCTACTTTCTCCAACCCAGATCATCCCTTCCTAACGAACAAACACACACACACACACACACACACACACACACACACACACACGGTTGAAGGTGGGGAGGAGAGGTGAGAGAACAATAAAGAAAATGAAGTTGGATTAATTAGGGGAACTGTTAAAATTTTCTTTCTGCTTGTCTTGGTGATGGTTGAGATAGCATCAAGAAAAGAGGAAATACAGGAATGACCAGTGGAAAAGTGCCCCAGAGTTCAGAGCTAAGTGGCAAAAAGGTGAGATAAATATAGGGAACTAATGTGAAATGGATTATTGCACCTGGCAATGAATGGAGCTAAAATTTTTCTTTCTGTTCAGGAAAAAAGTCCCCAGTAGGTGACAGTGAGGATTTGTAAAGGCAGTATTCTTATCACACTTTCCAATTCCAACCCTGATTTATAGAGATAACTTTTCACAGTAAAAAAGCAGCTCTGTCTGAAACTTTAATTCCAAGCCTCCAAGGCTCTGGCTTAATTAATCTGAAGATACAATGCAGGCACCAGCTTTCCTTTCAGATGTCATTTTCTGGAAGCCTAAAATTATGTCTCTCTAACAAATAGCCCAGAGAAATTGCTTTGTGGTTTTCCTTTTATACATTCAGAGATCAAGGACAGACAGGCCTTATGACATGTGGTTCTGAGAAGTCTTTTTAATTGACTTATCTACAGAAGTAAAGAACTTGGGCAGCCAGTTGTATGCTTTTTCCTCTATTGCCTTCCTGATGGACTTTCCTCAAAAGAGGGCAAGTAGATTATGACATCATTTATGGATTTCAACTGGGCTTTATTCAGCCTGTGAATCTGTTTGGGGGAATTGTGATAATTGACCCTGCATCTTACGTCTTCAATTAAAATCTATACGGACATTTTTTTCATAAATACTCTTCAGATTGGACATTCATTTTCATGTTAGATAACCTGTTTTAAGATTTCTGTTTCCTGGTAGATACAGTGCTTTGGATAATCTCTTAGATTTTCAAATTGCATATTTTAATTCTCTTTGACTTGACTATGCATGCACCTTGAATTTTAGTGCTTGTTTTTTAAGGCATATTCAGACTAGACCCTTTCTTTTGGTTAATGGGGATATAAACCTGTCTCTTCCACTCGTGTGACTCCTAGATTCAGATTGTCTAATAAATCACCAGAGGAGAAATAATTAAAAGCTTCTTTCAGTTCTATTATTAAATCACTAAGGATGCCTGGGCCCTACTTCTAGATGTGCTGTAATTTATGCTATTAGTGTGGATTGTTTTGGTTTTCTAAAAATAATAAATGACCCAGTGAATCGCATTTGGCTAGAGGCATACAAGAAACAATCCATAGTATATAGATTTGTGCAATGGCATTTAAAAGACCTTGATTAGAATTCATTCTGGGCTGGAGTGATGAGAATGCTGTTTACTGATAGCTCTTTGAAATCGTCCTACATGGCAGAGGCTGGAGGGATTCCCACATAGAAACATTTCTTACCTCTATTGGCTGGATCCAGCTGTCAGGAGGAGCTGACATTTTAAAAGAGGTATAAAAATGTTTGAATGTCATGGTTACTGATACCATTTCATGTTTTTGTTTTTATGCTACCTGTGTTTGCTCAGAGTTCCAGCAAAGAGCTAGTTTGGCTTTCCCAAGATGCTGTGTCTGTAAAGTTCTTTGAGAAAAATGCTGGTATTTTGTATGTTGAGTGGGAAGTATTTCCTCTGACATAATCATTCACCTACACCTGTGTTCCTGTCAACCAACCTAAGAATCGTTTCTACATACTTAGTGGTTTCGGCTTAGGAAGATTTACCTGGATGCCGTAGGAGTGTGGTTGGGGATGAAGGCAGGTACAAGGTGATGAGATTACATAGTTCATCTTTAAAATGGAAACATACATTTGATTGGATTTACCAAGAGTTGGGGTAAACTCTGGAGCTCAGAAAAAAAAAAAAAAAAAGATTGTACTAGATGGGCCGGTCAAATTTCTTCACCAGGATCAGACTTAAATATCTTTCTTTAAAATTACATTGGAAACACTCATATGCTTTACTGAGTGAGCAGCCCTGTCGTCACTGGTCTCAGGAAGTGATAGCATGCACAAGTAGCCACATTAAAACATGACAGTGATATTACTAGCTATTTGCGTGTAGGTGTGTGTGCATGTGTGTGAGTGCATATAGGAGTATGTGTGTGAGTGTGTGTTTATATGAGTGTTTTGTGAAAGGGAGGCAGAGGATGGCACAAATAATTTTGTCATGGTGGATTCAAGGAAGGCTTTACATTTGCTCTAGATCTTGCCGGAAAGTTCCATAACGAAGATGGAGATGACACTGTGGACCAGATAGGAAATCAGACCCGCAGATTTGACTAATCTTGAACTAGGCAGTGTTTCGATCAGTTCCAAGGACAAAAATCTTTGTGAATTAGTTAAAAGAATTCTTCCTTCCTTCATTCATTAATCCTTTGAACATTTTTTAAGTAGCAAGCATATATCAGTGTTCTCTTTGGTGTGAGGGATTAAAACATAATAATTCTAGATCATGGAATAAAAAATGCAGCCAGAAAGCATACAGTAAGGCAGAGGACCACAGGCACACATAAAATCTTCCAATGATTACCGCTAGTATGCAAGTGTAATTATAATAAAGTTAATTGTGAAAGTTTACCAATACATTGCTTTTATTTTGAGAGAAAAGATAAAATATGTCTAAAAATGTATTAATTCTTGGTTATACTTGTCTTAAAATAAGCTTGCTAAAGTATCATATTTTCCCCTTTTGATAAACAAACAATATTTACTGAATAATCAAACAGGAATATTTCGAAAATTTCAGTTGGAAACTATTGTAAGGATGAAAAAACTTAAAAATGGCTTCGTTGGGAGCCCAAATTTCCAGTGTCTCCATGAACTGATAAGAAACAAAATAATTCTACCTGCTTTCTTTAATTGTAGCCTTTTTCATGTATTGGATTTCTGTTTCTTACTATCAATTTTACTATTGTTCCTCTAATAATAAATGTCTCTGGAGACCAAGCACATCTTTCTTCTGGGTTGGGAGAAGAGAAACCATTAATTGAGATGTCTACTGTGCCTAGAATTACCATTGCAAAGCAAAACCAAAAACCTAAAAAGATTTGTCTTCAAGTCCACCCATCTATGAAATGGAAATAATAGAACCTACCTCACAGTCTTATTGTGGTATTTTAATCAGAAAACAAAATGCACTTGAAGCCATTAGAACAGTACCTGGAATATTATAAGTGCTCAATTATGTTAGCTCTTTCGATTTCATGTTTACACATCAGCAAACCTAAATATCAATTTTAAAAATTAGGAGGAAAAAATCTAAGGTATAGGCACATGTAACTTTCTCTGAATTTGTAATTCCATGAAACATGATCCTGGATTCATGTACAGGGTTTCTCACATTAGAGTTCCTATCTGGAGGCCATGTGCATGCGGTGGTAAGGTCATGTTCCCCTTGTGTGTTAATCTTGAATTCCTTCTGTCAGTTTGGTTCCAGAACTCACTGATTATATATATGCAATCTAATGAATTTTCAATTGTTACTCTGGGTAGAAGCTGCTTCTGTAACTGGGGGAAAAGAAAAAAGGAAGGGTAACATTGGGTCATGGCAAGGAGAATCCTCTCCCTAAAAGAAATTCTGACTTCCCAATAGTACCAGCTGGGTGTTCTCCCTAACCTCCTGGCTGCACATATGTGATGAATAATTGTGATTCAGCAGAAGAAAGTGAATGGAAATGGAACAAATTGAAGCAATTAGCTAAAAGATGTAAAAGGGAAACAAGAGTCAGACTTGGCCCTTGGACCTTGTGGGAAGGAAACCCTGGGTGTTGGTTAAAGAAATGGTAATGATCACTTTCCCTGTTTGCAGACTGTTATCAGTGGTTAAGGTCCTTATGATTTGCTCTCGAGACTGGGAAGGAATGCTAACATATGAAGCCAAGCAAAGAAGTGGCAAGTAATTGAGCCTTGAGGGATTCTTTTGGAAAGAGGCTAGTCATTTAGGGGGATGCACTTTTGATATTCATCTAGCTGGTTTCTGAGTACTTGTTTGCGGGAAATGAAATTCTAGGCTTTGCTGTTTGAAAGGGTAGGACGGGGTGGGTAGTATTCTCAGAAGTAATCAAAGCCTTTTTCGCATTAAAAAATGACTGTGGAATGTTTCAAGCTGGAGGCACAATGATGTAAATCCAATGGTGTATTAATGTCCTGCCTGGTGAATGTGGAAGCCTTAAAAGTTCTGCTTGTGGGTGGGTGGTCAGCATTAGAGCAGTAGACACGATGTGGAGGAAAGAAACCCAGAATGCTATGCATGTTTGCTGGGATAGAGGATTTATCACTGGGGTAGATGGGACACTATGGTCTTGTAGAGAAGGGAGAATATATAAGCCCCAGGACTATACCTGTTCTGACTTCCCTCCATCTGAGTGTAACAATCCATCCAAAATGGCAGAGATCAGTAAGAAAAAGATACCAAAACTGTGAAGGTGGGACATTCAACCTGAAAAAACAGCTCTTTAGTAAGCATGAGTGCTGGTTATTACATCTGGTAAGCGGTAGAAGGTATCAATGGTGACCTACAGGGAGCGCCTACCAGCTTATGAGAGCTGATTTTTTAATTTTCCAGGGATTTCACAAGCTGTTTTTAAACACAGTCATTATTTAAAAAGTTGCATTATAGAAACTTGTAATTAAATAAATTACATGAAAAAGGCAATACTCAAAATTAACCACTTCAGATGATTTTACTGTGGCTTGCTATTATCTCCGTTCTTGGAGTTATTTGCGTGCCTTATATTTATAGGGTGCAAAGAATGTAATGGTGTGCTACTGCACATTTCTTCCCAACTCTGCATTCTGTGATGTGATGTTGGTAGCTGCCATTGGCTTTCCATTCACTACTTAATTGCCCTTACTCCCACTCACATGTAGTCACCGTCTTCGTCAATCCTTCATTGGCTTTTACTCTTAGTGTCTACATTTCCTAGCACTTAATGACCAACTCCTGCTACAGCAGCACCTTTGCCAAAACCAGGAGAACTCGGGCATCAAGGGGGGTCAGATGTGCTGAATATGGACCTGAACATCAACATGAACAAAAGCAAAGGTTCTGATTTAATTGGTCTGGGGTGACGTCTGGACATTGGGAGCTTTTAAGGTTCTCCATTGATACTGAAATGGAGGCAAGGTCAAAAACTACCTCCCTTTGTTACACCGCTGCCTACATGACTCACCTCTGTTCACTTTCTTAGTGACTCTTCCCTCACCTTCATGTTGACTGAACAGTTTCAGGATTACGTAATCCTCAGATCTGGTTCAGCTTCTTGCTGAACCAGAGAGGGACTCTTTCCCTGTAGGTCAATTAAAAGGCCCAGGGAGAAATTTCATTGGCCTGGCTTAGAGCATGTTTGACCGCCTCACAACCAGTTGCTGTATTCAGGGCAGCCATCACCCTGCCTACTCATTCTCCTATACCAGAACTAAGGCCACCAAGACAGATGCTGAGCAAAGTGCTTCTCTTGGTGCTTTGGTGGAATCATAGGTGTTAACGGCTTCATTTCAATCATAAGCAAAAACATGGTAGTAACCCTAAAATGGTATCAAATTATTTAGTTTGTTCTTTTACCAATATCTTACTAGAATAAAAGTGACTCTTGTTGAATGAATTTTTGATCAGCATATATAGATTGATCCCATTTCAAATATTATAAACTCAACATACAGAAGTCCTGATTCTTATTTTTGGGCATTGGTTGCTAGGGAAAGCCAAAGTTGTAGTGAAAAACACGACTGAGGTCCCATCTCTAATCTGCCTCTAACTAGCTTTGCAGCTTTAGACAAGTATAACATTTCTCTATCAGCTGACATGTCTTTGAAATAGAGAATAAATAACTGTCTATTTATCTCACAGAGGTATTAGTGAGGATTAAATGAGATAATTTTGATGAAATAATTTTAAAAAGTGTATCAATCTATAGCTATAATGTATTACTTATACTTTACTGACTAACCAACTGCTGTTAGCTATTACAAATAAAGATAATAAATACACAAATTAATATGTTTGGATGATTGTTTTTAATAACTTCTGATATATATATACATATATATGTCATCTTTATTTTTCAATTACAGTTGACATTCAATATTATTTTATATTAGTTTCAGGTGAACAGAGTAGGGGTCAGACATTTATATGTTTTACGAAGTATTCCCCTCAATTAGTCTAGTACTCACCTGGCACTCTTCATAGTTATTACAATATTATTGACTATATTCCCTATGCTGTGCTTTACATTCCCATGACTATTTTGTAAGTATCAATTTATGCTTCTTAATCCCTTCACATTTTCATCCCAACCCCCAACCCCCCTCCCATCTGGCAACCATCAGTTTGTTCTCTGCATTTAACGAGTCTGTTTCTGTTTTGTTTGTTCTTTTATTTTATACTTTAGATTTCACATATAAGTGAAATCATATGGTATTTCTCTTTCTCTGCCTGACCTATTTCACTTAACATAATACCCTCTATGGTGTTGCAAATGGTAAGATTTCAGTCTTTTATATGGCTGACTAATATTCCATTGTATATATGTATACTTCTTCTTTATCCAACCATCTGTTGATAGACACATAGGTTGCTTCCATATCTTGTCTATTGTAAATAGTGCTGCAATGAACATAGGGGTGAAATATCTTTTCGAATTATGTTTTGGATTTCTTTGGATAAATACCCAGAAGTAGAATTGTAGGTTCATAAGTTAGTTCTATTTTTAATTTTTGGAAGAAACTTCAAACTGTTTTGCATAGTGGCTGCACTAATTTGAAATCCCAACAACAGTGCACATAGGTTCTCTTTTCTCCACATCCTTGCCAACACTTGTTGTTTGTTGATTTATTGATGATAGCCATTCTGACAGTGTGAGGTGGTATCTCTTTGTGGTTTTACTTTCCATTTATGTTATGAGTAGTGACCTTGAACATTTTTTCGTATATCTATTGGCCATTTGTATGTCCTCTTTGGAGAAATGTTTATTCACATCCTCTGTCCATTTCTAATTGGATTATTTTGGGGTTTTTTTGGTCTTGAGTTCGTATAAGTATTTTATAAGTTTTTTTATATTAACCCTTTATCAGATGTATCATTAGAAAATGATACATCTCCCATTCAATAGGTTGTCTTTTTATTTTGTTAATGTTTCCCTTTGCTGTGCAAAAACACTTTAGTTTGATATAGTACCATTTGTTTATTATTATTATTTTTGTTTGTTTCCCTAGCCCAAGGGGATATATATGAAAATATATTACTAAGAGAAATGTCAGAAAGTTCACTGCCTATGTTTTCTTCTAGGCGTTTTATGGTTTAAGTCTTACATTTAAGTCTTTAATCCATTTTGACTTTATTATTGTATATGGTGTAAGAAGGTGATCTAGTTTGAATTTTTTGTGTGTATTTGTCCAGTTTTCTTACCACCATTTATTGAATAGACTGTCTTTACCTAGTGCATATTTTTGCCTCCTTTGTCATAGATTAATTGACCATATAGGTGGGTGTTTATTTCTGCTCCCTCTACTTGTTTCTATTGATCTATTCGTCTGTTTTTATGGCAGTATCATGCTGTTTTGATTAGTAAACCTTATAGTATAGTTTGATATCAGTTAACATGAAACCTCCAACTTTGTTCTTATTTCTCGAAATTGCTGTGGCTATTTGGGGTCTTCTGTGGTTCCATATAAATTTTAGGATTATTCTTGTTCCGTGAAAAATGCCACCGGCATTTTGATAGGGATTACATTGAATCTATAGATCATTTTGGGTAATACGGACATTTTAATGCTGTTGATTCTTCCTATCCAGGAGCACAGTACATACTTCCATTTATTTGTGTCTTCTTCAGTTTCTTTCTTCATTGTCTTACAGTTTTCTGAGTACAGATCTTTTACCTCTTTGGTTAAATTTATTCCTAGGTATTCTCTTTTATTTTATTTTTGATGCTATTATAAATGGTATTTTTTTTTAATTTCTCTTTCGGACAGTTTGTTATTACATATGCATAAAAATGCAACTGATTTCTTAATATCAATTGTGTATTCTGTTACTTTACTGAATTCATTTATTAAATTCATTTATCAGTTCTAATAGATTTTTACTGGAATCTTTAGAGTTCTGTGTATATATTAGTATCAGGTCATTTGCAAATAATGACAGTTTTACTTCTTTCTTTCCAATTTGGATGACGTTTACTTATTTTTCTTGTCTGATTTCTGTGGCTAGGACTTCCAATACTATGTTGAATGAATGTAGTGAAAATGGACATCCTGGTCTTGTTCCTGATTTTAAGGAACATAATAAAGATTTTCCCCATTGAGCATGGTGTTAGCTGTGGATTTGTCATATAGAGCCTTTATTATGTTAAAGTACATTCCCTGCCTTCGGACTTTGCTGAGAGTATTTATCATAAAGGGATGCTAGGTTTTGTCAAACACTTTTTCTGCATCTATTGATATGATCATATAATTTACTCTTTCATTTTGTCTGATATATGTTCTTTTAATTTCAGATATGATTTGGTTCACAGAATATTTTGCTAAGACAGAATTCTATTGAAACACTTAAAATGATTTTCCTAACCTTATTACTCTTGATCATTAGCATGGCATCAAAATAAAAATAAAAATATGTAAAATTAAAATGCATTCAGGTATCAATATACATAATTTATTTTCCAAATAAGCTCGATTAAGACTTGGAATAAGGTCTCTTATCTGATTTTATAAGTTCTTTGAAACAGTTTGTTGGTTTAAGTTTTTCACCTCCAGAGTATCATCTCTATCTTATTGTTCTAAAGACTTTCTTCAAGGTCAATCTCAAATTTATAGGCTTCTTTGAATCTGCCATAATAAAATTCCCTGTACCATTCTTTGTGTTTCACTCTGAGTTTCGGAGTATCACACACACACACACACACACACACACACACACACACACACACACGTGCTCTCACATATAGCACATGTCATATTTTATAAGTGTCACCTGTTTGTCGTTTTTGTTTTCAGTTTTATTTATTTTTTAATTTTATTTGTTTTAAGTGTGTTTTTCCAGGACCCATCAGCTCCAAGTCAAGTAGTTGTTTCAATCTAGTTGTGAAGGGCACAGCTCACAGTGGCCTATGTGCGGAATCAAACTGGTAACCTTGTTATAAGAGCACCGTGCTCTAACCAACTGAGCCAACCTTGTTTACAATTTTTAAAAGCAGTGACCTAATGTATCATTTCATTCCCTTGCATGTAAGAATATTGATATAGATATCTGTAACCCAGTAAATGTTAAATGAATAATTGGATCATATAATTAATTTTTTGAAAGTACAGAAGTTAGAGTAACAAGAAGTAAAGGTCAAACACAGATTATTAAATTTTATTTTAGATTAATAGAATAAATATATTTAATTGGTGCAATAAACATTTATTGAATATGTACTACATGCCAGCTATCAAGTTGAATAGGGGATTCGGTAGTGAACACTATTGATATTGTTTGATCAATACTGAGGTAGACAACAACACATACAAAAACAATTTCAAAATGGGGGAGACTAAACTGCTTAAGGAGAGACATTCTGAAGGGATAGCTTTTCATCCAATACCTGAAGAGATAGAACTAGTTTTACAGATAACCACAGGAGGCGTTTCTGACAGAGAAAAAGAGCAAACAATTATGAGGATCTGAAAGAAGAGCAAAGGGGCAGGATCATGATGAGTAAGAGGCTCCAAAGAGTAGTGGGTGCCATAACACGCATAGCTTTTCAGCCATGTTACAGAGTAAGGAATCAGTGTGTTTTTAGTAAGGGAGAGGCACGCGTATGTGTGTGTGTAAGGAATTGATTTTTTAAAACAATATCTTATACTTTTTAGAACATGGTAGCTCATCATAAATATATATTTTTTTAATGACCAGTGGCAAGGGATGCTGATATTTTCTGTCTCTTGTAGGTTACGCTACATGTTTTGAGGTGTTATGGGTTACAAAGCCAGCTGGAATCTGGTTTCAAGTGGCATAATAAAATAAAATCTAACAAATAATGGTAATATGTGCTTGGTATTGTTCTCATTGTTATAGTTGCTTTGCATATGTTAACTGATTTTCACCATCACAGCAACCCTAGGAGGTAAGTATTGTTTTTGTCACAATATCACAGGTGAGGAAAGTGAAGTACGGAGGGATTAAGTAAATTGCCCATGTCACAGACATTAGTAAGTGACCAAGGGAGCCTAGATTGAGGCAGGCCAGTGGTGAGACTCCAAATTCCATACTCTAAACAGTGTAATGCCAGTCCGTGCACTGCGTGTTATGGGTCTGCAATAAGTACAGAAATTGAAAGTTAGAGTGATCAGTGGTCTTGTCTTGTTGAACAAAGTGTAGACCAGTTTGAGTGTTGTGAAAGTGGCATGGGATTGCATGTGACACAAGCTGAATGAGTCATGAACTGTAGGACCACACACCGGTCCGTAATGGATCTGGAGAAAAATGGTCCTTTATTTCAGATAGTTCCAAAAGCACAGGTCTGAACCATACGCCACTCTACCACAGATGAAAAAAGATGGTAAATCTCTTCTTCTGTGTATCTTGCTCTTTCACATAATATATCATGTTCCAAATAGTGTCACTTGTAATTTGCCTGTGAAAGCTTGTTTTATTTCTTTCTTGCTTATTGGGCCTGTAAGGAAGTAATTGTGAGAGAATGGTCCAGAAGGGGATGAGGTCACGACCTTCAGCTCTCCACTGACACTTTCAAATAGCAGTTTGAGTTGCACCCTCTGACTCTCACCTGCCTGCAACCATTTTCCACACATCCAGAAATTGTGAGCCTATCGAAAAGCAAGGTGATGTAAATGCTAAATACTTAGCAACATTATCTTTGGTCAAGTGATCCAGAAGACTTGAGCATAGTGTTAATGGGCCAATGGTATGTGCTATCTCTTTTCTATATGATGGCAATGAATAACCAAGTCTCCTAGTCACAACCCAGCAGCCTGGAGAAATGAAATTGTTTATGAGGTTTGGGTAAATTCATAATGTTACCTCCATAGGGTGGGAGAGAGTGAGATGCACTCTTTTGAAAATAGTATAAAAGGAACTGAGTAATGGTGTTCTTAAAATTATGCAGCAAATCAGTGCCAGCAGTATATTGTCCAGAAAACTTTATCTTTTAATCTAATATTATAATCCTTATCATGTCGCCCACCCACCCACCCACCTTGCTCTTACTTAAGAGGTTCAGTTTGTTCCTTAGCTAATGCCTCTCTCTGCGTCAGATATCAGACATGTGGTACCTGAGTGGAAGTCATGTGTTCGTTTTTGCCGTTGTTGTTGTTATTAATGTTACTTCATGTGTTCGGTATTCAGTGTTGGCTGTGGAACAAGGCTCGTCTCCCCTTCCTGAAAGCAACAAAGCAATACCCACAGCCTAATGGAGGAAAAGTCTCTCTCTCTCTCTCTCTCTCTCTCTCTCTCTCTCTCTCTCTCTCTCTCTCAACTGGAGAATTAGAAAAACATCTGATAAAATATTATAAGTGAATATTCCCATGAGATGGGCATTTCTTTGTAGTTTTGAATAAAATCAGAGCCCTTATAAAGACATTGTGAAGGCTTATAATACTGAGTTCATATTCTTCCACATACGTCTCACACAAAGGGAAAAATGAGGACTTTTGGAAAAATGAGGACTTCTCATATTGCCATATCAATAACAATGAAAATTTTATTTCAAATACACCAGCCATGTATTCCAATAGAAGACAGATATTGGCCTTAAGTAGTTCGTTCCATGGATAGTAAAAGACAATAGAGAAGCAATTGCTCTGCCTCATGCAATGCCATGAATGGTATCACACATATAATAATGTCTGTGTAGAAGCATGGATTTGTACTTCATTGATTTATTCCTTAAGATTACTTCCTGCATCTTCAAGGTTGAAAGTTGTATGTTACTTTATTATCTAAATTGCCTCACTTAGGAAAATGGCCTACCATGTGTGAGGGAAGGGAAGGGAAGGAAAATGAACCTTCTGAAGTGTTAAAAGTTTTTCTATTAACTGTTGGGAGCACATACAATCAAACAACTTTTATTAGTTGACTCCTGTATTTATTGTGGTCCTCGAAACTACACATTGCTTTGACTTGAGGAGGTAATACCTCATATACAATGTGACCTACTGAAATACATTTCCAATTTTAGTATAGACTCTAGATATGAGGTAATTCGGAATTTTTTTCCCATTTATACTGTCTTCCTGTAACAAACTAACACAAAATATTTTTTACAATTTGAATACGGAGTTGACATAGACAGCATTGTACACTGTGTATTGTATTTCTCTTATTTCTTTTCCTAACCCTATTTAAGCAAACTAACAGAATCTGGGATTGATTAATGAAAACACACACACACACACACACACACACACACTCATTCATTAACACACATTGTAGTGAACCTTCTGGTGAGAAAATGAAACAAAACAAAAATGAAGAAAGCAATCCTCGTATTGAAGGTACATGGTGTAACCGTCAGAGAGAATGGCTTCGGGAAGCATTCCCTCACCTATGCTCAGGGCTTGCAGGCCCATGAAGCAGCCCCCAGGGCAACAACGTCAGAGATGGTATGTTCTGTCAAAATAACACCACCTTTTATTTGTAGTGTGTCACTTATAATGAGAAGCAGATCTTTGCCAAAATAACTGTTACTATTTTGATTCCATACAGAAGTTGTATTTTAGTTTTAGTTTAGGGTATTTAACTGAAACTTAAGTGGAAATATTCCCTTTCCGATAATCGCTCAGGCTCCTCTCACAACTTGTGGTTCTATGCGGGAGGAACTATAAGATCCACACTGCCCTGCTCCATTCTGCCTCTGATTCTGGATGCAGCTCTTTTGGCTGTCATTGTGTACCGATGCCACTAAACCCTCTAATGTGGGGGGAATAATTGCAGAAAGTTATTCCAGTAATGTTAATCTTTCTTCTATGATACTTGCAAATTAATTGCCAAGAAGGGTTCTTCTTAGCCCCTAAGCATGCTTTAAAAATTAATACAGCTGGCTAGTTAAATTTATAGTGATTCAGACGCAGGCTGTTGTGTGTGGGTATACACTTAAGAGTCAGGGGATAAGATGATATTGTTAGCATAAAATATGTAATTCCATACTGGACTATGAACTCCTTTAGGTCAGTCATCTTAATCAATTTAACAATCTAGTGCCTAACCCAGTATCTGGCAGTGTACGGTACTAGCTGCGAATGTGTGCGATCAGGAATCAGACAACCCAAGTACAAATCTTGACCCCCCTACTTCTAACCATATGATCCTGGGGTCATAAGTTTTCAATGTTTCATTGTCTTCAACTTGAAAACAGGGACAATATTGTTACACATTTCCTGGAATTATATAAAAAGTAAATAAGATAATGCCTATAAAGTACCTAGCCCATAGTGAACAACTAAAAAAAAACCATGATATCGATATAATAAGTATTTGTATACCCACCAACAGTGAACTGCTACCCTGAGGTGGTTGATAACTATGAAATTATAGTGGAAAACAATCTAAATGTGAAGATGGAATTCTAACTTGAAAAATAAAAACACATATACCAAAACAGACAAACCAGAAAGACTCCAGACATATTAAATAACATCTGAGAGGATTTGAAGGAGAGTAGTGAAACAAAATAGAGGCCTGTAGCTATTACTTTCTGGTCTGAAACTTTTTCTTGAACTACGTGTGTGATAAAATAGGGATATTGCTACCAAAGACAATAATTTGATGTCTTAACCATATTACATAGCAAGTATGATTCTGTGTCAGTGTCTGGAATCTAAATGGGAAAGTCTGAAAGGAGACTTGGATTTTTCAGAAGTTTAGAGCTGGGAAACCAAGAGACAGTTTCCTTTCTCCCCAGGCCACTCTGTATCCTGGCTCCCGAGGGCCTCTGACATTCCTCGGTGTTGTGAGCAGGGAGGAGAGAAATGCTTTTTAGTTGGCTCAGATTACCTTGTTCTGGTTAAATGAAAAAGTATCAGCATAAGTTCCTTGTCACCACAATTCCAGCTGGCTAAGTCAATGCTCTCAAAGCAGAGATACGTGATCTTATACCTCCTGAGGTTAAAGAGAATAAAAAAAAAAAGTGTTACAGAACAAACCTCCCCATCTCTGACACTCCACTTCCTGCCTCCTGTGTGTGACAGGAAGGTAAAGAGGTAAAGTCTAAGTAATAGATTCGCTTAAGTAAGTGGTTAGACCAACATTAGCTAATGGTATTGCAGCAATTGACATTCAGAAAGACACTGAGCAGAAGACATACTCCTTAAGAAAAAAAAAATAAGCCAGAATTATTTTTACTATTTTTTTTGGTGTGTGTGTGTGTGTGTGTGTGTGCTATTCCTGAGTACATGTTAAAATGACCACAGTTGATTTAATGCCCAGCAGACCTTCAGAGCTAATCCCACTACCACAAACTGCCCAAACTGTCTGGTTAACACTCAGACCTTAATCCCTCATAGATTTGTCCATCCCTTTTTCTGACTCCAATTCCAATTCCTTCTCCTCAGTACTCTGGAACTCACAAAGTCATACACAATGTCTTTTAGCCTCAAACTTTTCTTGAACGCTTTCTTTTACTTTCTCACTCAAATTCAAACTTGGGTATTCCAGAATACACTCTTCGACTAAAGCCACCTCAAATTGGGGGAGCACACTCCACTGGTGCCAGAGGATATCCTTACTGTCATTTTTGGATCATTGTCACTCTCTTCCTGTAACAATCCCCATCTTTGGATCTCTTGGGTCTTCTACAATATCACCTGCCCATCACCTGCAACCTCTCCATAGTTCAGTCACGCCCCTTCATTTCCAGGTCACTCACTGTATCCTGTGCGAAGTTTGCCATATTCTTGGTGATTTTAGTACCCTGACCTCACCGTTCTTTGACCTTGTCTCCTCCAGTGATTTTCATCTCTGTTCAACCCCAACCACCTATTAAATGGCCATATTCTAGATCTTGTCATTACCAGTAACTGAAAACCCTTCGTAATCTCAGTTTCAGGGGTCCTACTCTTGAGTCACTTCTTCCTGTTTTTCCTCTTCACTACTTTGGGTATTATGTTTCCAATGCTTTAAAACAAAATTCTCCTTAGGAACTATAAGCCATTGCTTCTATCTTTTTTTTTTTTTTCATTCACTCACCTCATATTTTCATTCACCTCAGGTCCCTACATTCCTCAATACTGTGCTTAGATTTCATGGAAAATCATTATTTCTCTCTTATATACACTGGCATACATTTCATTGTCCAATTCTTCTTCCTTTGAACTACTCCAGTAAAAATCCTAATCCTGGCTATATTCACATCTCCTCTCTCTCTCTCTTCTCTCTTTTCTCTTCTCTCTTCTCTCTTCTCTCTTCTCTCTTCTGTCTTCTCTCTCCCTCTCCCTCTCCCTCTCCCTGACCCTCTACCTCTTCCTCTCTCCCTCCTGCATGCAGAAACCTTAACCTGACTGTAGAGAAACAAACTATCATGATGATTGGTCTCACTTTAAATTTATAACCACTAACGTCAAGTGAACCTTTACTGTGATCGCCCAACCATTAAATTTCTCTGGTCTATTTATTTTCCCACTCTCTTAGATGACTGGTTTGTACAATTCTCTCCTCTTTCTCCCTCAATATTTATTCCAGCTGATAACTTTGCTTGCTATTTCCCTGAAAACAGAAGCAAACAAAAAAGAACTTTAAAAATGCTCCCACCACAATATCTTCCAACAGGGTTATTTCTATCAGCATACAAACATGCTGTAATGTTTCTCATCTTAAGAGGAAAAAAAAAAAAAAAAGAAAGCTCTCGACTCCATTTCCTTTTCAGTGACTGCCTAATCTTTCTGCCCCATTTTATAGCAAAACTTCCTAAAAGATAAGTCTCTTCTCACTGTTTCCACTTGCTGTCTTCCTGTTCTTTCTTAAAGCTACTCCCCTCATGCTTTCATCCCACCACTCCAGCAAAACACTTTTTGTCACTGTCACCAAAGATCTCCTGTTACCCTGTCCAATGGACCTTTTCCAATTCTCTTTTTGCTTTACATTCTTGGCAACATTTGACACACTTGATCAACTCTTCTTTCTTAAGACTAAGGTTGTGGTGCACCAGTCACTCTGTGCCCCTACTTGCTCACTAGCTGCTGTTTCTCAATCCCTCTGCTTGACTTCCCCTTATTTCAGTATTGGAGGAATCCAGAGCTCAGTCCTTAAATCTCTGGATGCCTTCATCTTCACTCCTTTCCTTAGTGAGCTCATCAAAATTCACACCTTTAAATATCATCTGTATTTTGGTGATTCCTAAATTTATGCTGCAGAGCTTAAACTCAAATATTTATAGAAACTGGAAACCAGAATTTCCATTTTAGATATTAAATAGGAATTCGAAAGTTAACATGTTCAAAACAAGTCATTATTTCTCCCCGAAACTTTCTTTACCTTCTTCATTCCTTACAATCTCAATAATGGGCAACCCTATCTTTCTAGTTGACTCAGGTTTGCCCCTTTTTTCTTACTTATCACATAGAATTTATCAGCAAATATTTGTGGTTCTACCTAACTATTGCTCACCATTTCCATATCTATAATCCCAGTCCAAATTGACATATTTCCTTGCCTAAATTATTGTGATACCTTTTAACTAAATACTCCGTTTATATCCCTGCCTCCCTATGGTCTGTTCACTACCTTACAACCGAGTAAACCTTTTAAAATGTGTAATAGTGCATGACGTTTTTATTCTCCAACTCTTTCAAAAGTTTTTCATTTCACCAAGCAGAAGATTCTATAAATATCTGTGAGGGCCTGATACTTTTCTGCCTTGCCTTCTCCTTCTCTCCTAATTAATGCATCTTGCCATGCCAGCCTGTTGCCTATTCCTTGGGCTATGAGGACCCCAATCCCACCCTTTTACCACCCTCAATCCCAGTTGTCTGTGTGTTTATTCCTTCAGTTCCTTAATGAAATGCCACCCCATCAGAGAGAACTTCCCCCACCAAACTATCAAAATATACATACACATATATATGTGTGTCTACATATATACATATATACCGGGGGTGCCAAGAAACGTATTCAAGTGGACACTTTGGTCAACGTTGCTCAAGCAGGAGTTCACCATCATCAGAAGTGTCTGCACACTGATCGGAACCACTTTGAGCACCTCTTGTAATTGCAGAAGTCAAACGTGACTTGTATTTGTCTTTTGTTATTGGTATATATTGAGTATTACAACTTTAATACAGTTTTCCTTTTTTAAAATGTGTATACATTTTTTGGCGCCCCCTGTGTTCATCTGTGTGTGTGTGTGTGTGTGTGATCTTTCACTCTACTCCTAGCTTCCCATATACTTTACTCTGCTAATACTAGATGTCATTACCTGACTATCTGATTCTGGGCAGTCGAATGCACACTTCAGGAAGACACAAACTTGTGTGTTTTGTACGTTGCAGATTTTTTAGTATCTAGAACAGTGAAGAGTGTATGGCACATAGGAGGTGCACAATAGCTATTTATTGAATGAATAAAAATATGTGAGCTTAGATTTTACTGTTAGTTGGTTTCATCTTTGCAATATTTAACCGCAGTTTGCTTTCCAGGAAGGCCAATTAAAGAAACACTGTCATTTTGCATTGAATAAACATCATTTTGTGTCCTCTACCCTCTTCTCAGTCTGTGGGGTGACAACATTTTTCGCTGCAACATTTTTCCTGCAGAAAGAGCTTGCAGACTAATGTCTCCCTCCCTTTAATGCAAACACATCATTAGGCAGTTTCCCGCAGTGCTGGTCGGAGCATTTGAGAGGAGTTGGGTTGAGGGGGATAGCACTTAACTAAAAATTAAATCCTCTCTTGATTTTATTTTAAATTTAAAAGTGTCATTTATGTAAATCATTTTGGAGAATTATCCTACCTTGGGAAAAATACTGAAATAATAACAGCAGAATCAGTTTAATGCTTCCTCGAGACAAGAAAAAAAAATGTACACAAAGATCTAACTTTCACTGTCTTTCCTTCTCCTGCGATTATCCAGGCCTGTTTTCCTAGCCATAGGCTCCCATTTCCCTTTTTTGCCATTAGCTAGACTTCTTTATTTTCTGTGTTAAAACAGCCTATCTTTGAGATTGCTCTAACAATGATTTCAATCTCTGATAAGACAAGTTTACAAATTTTAATGAGAAAAAAAATGGAGGGAAAATCCACTCTTTAGCTGCAGAGCTGCACTTGGCTCTTCATTTGCTTCCTGGGCACTGATTTTTAAATACCCAAACAAGTGTTTTGTCCTAGAGTGAGCTATTGAGGGATGTACACAACCCTCCAAACACCCTCAGCCATAATATATTGGTGGACGGGGCGCCCTTAGATACATTCTGACTCCATAGTCAGATCACTAGGCATTGAACTTTCAACCCATTATCTTGTTCAGCATTTCTGGTCTAGTCAATGTATACATTGTACACAGAGTTGAATGGTGATCGATATGCTTAGCAAATGTGTCTTTCTCTGTTCTAATTTCTCTGTGGTGACCGACACTGGGTAGGACTAAAAAAGTGGATCCCAAATAAAACAAGAGCAATAATCTCCAGCCTTTTGCGTGCTCTGAGCCTTCATTCTTATCCACTAAATGAAGGTTGTAGTTGAGTTTGTTTCCTGTTATTTTGGGGTTCCACCATGGGGAGGTTGAGTTAATGGCCCCGGAATTACTCCATGGGAGTGGCAATGGGAGTTAGAGGCCGCTGGCTGGTAGAAGAGGGTGGAGGATTGCTGCGGAAAGTGGTCCATACATTCTATTTAGATTGTAAAGTTTGGATGACTTTGGTGGGGTCTTGATGGGCAGTGAGAAGGCTGATAGAGGGTCAGGGATTTTTAAGGAACTCCTGCAAAAAGGCCCCTGGATACCACCCCTGCTGAAAACTAAAGTTTTGATTTATGTTTACATGGTTTTATATCCAATTCCATTCTGAATGAGTAATAAAGCTATGGGGATTTAAAAAAATCATTTTGAAAATTAAAGATTGCAAAAATTGTTCCACCACCATTTACCCTGCCTTGCTAGATAGCTCGGGGATTTCCAAATTCAGGATGAAATGTTGCTGTTCTAAAATAAATAGATTTGTGAAATACAGTTTTTACACAACACTTCCCAAAATATGTTTTATTGCCACATATTGAAAGAGATATTTTTCATGATTAAAAAATCATAGTTAAATAAGCTTGGCAGACATGGCCTATTAATGTGTTTTATTAAATCTAAGATGCTGTCGATTGTAATATAGACCATGTTTTATTGTACTGCCAAGAAAAAAATGCTGCCAACTAAACTATTATTCAATTATAGAAGCATGTCCACATCAACATGTTTTTGTAGAAAAAAGGGCATGTTTTTGAATTTATGAAACATACACTATATATATATATTTTTTTTTTGAGAGCCACAGAGTACACTAATATCTCATAGGTTTTGAAAGGTACTGCTGAAATTTCATCTCTGCTGAAACTCCTTTAGACTAAAATTTTCTAAACCACCTGATGAGCTCTCTGAGTTTCTATCACACGACCCAACATCATAATATTTGTTAAAAATTCTTTGGGGATAACTGATAGAATATTACCCAATATAAGCATGGTGGAGACAAGTGATCTATTGAAAGATTTGAAGAAATAGTGAGGAAAAGTTGAACGATAGCCTTGAAAGAAAATCGATGCAACTGTTCAATCAGGGCAACAGTTAAAAAACTTAGGAAAAAAATGTGAAGAAAATATTCTGAACAAACTATTGAATTTGGGTAAAAAAAAAAGTGTCTTTACTAAGAGTAAAAGACACAAAAGGAAGATAGAAGATTGTCTGAAATTGTGATTATGGAGAATTTATGGGAAGAGGCAAAAGTACAAAAGCTATTATTGCGATTGATAGTCTTAGATTTGACCATTGAATGTTTCTTAGAATGTCATTTAAATATGATGTCAGTTGGTGGCCCAAATTATATTTGTGAAACTTACATGGGAAGAGGGAGGAAGGGAGAGGTATGGTTCAGATGCTTGGGAAAAGATCTTTGCTTAAATTTTGCAGTCACTTCTTCTTCAACTGTAAAGTAGGATGAGCAAAACTGAGTAGTTGAGGACCTTAGAGTAGAAGTCTTCAGTAACTTATTGATCTCATACTGTCCTATGGTGTTCTGGAATGGTAAAGGAGAGACTCTCCATAAAGTTATCTCCTCAATGAAATTTTGTTTTGTTGAAAAACTGTTTCAGAAAAAGGGAAAAAAAAAGAAAAGGACAGTTTATATATTTTCCTCTCTCTCATTCTCTCTCTTTCTCTCTTTCCCTCCCTCCCTCCCTCCTTCCCTCCCTCCCTCCCTCCCTCCCTCCTTCTCTCGATTTGCAAAACCATCTACAGAAACAAAAGTAATGGCATTATGCAACTGGCTGACAACCAAATGTAACTGATTTTTAGCAAAGTAAATGAATTACAACTGTGATAAATAGAGTTAAATTAAGAAAGCATAGAGAAAAATAAAAGAAAGATTAGGTGGGCAACAAAACATAACCAAATGAAAGTGTGTATTATTCCTGAAATTATCTTATCTTTAGCTTATTTGTTTATTCTGTTTCATCCCCTTGGAAAACATCACTCATGAGAGTAGACTTTGTCTTTTTCATCATTGTATCCCAGCTCTTACATTAGTACCTGGATTATAGAGTCACTGAATAAATATTTACAAAATATTTGCAAAGTGAATGAATGAATGAATTGTCATTTAATTCATCATATTTAGTACTCATTACAATTTGATAATGTAATGAGTACTCCTTAAAGATTTTACACCTTTGCCTAGTAGATAATATTCTTCTGCGTAATTTATTAAAATTACAGAAAACAAAGTATTTGAAACAAACAAACAAAAAAAAGATGAGACCACAGTGGGAGAAATGTTGTGTACATATATTATTTACTTAATGTGATTGGTCATTACTACATGACTATGATGGCAAGGGTAACAGAAGAGAAATTGCTATGACCTTTACTCAGGTAAAAAGAGGTCATTCCAGGAATCACTTTACTGCAGTCACCCGTTGCAGCATTTCAAACTGGCATGGTGTCTGCAGAAGAACAATAACGGAGCCTTTTCTTTTCCCCATTATAATTTTTCTTCCAAAGTGAAGCGTCATAATCACCCTGCTCACTTTTCCTCCTGCTTTTTTGAAAGAGCCACTATTTCCACAGATTCCTTTAACACTGAGTAAACTTTTGTGGGTTTATGTGTGAAAACCACACCACAAGGTGAAGCTACATCTTTGAAAGTCAATACTGAGATGGGGATGAAACGATGTCTCAGCATCCCAAGGATATGAGCCACCTTCTTTTTGTATCATGAGGCTTTGAATCGTAAACTTCCGATATATATTTATGTACGAGGGGATACATTAAGCTTTCTGTCACTTTGTATTCTAATGCTATCTCAGAAGAGGTGAGCCATTTAAAATATTTTATCTAGAGAGTTTTCCTTGCTTTTTACAAAACCTGGAAGTTGATTTAAAATTTAACATTTTTAGTGACAATCCTCAAAACAAACTTGCAGTTTTGTTTTGTTTTGTTTTGTAACATTGCTGTGTTTTTAAGTCTTAGCAGAACAGAATCGTTTCCATGGCTTGCAATATAATTACTGTGTGAAAATTTGTACAGATATATTCTATCTCTATATGTAGTTATGCACTTAATATTATAAAATCTCATTCTGTGATACAGAAACTACGGGATTCTGAGAATTAAAAGATGCCTGGGACTACTCTCAAGAAACTCATAATCCAGGATTATGGTAGCAATCTGTAAATAAATACAGTATAACACAGTAGGATAAATGATTTTCAAATCATTATGGGTGAACAGAGGAGAAAAATTAAGAAGAGTTCAGGTAGAGATGGTTTAATATATAGAGATACAACCTCAGGATAAGGAGAGAATAAGGCCTAGTGGATGATGAGGTACTTAGATACCTAATTAATAGTATTGTCTTCAGCAAAACCAGGCTTATCATATAGAATGGAAGCATCAACCCTGCTGGTCTTATTAAAATGTAGGTTGGATCATATAACTTCTATGCCTGAACACTTTAAGATTCCCTAAACTCCTCACATTGGTCTCCAAGGCCCTCCATGACCTTCTCCCCATCTGTCACCACTTTGACAGCATCTCCTGTTGCTTTCCTGGTTAATGCACCCTGTTCTTACCACAGTGACCTACTTGCTGATCTTCAAACATGGCCTTGCTTCAATTTGTTTGCACTGTCTCTTTTTTCTGTCTGAAATGCTCTTTCTTTAGATGGCTGCATCTCCTTCAAGACTTTGTTCAAATGTTACCTTTTTAATCAAGTCTACCCAGACCATCCTGATTTAATTCACAAACTGCCCTTCCTTCCCCTTCCCCCAATCCCACCTCCGAGTTTCCCAATATTATTCTGTTCAGTCAGGTGTTAGGTTAGGGGTCAATCTATAAAGAAGAATGCATAATATTTTCAAATATTCATTATCATTTTCTAATTCAAATGTGCAAAACATCAGGAGCTAGTTATTATAACGCCCCATTCCTCTGCATTGCTGGTCATATTTTACCATAACTTTTTCCTAGCCACCATTGGAACTATCCCCTGCCCCATTTCTAGAATTGGGTATTAGCTTGTATATTGACAATGACCAGATGGATGTACATCAGTGTGTGTGTGTGTGTGTGTGTGTGTGTGTGTGTGTGTGTGTGTGTGTGCTCTATTTGTATAAAGACATGGAGGATATTGGGAAACACTGAATCAGTACTCACAAGAAATACTTAGGGCCAAATCCCCATCGGTAAATGGGGTAATATCTGTTCTATCTAAAAGTCAGCATTCTCATTAAATAAAAGTAAGTTAATTTATGACAAAGTACTTTTAAAACTGGAAAGTGCTATGACATTTCCCATTATTATTGCAACAGCTATGAATTTTTAAGTGCATGTTTACATTTAACAAGACCTTATATTTTTATGAAGCATTCTACTTTCAAGTGTACATTTATGTGCCATTCTTTTCATTTTCTCAAAAACATTATTGACATTATTTTAATGGCAAAACTTAAAGTCAGAGAATATCAGTGACTTGTTTATTATCAAATTCCTACTAGGTAAAAAGTGTTTTGTTTCTATGTTGAGTCCTTTTTCTGCTGCACCATTTTTTTTTCCTACAAAAATGAGACAAGTAATGAGGTAAATATGGAGGGAAGCTGTAATGGGAAATCATATTGAGATCAAAGTAAAGAATCATTAATAGGTGCTAAATATGGAGGAGAACTCTTGATGAGTAACAAGATATCTGCATAGGCCTAAAATACCTCTTTATAGGTTGTTAGTTATAAGCTAAAAAACATTTAACTACACAATGGAAAAATTGGCCAACACTTTGACTGGGTTATCAACATCACCACGGAGAGAAAATTGGACATCATGTACCTATAGATATCCTGAGAAAGACATAATATCACTTTACACATGTTCCAGCGAGGAATAATTCATAACCTGAATTGAATCATGAAGAAACATCAAATAAATCCAAAATGAAGAGAGCACTTAAAACAAAACAACTTTTCTTCAAAATTATCACTGTGACAGAAGACAAAAGAAGTCCTAACAAATGTTTCAGGTTAAAGGAGACTGAATAAACATGACAATTACATGCATAGCTATTGGCTCCTATACTATAGGGAGAATATTCTAGTAATGCTATATGGTTAAATGGCAAAATTGGAGTACCAGCTATAGATTAAAGTATTGTATCAATATTAGATTTAATATAAGAGAACATAGAGAATATCCTTATTCTTAAGAAATTCACTTTGAGGTTTTTAGGGGTAGTATGCCATAATCTACCAATTTATTCTTATAGGGTTCAGAAAAAATGCTTTGTAGATCGATGGATGGATGGACAATTAAAGAAATCTAAACAGAGAGAACAGCGAATTTAAAGCAGATGGGGCAAACTGTGACAGGTAAATCTAAGAACAGGGTAGGGATATTCTTGCATGTTCTTTGTACTAGTCTTGAAACTTTTTGTATTTGAAATGGTTTCCAAATAAAACACTAAAACATAATGAGGCACTAGGTTACCATTTAGTGCAGCAGTTGAGACTTATTGATTTATCTGAAAGAGTTTATTTATTCTTCTTCTTCTTATTATTATTACTACTAAATACAATCAGGCAGGGACTTAGTCTCTTGGGAATGTAAGAGGTTTCGTGCACAAAAATAGCAATACAGAGGTGTTTGATATGTTAATATACCCTGCAATTTCATTTTTTATTATTTATTATTAATGAAATGCAGTTGTCTTTGAAGCCTGCTGAGTGTTTAATAATGAAATTGTGCAAAGTTCGTTTTCAAATGTCTGTGCCCCATATGGGTTAGGAACATAAATTCAATATGCTCTTCCAATCACTTTGTAAGTGGAGGACTACAGACAGAGTTAACCAACTGATACTCTTTAAATGCATGTTTACATACACAGTTGCCAGATTGACCTGACACGCTGTGAGCGTGTGTTGTGTGCAAAGGGCCCATTCCCTGAGCTTTTGGTTATGTGGTCTTAGACATCTATTGAAGTACTCAATAATATAGCGTGTTTGGTAACATGTTTCCTATAGTCCACATTTGAATTTATTCACTGTCAAAGATTATTTTCTTTCTTAATATCCCAGGGTTCTTTTTGTAAATTAATTCTCAATTTGTGGCAGTTCTACCACAAAAATTGACTTTGGTCTTAAGTAGATACTGCGTTAAACAGTTCTTCCCGACTTTTACCATGTATACTCATCATGTGAAGTGCAATACTTTCTCCTGGCTCGTTTGGAATGAGGTAGTGAGCCTTAGTCCTCAAGGGAAGTAAGAAATGACCTAAGACAGCTATACTTCAAAATTCTTTTACTTCTCTGTCCCCTTTCTCTTCTCATTCCTTCACACTCTCTAACTTTTCCCTCCTTTCCCCAACCCCTCACAAATTACAGCTATTTTCATCCAAGCTTTTCTCCATTTTAGCCACAAGAGAGATTCAATCAGGCAATTCCATAACCACAGGGTCTTGCTCTGGGATTCATGACAGAATAAATAGAAAAAAAAAAGCTTCCATGATGACCAAGCACTCAAACTGTGGTGAGGAAGGAAGGATGTGGCAGAGACGACTTTTACATCTTACAGCCTTTGGGGAATTTTACACATAGCTCCTCTCAGTGTCGTTAATGAGAGTGGAAAGCCTTTAGATCCAAATGGACCTGAGTGTAAATCCCTTCTTTACCACTTATTAGCTGGGTGAGCATCATAAGCCAGCGTCTCTGAACCACAGACTCCTCATCCATCAAATGGAGGTAATGACAATACCAATTCAGAGGATTCTCCTGGGGATAAAATTAGATCACACAGATAAAACAACCTCTACCATGGCCGGCTGCTGTCTATTATGCTATTTATATTAGTTATTTTAGTCAGTAATGTCATTTCTTTAGTTTCACTTTCTGGAGAGTTCACTCTCCAACTCTAAGACAGCCTTTCTAGAGCTTTTTTTGGGTTAGTGAGCAGGGTGAATATAATTTATGTGAATAAGCTCATGGATGAGTGAGACAAATCCCCATCTCTTCAGTTCTTTATTCCTCAAGGAGCAGCCCCAGTGAAATCCAAATGGCCAATGTCTGATCAAGTGCATTTCCCAGAATCCTGTGCCTATGTTGGAATAAATACACTAGTCTTTTAACTGATAATAAGCAGATCTTGGGTTGGCAAAAGCCAGACTTACTTTTGTCATTTGAAAATTTTTCTGAATTACAGATAAGAAGATATTTCTCATGTTTTTCCTGTTGGCAGAGTTCTAGCCAGAACACAATGGCCATCGCCCATTATGAAAGTTTGTGACTAGGACTTCTGGAAATGCTGTTAAGATGGGTATGCAGGAAAATAGTGATCTTAGTTCTTAAAAAAAAAAAAAAAAAACACCTGTCTTCCAAGAATGTCATGTGCTGCAAGTGTCCAGTGATCCCACAAATGTTTACCTAGCATGAATCAAAGCAAAGACTGTGAATCTCAACCAGTCTACCTTTTATGGTGTGTCGACACGCTGGAGGACACTTATAAAGGAGAGAATGTGATTTAGGCTCTTGGAACTCAGCTTTGAAGAGGAGAGTTTTTGTGTTTTTCTTACAATTTTCTCCTGTACATCTGGGAAATGTTTGTTGAGGGTGTGAATCATTTTGTAGATCTCCTCAGAAGGGCGTTTCCGTTTCCTGTGCTCCCAGGCTGCCACGTCTAGGCAGTGTTCCTGGCTGAATGCCAGCTTTGGAAAATCACTTCTTCCTATATCAAGCGTCCTCTCTCTTTCTAATCCTGCCTCATCCCCTTTTCTTGTTCCCGGAAATTTTAACTTCCTCTCATAAATTACAGGGCATAATTACTTGGAACAAATAAACAGACAAAGACCATATCTCAAACAGCTGTGGCCTTGCATTGCATACCGGGGTGCCAAAAAAAATGTACACATTTTAAGAGATGTTATCTATTAACATCTTTTCAAAATTGAATAGAATTACGCAGCAATGTGTAGTATGGCATTCACTCTAAAGATGGCATGAATCAAATGAATGCTAGCATCATTCCTCGTATTACGATTTTAGTACAGTTGTTTTATTTCTTAAACTGTATATACATTTTTAACACCCTGTGTGTGTGTGTGTGCATATGTGTGTGTGATATCAAACACACACATGTACAGACACGAGTGATATGCACCCATATATATGCATACACTATATATATTTTCATTTCACAGGCTCGCTTCAGTAATAATTTGGTAGTAAAACACTTGAATTTAAAGGTGGTTTTAACAAACTCAGTTCCTTGCATTTGTGGGCTTAGGTACAATTTAATTGAATAGTCTGATTAAGAAGGAAATGCTCTTACCTATAAGTAAAAGATGATCTATCTATCAGGAGCTTTAAAATTGTAGTTTATTTGTCTTTTATAAAAGATGGGTGAGAGAAGCCCCACCGGAATGGACTCCTTATCAAAAGTTTCAGAAACCTATAGCATGTTGTCTTTAGCCTCATGGTCTCAAAATAGCTGCAGAAACTTCAGGATCATCAGTATTCTGCATCCTGCCTATTCTCAAGGACTCACTAAAGTAAGGAAAAATGAAGAGGGTGCCAGTTGAGTGTATTACCTTCATCAGACTAGATTTTCTCCAAATACTCACTCAGCTGACTTCAAGTTATGCCTTATTGACCAGAATTGTCCCAAAGCCACTCCTAGCTATGGCTAGTAAGCAGGAAGAGAAATAGAATGAAGGATGGTGGCTGAATCAACCAACCAGTTGTGTTTGCCACATGTTCCAAACGAATTGTGAAGAAACACACACACACACACACACACACACACACACCTATATATATTTAAGGAGAGTCGAATGGATAGGTTATAAAGGGGAGTCTGTGGGGGGGTCAAAACCTATGTATGTAACAGGTTGTTGTATTCAGGTTTCAAAGAAATGGAGCAAGAGTATAGCAAAAAAAATTGTAAATTCAGAAGAGGAAAAGTTGTTGCACCAAGCAGAATGTTCAGATACAGCAGTAATTAAATTATTTTAATGTCTATTTTCATGATGTCTGGGGAAAAGAGCTTGATAAACCTACTAAGGCTATCAAATGTTATCTTTATCTAATTCTGAGACAGTGTTGAATTCAATTTAAGGAATATTTTTGGACTGTCTGCTAAGTGAAAAGTGCTGTGCTTGATGCCACAAAATTCTGACTCATAGTACAATGCTGATGAACCTTACAAACATTATGCTAAGTGAAATAAGCCAGGCACAAAATGACAAATATTGTATGATTACATTTATGTGAGGTAACTACAGTAATGGAATTTAGAGACAAAAAGGAGAATAGCAGTTACCAGGGTCTGGGAGGAGGAGGAATAGGGTGTTATTGTGTAATGGGTATAGTGTTCCAATTTGGAATGATGAAAATGTTCTAGAGATGAATGGTACTAATGGTTGCACAACAATGTGAATGTGTTTAATGCCAATAAATTGAATGTGTTTAATGCCAATAAATTGTGCACTTAAAAATGGTTAAAATAGTAAATTTTATGGTATGTATTTAACTTCTGAAAAAAATAAAGCAAGAAAGGAAGAAAGAGGAAAGGAGGGAGGGGGGGAGGGAGAGAGGGAGGGAGGGAGGGAGGGAGGAAGGAAGGAAGGAAGGAAGGAAGGAAGGAAGGAAGGAAAGAAGGAAGGAAAAGAAGGAAGGAAGGAAGGAAGGAAGAAAAAAATAGTGCCTGCCATCAAGGAGCTTCTAATTGAATGACAAGAGGGGGGAGGTATACTACTTAATTTTAGACCAGATGGAACACAACAAATAGCCGAAAATGGAATAAATGTCTGTAAGGATCAATAGGTTGAGAGATCATATTTGGTCAGCCAAATGAGGGAATTCTCCACTCGTATAGCATTTACTAATTTAAGATGGATCTTGATAGATGTGTTCAAGTTTTACAGGGGAAAATGGTGGGGCTAATGGTGAGAAATATGAGGAAGTTCATGACATTGCTAAGGGAGAATAAGTATATCCCTTTGTCTGGTTCATGGTGTATGGAAGAGTCATGAACTAACTGGAAAGTTAATTTTGGAGATTCAGTGAATACTAACATAAAAAGATCTATACAATTCATGGTGTCATTGGACAACACAAAGTTTTTTGGATAGGTTACTCATTTAATCAGTATAGCTTTGAACTCAGTTAGAGAAGATAGGTGCAAATAGACTGAGGGAATGAGAGCAACATATAGTTACAGTGCTCAATCTTAACTGCTGATGTAACGTGGTATTATAGGGCAAAATTCAGTGGTGATTGGTTTGAATCCAGTTGACTGGGAGTGGTCACACTCCATCCCCCCACCCCCAATAGGCATACCTGCAGAAGGTAATGTGTTACCTTCTGTTTATTTCAGTTAGCACAACTAGCAAGTAATAGCAAATATCAATCTGCTTTGTATTTGGTATTGGGAATCATTCTCCCAAGGATGTGGCTAAAACTTTAGTAGAGGGATAGAGAGAGACTACTGAAAATAATTGAGAAAAGAGATTGAGAATAGAACCTTTGAGCTCTGCCATTCTGGATTGCATGCAGGCTGGAGAGGATAAGGAACTGGCATCCCAAAAGGGCAGGATTGGATAGTCAAACACATTGTGGAAGGCAGGCAGAAGAAAGGAACATTTAAAGCTGGGAATGTAGTTTCAGAAATGGATGATATAGAGCAACTGCTTCCAAAATTTGAGAAAGATGACAGCTGAGAGATTGTCATTGGATTGGGTAGTTAGAAATCTCACAGGATCTGTGAGGTTACAGTGTCCATAGGGTGCTTACATCACAACTCAGATGAGAGGAGTTCACCATGTGAGAGGAAATTGAGGAAGTAAAAGAAACATGTGGATGACTCTTTAAGGAAGCTCAATAGGTTGGATGGGACTAGGGAAAATCAGAGGAAGAGTTGGAAGGGAGTTAGTTTCAGGTGGCAGGGTAGATGTTATAATGGCTGAAAGCAGAGTGTTGTAAAACCTGGATGAAAGCACTGCTAGAAAGGATCATAGAAGAAATAAAAGATATACAGGAAGGAAAATAAATTTCATTTCTCAGCCTTGTAACACTTGTGTCATGGAGTTTCTGCCATCTTTGTTTTTCCAGCTTTGTTTATATACAATTGACATATAGCATTGTGTAAATTTAAGTTGTACACCGTGATGATTTGATACAAATATATGTTGTGAAATGATTACCACGATATGTTTCGTTAACACATCCATTACCTCACCTGATTACAGACCTTTTATGAGTATAGTGTGATTGCATTTAAGTTCTCTCTTAATATGTTTCACATATGTAATATAGTATTATTAACTATGTCACAATGCAGAATATTAGATCCCCAGAACTTACTCATTTTATAACTGGAAGTTTGTACCTTTTGATCAACATCTCCCCATTTCCTCCACCCCCCAGCACCTGACAGCCACCATTCTGTTTCTTTAAATTTGGCTTTTTAAAGATTCAACATATAAGTGAGATCATACAGTATTTGTCTTTCTCTGTCTGACTTATTTCACTTAGCATAATACCTTCAAGATCCATGCATGTTGTTGCAAATGTAAGATTTCCTCCTTTTTTATAGCTGAATTATTCTATCATATGTATATCATATATAAGGCATATATACATACATATGTAGATAGATATAGATATGGATTACATTTCCTTAGTTATTCATCTGCTTATGAACACTAGGTTGTTTCCGTGACTTGGGAATTATAAAAAATGCTGTAATGGACATGGGAGTGCATATATCTCTTTAATATAGTGATTTCATTTATTTCACACACACACACACACACACACACACATATATACACACAGAAGTGGAATTATTGAATGATATGGTAGTTCTGTTTTTATTATTTTTGAATGGCTGTACCAATTTATATTTCTACAAACAATGCACAAGGACACAAGGGTTCCTTTTATAATCACATCCTTGCCAACCCTCATGTCTTGTCTTTTGATAATAGCCATTCTAATAGGTGTGAGGTGATATCTCATTATGGTTTTGATTTGTATTTGCCTAATGATTAGTGATGTTGAACACCTTTTCATGTAGCTGAAGACCATCTAAATTGTCTTCTTTGGAAAGATGTGTATTCATGTCTTTTGCTCATTTTTAATTGGATTACTTGGGAAGTTTTATTTTTGCTATTGAATTGTGTGAGTTTCTTATATGTTTTGGATATTAACCCTTACCTGGTATGTGGTTTATAAATATTTTCTCCCATTCCTTAGGTTGTCTCTGTGTTTTGTTGATTTTTTTCTTCTGTACAGAAGCTTTTAATTTGAAGTAATCCTACTTGTTTATTTTAGTTATTTTTTCTTTTTTTTACTTGTGCTTTTGATGTCACATCTGAGAAACTATTCCCAAAACTCAGATGAAGGAACTTCTCCCTTATGTTTTCTTCTAGGATTTTTACAGTTTCTGATCTTCCATTATGTCTTTAACCCATTTTGAGTTAATTTGTGTGACTGATGTAAGTACAGGTCTAATTTCATTATTTTGCATGTAAATATATCTAGTTGTCCCAACACTGTTTATTGAAAAGACTATCTTTTCCCTATTGAGTATCCTTGTCTTGCTTGTCAAATATTAGTTGATCATATATGTATGGGTTTCTTTATGGGCTCTCAATTCTACTCCATTTTAGTGATGTATCTGTTTTAATGCCATTACTATACCGTTTTGATTACTATAGTTTTATAGTATAGATTGAAATCAGGAAATGTGACACCTTCAGCTTATTTTTTTTTCTCAAGATTGTTTTGGTTTATTCAGGATCTTTTGTGGTTACCTCCAAATTTTAGGATTTTTTTTTCTATTTCTGTGAAAAACACCTTTGGGATTTTGATATAGATCGCTATGAATCTGTAGATCTCTTTGAGTTGTATGGACATTTAAAAAATATCAATTCTTCCAATACAGGAAGATAGGATCTCTTTCCATTTATTTGTGTTTTCTTCAATTTATTTTGTCAAAATCTTATTGTTTTCAGTGTACAGATCTTTCACCGCCTTGGTCAAATTATTCTTAAATATTTTATTGTTTTTGATGCTATTGTGGATGGGATTGTTTTCTTTATTTATCTTTCAGGTATTTCCTTGTTAGAATATAAAAATGCAATGGAGTTTTGTATGTTGATTTCATATTCTGCAGCTTTACTGAATTTGTTTATTAGTTTTAATAATTTGTTATCTCTTCAAATGCAGTGGAAGGTAAATGTTCTCAGTGTTTTAAGCACTTGATGAATTACAGGTAAAGAAACTCTGAAACCTCAAAAAGACACTGCCCCAAAAAATGACAGAATCCTAATGTACATCTAATTGAAAAAAAAAATGAAGCTAAACAATTAAGTAAATAAACAAAATACACAAACGTATATAGCAGCTTTGTTCATAATTTCCATAACTTGAAATTCATCAAGTTGTCCTTTGGTACGTGAATGGATAAATAAAATGTATTACATCCAGACAATGGATTATTATCCATTGTTAAAAAGAAATGAACTATCAAGCCATGAATGGACATAGAAGAAACTTAAATGTATATTAATAAGTGAAACAAGCCAATCTGAAAAGCCAGTCATACTATATGATTTCAACTTGATGATATTTTGGAAAAGGAAAACTCTGAAAACAGTAAAAAGATCAGTAGTTTCCAGGGGGCATGGACGGATTAATTGCTAGAACAGGTGATTTTTAGATCAGGGAAACTATTCTACATGACACCACAAGGTGAATATACATCATTACACATTTGTCAAAATACATAGAATGTACCACACCAAGAGTGAACCCAATTGGAAACTATGGAGTTGAGTGATAATTATGTGTCAGTGTAGGCTCATCCATTGTAACAAATGTTCCACTGTTAGTGTAGGATGTTGAAAGTGGGGGCATGTGTACATGTGTAAGAACAGAAAGTGTATGGGGACTTTCTGCACTTTCCATTTGGCTTTGCTGTAAACCTAAAATACTTTAAAAAATAAGGTCTATTATAAATAAAAGACTGTATTTGATATAAATAAATAAAACAGTTTCTAGGACGTCTATTTCTTAATGTCAAAAACAACCCATATTCATTACAAAATATTAAAAAAGTTGTGTTCTATCATTTAACATTGGTACAAAATATATTTTAGTAAAATTCCATCAAATCATTGATCAGATGAAGTGATAAACTGTTATATGTACCTCTGTGAAAGCAACATGAAATCTTACTAGGGCCTCGTGCATTTACAATCTTTGCATTGTCAGCCTAACATTTGTCAGAAGAGTGGTGGGTTTCAGAACAATGTGTCCTTTCATCATGAGAAGACATTTGATACCCTCATTGGTGCAGAGCTACAGGAAGGAATGTTGCTTCTGTTTACTACTGCTTATTTAAACCCAGGGCATGTTTTAAGAAGAAAAGATATAACAAGCCTAGGTTGGCTTTTCATTTAAACAGTGATAATCACTTTAGTGTCCTAAAGGAGCATAGATGTGTAGAACGACATCAGTGGGAAGTTTTGAATGAAGATTAGGAATAGAAATCTGCCTTTCTTTCAAATATTGCTTCTAAGTAAACTGAACATGAATATAATTTTCTTTGAACTTTGTTAAACAGAGAAGCTCTCCTTAGAGAACTTCAGTGCTGAGTCTTTATCTTTCTCAGTGTTCAGGCTGCTGCTACAATTCTTTTCCACCTCGTGGTCCTAGTATGACAGTTAATGTTTTTTAAAACTGGAAAAGGAGAAATTGTCTCAAATTTAAAAAAGACAGCTTTGTGTAAGTTTCCCCATAGTAAAGCATTTTAAATGTCAAGAATGTTAGTGAAGTTGCCTATACTGTAATTTAGATAACAGCACAGACTCCAAACTGGTATATATTAGTTGTTGAGACATGTGGCTGATTGTCACTTTCAGTGTTCTTCATTTTATGCTACAATATTGACTTTTTACACTGACAATGATTTAAAAAAAAAAAAAGCTGTTAGTAATATATAGATGACTAGGCTTTTGGATGTGTGTTTGAAAATAATACTAAAAGCTATGTTCCTCAGATCATAAGAGACAAGCATATCGGAAGCATTATTCTAATGAAGAAAGCTTATCTGGAATATCTTTAACCAAGAATTCAAGGTGGTACTGAAAATTCCAGCAGAATCATATATTAAGCCAAAATACGCAAACAGTTCCATTGCTCACCTTAGAAATCATTCAAAATATTTCAAGGGATTGTGTTTTATTTGTTTTTTATATCCCCTGCAGAGAGTTTGTGTTCAATAAGTGTTCCTTGAATGAACAGTTTAAGCAGTAACGTAGGTTTTTGCAACGCCAGAAACCAAAACTCTGAGTAACATTATGTAGTAGTTGTGAGATGGGCTTTGACTAACTTTTTTTTTATCTTCTAATAGTGATGGCAATGAGTTAGCTATATTGATCTTCTTAGAGAGATCTTGTAAGGGTTTTCCCATTTGATTGCAGAGTATTCCTGAATAGAAATATAACTTTTCAGAGAACGAAAGAGCTTCAAGCTGCCGCCTATATAACCCTGTACTGACTCCAAAATGTAGCATTGTTATTCATTTAGAACTCGGGTTAGCTTTTATATTTTAGAAGGGGACAGACAGTGCTCTGCAAAAGTTTGCGATTTGTGGCACAGGATTTTACACCAGAGAACGTTCAAGCTGTGTTGATAAAGAATTGAGATGAAGGGCTATGATGATGAACGAGAGTTTATTGGCACAAAGTAACTCAGCAGTTCCACACAGAGGAAGAAAAAGACACTATGATCTCATACAATAGCTATCTTCTGTTTATACTTTAGTTACAAAACATTTAATTTTTACAAGGCCCTGGAACAATGAAGAAGGATCTAAAAGGATCCTGAATATTTTAAGATAGGAGAATAAAAGGAAGAGGGTGTTGAGCTGTTGGTCATAAATTAATCAAATATGACCTGTTCTCAAGCTAAGTAAAATATTACAAAGTTAGAGATTAAAATAAACAAACATATCTCCTACTTTCCTGTAGTACTTCAAGAATCGTGGCTGTATTGCTATATTTTGATATCTTTCCTGATCCGGGAAGGAAAGTGCCCAGCCATTCCAAAGCTGAGGTTGAGGAGGATAGGTCAAAGGAAATACAGTGGTACTTCTGTTTCCCAACATAATCCGTTCCGGAAGACCCTTCGAATTCTGAAACGTTCAAAAACCGAGGCACAGTTTCCCCATAAACACTAATGCAAAATAGATTAATACATTCCAGACCTTTAAAATCAACCCCTAAAACTGCAAATTTAGCAACAATTTTACTATCTAATGGTACTATAGATCTATAACATTTACAGCGTTCATAAACCGAAATGTTCATCAACGGAGACGTTTGAAAACCGAGATACCACCGTAAATGCATGTGACATGGATGGATTTGTTTTCCCACGAGCTACTGGTCTCATCTATTTGAGATGCTTGTTTAGAACAGAGCATGTGGAACATATGCTGTCCCTTTAAATTGAGATGTGCCTCAAGGAAGCAATATTACACAGTATTTACCCCAGACCTTGCTCTAGGTCGAAGTTTAGGAACCTCTTGAGTATCGAACTTTAACATGTTCCCATCACCCTGGTTACCTGAGCTGAGAGAAAGCTAATCTAAGATTTGTAACAGGGTACCTCCAAATTTAGGCCCAATCCATTGTGGGGCTCACAAGGAAAGTTAAACTTGAGAGAACAATGGAATTTCTAGAAGGATATTCCAGGGCTGTTGAAAACCCTGTTTTCAGGGCAGCATGATGTCATTGGGAATTCTCTGAAATGTGAAGAGGATAGAACAATAAATTACAATTGAATTTGGGGGAAAGCAATTATTTTTAGTTATCTTCTTTTCTGTCATGGTTCAAATGTGATTAGAGACATGAGGTTAAATCTTTATGAACAAAGAAACAACTTTGTTATTGGAGAATAATAAATAAACAGATTTTAAAAAGTATACAAATGTTCCTGAAAGACAGCACTATATGTTTCCCAAATTGCTTAGTGATTTCTCCCTTCTCCCATATGAAATATCTTGGCAATAGAAATTTGATTTAGTTTTTTTTTTTCCTTTTCTTATGTTCCTTTTCTACTGACTTATATTGGCATCTGATATCGATATTCTTCTCAACTGGATTATGCCATACCATCACATACTGAATCAGAGTGAAGCACGTAGAAGGGTAGGGAGACACCAGATTTTTCTGGGAGTTAAGAGGGCTGATTTCCAGCAGTGCTTTAAAAACTACCCTACATGGAGATTGCGTTTTTATTTATTTCCAATCTATTGCAAACCGATAATTGTGTAAAGTACAAAAATCAGACACTTGAATGTCATGACAGTTTCAAACTGCCATAAAAATTTTAAGTTCTTACTCTCAATTTCTGTAATGGTTCTTGTTACAGACTGGTCACGGTTTGTAGATGACAGCAGACCACACTTTGAGTAATACTGATTTACAGTGCTCTCTTGTTTGTTTTGGGGACAGTGATTTCACCTCTCAGAAATTGTGTTCCCATTTTTAAAATGAAGTGGGAACACAGTAGATGATTTCTGAATTCTTATGATTCTATAATTTAGATAGTATTTTGTTTTTACTAGTTAGGAGACATTTGTCATGTGTATAGCCTACTAGTATCTTAATGGCCTCTATTAGGCCCTACTTAGGTAAATGAATGAAGAGCAGGTTTTAGCTGACGGCTTGCAAGCCCTGTGTTTGCAGATTTGTCCCTTAATCACCCCACCCTTTTCAGGATGGTAGGTGGTTGTTTTTGTTGTCGTTTGTTTTTGTTTTAATCAACTATTTTGAGGAAGGACATCATTGCCTGGGTAGCTCTGGACTTTATGATGATGATCCTTTCCTCCTCTTGCCCCCTTGTGTCCCCTGAATGCTCCAGATAGTATAATGATGAGTTGGCAGGTGGACCTTGAGTGATAAAACTTAAGTTTCTTTACTCACAGAAGTATATCTAGTTACAAGTAGGGCAGTTTGAAGATGGCAAAATACCTACAACCCAGATACATTAACTTCCTCTTCTCTCCCCATACCTGTAGTAAAAAACAAAAACAAACAAACAAACAAAAATGAATCACATACTGAAAAGATAGCAACAAAAATATAACTGAAAAAACTGTAAAACCTATATAATTTTACTAAGCCAATGTCACCCCAATAAATTTAATAAAATTAAAAAATTGTTAAATACTGTAGTCTTAGACATTTAATGGTGGAATGACTATAATGCTAGCCTGTTTCCCTACCCTCTCTGAATTTTAATGAGTGATCATTAAAAGTAGGAATAGAAGAAAACATTTATCTGGAATTAAAAGTCACAATAACCATGGGTAAATGATTGCACAATAACCATGGGTAAATAATTTTGTGCCTAAGGTTTGTGTTTTTAGAACATGTTTTAAATTCTAGCACCATGATGCAAATTTTGACATATTAAGAAAATATTTTCTTTTGAGAATGTTGAAGGAAAGTTAGATCTTAATGGAAAGTCAGGTGTTCCTCATGAATAAGTTATTTGAAAACCTCCAGGCTGATTCTAAGAATTCCAGATTGTCAAAACTTGCTCCGAGAAAGCAGATATTACAGATAGCCAAACGATTGTTTATGCTTTTGGATGCTAACTTCCAGACATTGAGTATGGTCCCTTAAAAAAATAAATAAATAAAAAATCAACAGAACATTTATTTGTCAAATCATTTTCAGAATTATTCATTCTTAAGTGATTCAAAGAAATATATAGGTTTTCTAACCAGTACTTCTGAATCCATAAATATTCTCATCCACTTTTTTAAAATTGGTTTTGTGGCAAATCAGTGTCCGTTATTTTCATAATGAGTGTCATTCATCTTTGATATATCATTAAGTGCCATTTGTCACCCATGTGGTCATAATATATCTTGGGTAAGATGGGACAGAGCAAGTGTGTACTAATTAAATGAATGAATCACACACAGACTTGCTTAAATACATCTTACTTAAGTCAATCAGCACATTGTATGGCTATTGTTCAACTGTCTACTTCATGTGTCCCAGATAGCAGTGGAGACAATTCAACCATTTCAGCTATATTTGCAATCACTCAAGGTGTACTTTGTGACCTGGTGATTGATTTTAACAATATACTTTGTTGTTCTAACTTTCCCATTTGCCATTCTTAGAAAAAGGTGAAGATATTGCACAACTTTTGAGCTTACTTATCTTCTTAATAGAGGTGTATTGGATTAGATTAAAATAGTACTTGAATATTGAATATCCCACAAAAATTTTAACTGAACACAGGCATGAATTCTTCCATTGTGCCATGCTGCATATGCATATCCTAGTTGTTGAGTTAAAAAAAAAAAGTTTCTAGACTATCTTCCAGAGAGATGCAAATAAACACCCAGACTGTGTTTAAAAAACATTCAAGTTACACTGTCAGTTACCGTGATGTGATGTTTGCCTAGAGGCAAATTAAAGTAGGTATCTTTGGTGCATTTCTGAAGGAGACATTCTTTCAGTATTGCTATTGATGTGTTAACTGTGTGGCTCACAGTTATGCCATCTCCAAATTCATTCTATTGAGCCTGACTTTAAGATCATATAAAAAAAGCAATTAGGTTTAAACAGTAGGAGTGTCATCCGTGTGAAAGAAACAAATTATATGGTGGGATGATACTTTTAGTGATTTTTAAGGAGATTATTAAAAATGAAGTCTATACTAAAAACCATGATTGATTGCAGTGTTGAAAACTGACACAGAATGATGCATTCTTTTCAAATAGCTATACTCCTAAATGACAATCCAAGCCCCTTTCTGTGTCCTAATGAGAGGTGGTCTGGCTCATTATTCACATCCCAATTCCCCTTTAAGAATCAAGCCAAATATTCCTTACATATAATTCGTTAAATTCTACCCTTTGCCTTGTCATTCAATATTTTAGCAAATATTTATAATGTACATATCATGAGCCCAAACTGGGCTTGGCATTAGAAACGATTGTTTATAACTGTTAACTAGCTCCTTAACTCAGTTTTTTTTTAAAAAATCGGTCTGTGTACACACACACACACACACACACACACACGCGCGCGCACAGTTTTATAGTTTAAAATCTTGTTTTATTAAACTAAATTTTTACTTTTGTTGACTGTCTACTTTCAGTTAGAAATAGCAAAATTTCATTCTATCGCTTAGAGATTCCACTTCTTTTCATTTAAGTGTTAGAGCTATAGCTAAAATTGGCAGACGTTTGAAGTTTAAAAATTAAATTTGTGATCTGTATTACAATCAACTTACCAATATCCAGGTTTCTATTAGCACAAAATAAATGACCTTAATGTTGTAAGATTGTTCATCATTACAAAGATAATATTTATGAAACGTAGACACACACTGATCTTATAGAAAGTATCTTGAATTTGAAACTCCCATATGCAGAAGCTGCCTGGTCCGTTTTGTAGAGCCAAAGTATATTCCAATGTAGTTTGATAGTAAATTTATAAAGAGTACAATACAAATTATAACAATAACAATTACTGCACACTTGCTTGGTACCAGAAACTGTTTGAAGTGGTTTACATCTGCTCAGTTTATTCAGTCATCACAATAGCCCTAGGAAGTTGATAGCATTGTTCAATTTTCAGACATTGAAACTGAGGCTCAGTTAGATCAGTTTCCCCCGTGACCTTGAAGAAGCATGTATGCAAACCTTGGGAGTTTCCGGTGTCCCCCTTCTTTATCACTGTGCTTTGAGGCTGAACATTCGGGGCAACTTTGCTCATTACAATTTGATTAAAACATCGTAGTCAAAGAATCTTAGTGTAGACAGATACAATATATTTATTGTAATTTTATTTCAACACACAGAGTTAACAAATCAATATCGGCAGATGTAATATAGTTATCCGAATGTGATTGAGTTATGCAGCATCAAAGGTTTTTAATCCAGGAAGATGCTTTCAGAGTCCAACTATTTAGGCAGGCACTTAACCATTCCTACAATCTTCACTCCCTTAACCCTAAGAGATAATTTACACTTGAGAACGCCACTTCCTTCTGGGGTGGAATTTCTGTCCTAACGCTTAGCACAGTCTTCCCTATAGTCAGTACAAATCAGTGTCCTCAAAGCTAATCTGGATAAAACAAAATTATGAAATTAGGTTGTTGGTGTGTGTGTGTGTGTGTGTGTGTGTGTGTGCGCGCGCGCGCGCGCACGCGTGCGTAACTATCCTAACTTGGGTAATAATAGGATAATTCATATTATTAATGGAAATAAAATTAGGGAATATATATTCATATTTTCAAGAGACATTGCAAAATGTAGAGGAAAACAGTCCTAATAGGTGATTTTTTGAAAGCTCAGTTAACATAATGATCTGGCTAATGTGCATCAGAATTAGATTTGTTTTAAGTTGCTCTTTGACTTTTCTCATAGTGACACTTTTATACCCTACACAGCTTCTGTCATACTTCTTTCACTCTTTTAATATAACCATTATTTTAAATAGCTCACTTCGTCAGAATTTTGTTCTAATAACAAGATGACCCTGGGTTTATTTTGCATATGGGTCAAAGTGGTGTGTTTATGGAAAAGAGTACAGAGTCTGGAGTCCGCCAGCCTGGACTATAAGACCAGCTTTGACATATACCAACTGTGCACGCACTTAATCTCTCTGTGCTTCAATTTCTTCATCTGTAAGATGTTTGGAACAGTGTATGTGATACACCATAACTACTATAAAAGTGGTGGTTTAGGGGACAAAAATCTCTCAGGCTTAAGAAGCAATCATAACTTTATTCTTGGTACAACATTGGTGCAGAATAAATATTTAGTAATGATATTTAAGTTACCCTGCAACTTTTGGAGACATATGTTTAAATAGGTACAGATCTCTAACTTTCTAATGTCATCATAATATGAGGTCTGACAATTAAGTTTGTATACTCATCCTAGGAAAAGTACTGCATATCTCATTGCTGAATATCACTATGGTCACCTTCGAAGTACTCCCCTTGGGAAGCTATGTACCAATGCCAGCGCCTAGTCCATTCTTCAATGCAATTTTGGAACTCTATCTGGAATGGCCATCAGAGCTGTCATCGTATTTCCCTTGATATCCTGAATGTCACAGAAATGTCTTCCTTTCAATATTTCCTTTATCTTCAGGTACAGAAAGAAGTCATTGGGGGCCAGATCAGGTGAGCAGGGAGGATGTTCCAATACAGTTATTTATTTACTGGATGAAAACTCCCTCACAGACAGTGCCCTGTGAGCTGGTGCATTGTCATGATGCAAAAGCCATGAATTGTTGGCGAAAAGTTCATACCTTCGTACATTATACTTTTCCTTCTAAATTGTGGAGTCTTACATCTGCAGATCCTAGCTCTTTTGGTAGCACCCATCTCATTATATTGTGTAATCATTTAACCTAGCAATTGTTGTTGTTGTTGTTTCTTCAGAATATACATAGAGTTGAAGAATCTATATCAAAATATGCGCTCAGCTATGATGAGGCTGAGCTAGAAGCCTTTTTCACAAGGAATGTTTTATTATCTGGTGAACTTACATTAGACCAGGGCTGCCAACTAAAATCCCTTTCTTTTAAGGTAGCAGTGCTCCATAATTAGTTTGCTGTTGCAGTCAGGTCACTAACAACCTTTATTCTAATCCCAGTACAGAATGAAACAGACTCTCAGAGCTGGAAGGAACCTTGGTGTCATCTAGTTCAATTTGCTTATATTATAGATGAGAAAACAGCCTCTAGCAGATTAAATGTCATGCAGCATATTAGTTAAAGGTCCATCAGTATTTCAGAAAAAAAAGTTGCATTTTTTTAAGTGAGTGTCAGTTATCTGTTTCTGCATAACAAGTAGCTATATATAAGGTAGGTAAAAAAATCCCGATTTGTTGTTTATTCATGAAATTGTTGATTTATTGAATAATGTCACGATTCCCTGCCTTGACGTAGCAGCTCTTCTCCTCCACAAGGTGCCAGCTGGGTCACTTACACAGCTCCATTTACCTGAGAGCTCTGCGGGGCACCTAAGTTGGGAACCTTGGTTCTCCCCCACGTGGCCTCTTTCTCCATATGTTGTCTCATCCTCCAGGGTCTTTTCATGTCGCCTCTCTCTCTTGCAGGGTATTCTGTGACTGAAATGGTACATGTTTCAGCCCTAACTCTTTGCAGTCTTCTATATATTGAGTACAAATTATTGTCCCTAAAGCTTATCTGGATAAATTAAGTTCAAGAAATTATGCTGCTGGGATTATTTCCTTACAGCATGGTGACTGGATTCCAAGAGGGAGCATCTCAAGAGAACAAGTTCCAAAATGTCAAGTGTTCCTCAAATCTTTGCTTGTGTCATACTTGTGCATGTCTATGGTTCTAAGGAAGTCTTATGGTCCAGCTCAGAGCTAATGTAGGAGGGTGCTACAATAGAACACACATTTGAGAAGACGTGGCTCATTTGGAACTACTGACGTGCCTGTCTACCAAAGTTGGCAGACAATCTATGTGCTCAAGGTCAAAAGAGCAAGTTGCGAGAGCATGGTATATTTGACACATAATGTGATGCTACTTTAATTAATCGATTAATTATTTTTTGCACTGTTTGAGTACTCAGTGCATAGTTATAGGTGGATTGTAGAATTAGGGGATGGGTGAAACGTTCCAGAATACGATGAAGAGTGGGAATGGTTACATTGGCTTTGTCAGGCAATGTGTTTCCTTTATTTCAAATAGTGAGATTGTGATAGGGCCAGGCAGCTCTTAACATAACATTTGAATTTTAAACTCTACAACCAGAAAAAAAAGCCATTATTTTCAATGTACGTGAAATAAAAAGTGAAGGCATGTGAATGTTATTTTGGGTATAATTCACCAATAGAGCAAGACTTCAGCACTGTTTTTTTTATTGGGATGAAATTACTGTGGCTTGAACCTGCACTAAACTGCTATAGCCTGTGACTCAGAAGGAAAAATGAAGTGCTGTCATCAAACTTCTGGCTTCTTAACTAATACCCCTATCAGTATATACAAACAAATGCAACCAGGAGTTAGTCATAACGCTATGTCTTCTATAAGGCTGCTCTTGGCCTCTTTTAAGTGCTTGACACTAACCTGTGTCACTGACAGCTAGTATGCAAATTTCCTAAAAGCTCCATTAGGCTGATATAGGCAAGGAAAGCCCATCTGTCACTTCTGTGACACTTTCCCTCTTGGATTCTCACCTGGGAAGATGTCCTCGAGACACCCAGATGGAAGAATTAGCGCCAGAATCTGGCACCACCAACCTTGGAGCATGTTGTCACTTCTGTTCCTTTTACTGGCTTTAATTTGATCTGCTCTTCCCTCTGCTCTCAAAGAATTAAAATTTAAAACTAAAATTTTAATGGATGGTAAAGTTTATTATTCTCAATTAAAAGGATACTATTTTGTAAGCGCAGAAGATGGAACATGATGAACCCTCTGTTGGGGAAGTCATGGTATTCACTGGGTGATTTTCCATTCCATGTGTGTGGTCTGGTCTTCACAGGAAACACACAGTTTCAAATTAACTGGAGCTTGTCAGCTGTTGCTGATAGCTGTCACAAGGTTTTGAGAAAGATGGTGGCATGGTGTTATTTTAGCAGGCTTGCCTATTAAGGGCACTTATTGGAAATAGCTTCATGATTCCTATCTCCTCTTTCTTCTTTTTAAAAAAGACAACACAACAATCGCTTGTAAGCAATTGAAAACAGAAGTCCAACCTCCATTTCTTTGATGGTTTATGAGTAGACTCAAGACTTTTGCCCATCTCAGGTGACATCCCCAAAAGAAAGTTAAGAGTGACAGCAAAAGAATCAGAAGTGTAGCCATCCCTTTGATAATTGATACCTATTCATCATAAACAGACTTCTTTCACCCATCTTGTCTAGCTGAAAGATGCACTCATATTTCTTTCAAAATGTAGGTATGATGGCATACAAATAATTTTGGCCTCACCACAGGGGGAAGAAAACACTGAGGATCAGAAAAGAGTTCATAGAAATGTAGAATAAATCATAATATAGAACCAAAAGGAGTATTGCCTCTTTTGAAAAATTCTCAAGTCTATGGCAAGCAATGTATCCAGGTATGTAAAGGTTTACCACCGAACAGGATTGATGCTTCTGATCATTTCGGCACCTAAATGGTTCATAATTTCAACAGATCAGACCCTGTTTTCCATTTTTTTCAGGAAGTAGTCCAAAAGACACACTGTTGTTATTGACAGGACTTCCAAACTAGTTATTATTTGCTAATAATGTTGTGTTAAAAGTCTGAGCAGAGCAACTTGCCAGACAGAGTAAACTTTTTATGCCCAACGGTGTTTGAATGAGCAAGATAATTATACCCCTGTCCATAGCAGATGCTCCGTTCTTCGGTTTGGCAGCTTCCCTGTTCAGTGTGCAAATAATATTCGCCACTGAAGTTGGTGGCTATTTGCTACAAATATGTTTCTTTTCCAGCAAAGAATGAATCTTTTCCTTGACCACTTGCAAACAGCAGTAGAATGGACTGGAGTTTTTTTTTTCTTTAAAACACACACACGTATCTGATGTGAAGGAAACACAAATATATATGTATTGCCCCACATCCATCAAAGGACATGCTAAGAAAGAAGTTATTTACCAGAATGGTTGAAAAACTACATTGCAACAATTGCTTCAATATCCTTATTAAAATCACATTTTAAAAGAAATATAATTAAGTCCCCATGTTGATAGGCAAACAAAATGTTAAGTCAAATATATATTTGTGTATAATATAATAGGAAAACCTTTATTTACAGGTATTTATAAAATCTTATTAGCTCTCCTACCTCTGTATTCCTGTAACAGGCAAATTTACTTTATACATATATTTTGATACCCAAAATATGGAGTTCACATCCCTCATAGCTTTGGCAGACATGTATGACTGTCCTGTGTTTGAAAAAAAATGAGTGTATTCTCCTTGGTCACTAATGAACAAATTTATTTCCATAAACCAGTGTGCTTACTTCTTTTGAGGTATAGGTGTGTCTGTCAGCAGCAGGCTGACAGGTGATTGACAGAGAGCTGCAAAAAGAGAAGAAAGGAGATGTATTTTCCATAGCTCCTTTTTTCTGTTCTTGACCACAAGTCCTCATAAGTAGCAAGACAAGTATAACCTCTCCTCAAGTCGCCATGTTTTCACAACCACATAACGCAACATGCATTTATTTAATAACACTAAGAATATAATTGGGGGTTTGGTTTCTGGATTATCCCTGGATCTCCCAAGAATAATCATTGTTGACAAGATTTTTATGGTAAAATTCAACATCTAGCAAATGATTAAGTAACAACGGAAAGATTTTTCCTAAGTCTGTATGTAAGTGCTTAGGATCAGAGGTGTGTCTTGTCATACACCCTGTCCTCAACCCTTCAGCATGCCGGGGTGGAATTAGCTACTGAAGGACAAACTATTGCACAAGATATTCATCACTGGCAGAGGTATGAGGAAAATGTCTCCTAAGAGCCTCACATCGGGGAGGAGATGAATCTGCCTGTGCTAAAGGTTTCTCAGAGGAGGTGAAATTTGAGTCAGGATAAATAGGTTTTGCTCCTGGGGAACCAAGAGGAGGGCATCCCACAGGGTGGAACAGCATGGAAGAAGAGGCAGTCGATTTTTTTTTTCCAAATGCATTTATCAGAGCCTTCTCAGATACCCCTATTAGGCTAAATAGCACACTGATATTTTTTTCCTCTTGTTGAAAATGAGTTGCAGCTGAAAAAAATCAGGAGAAAGCCAGAATGATTTTGATAAGAGTAACAGACCATAATGTGTATTCATGTTCTACTAAAGACTTAATAAAAATATAAATAAATGTATTTCTAGTTGTATGTAATGGTCACATTGGTGTCACATGTTATCAAAAACGGTAATAAGAATAGCAGTATAATAGGATTCTAGGTACATGCAAGGTCAAATGAGATTAGTGATAACTTTTATTCAGATGGTACTTAGTAGGACCCCCGAGGTCATTTTTACTTTGGATCCTCATTGTTGGATTTTCATCTTTATTTCCAGATGAGGAGACTTGAGTGTTCAAGGGCAATTTCAGAACTTAATTACTGCATGCAACATTGCATCCCAAGTTATGAACAAACCGAGTCGATACTGTGTAAAGCCAGGGACTTCCTTCCCAGTAGAATAATCAATGACTCAGCAGAGGCATGGTCCTTCTGTCTTTCTTCCCTTCCCTTAATCTCTCTTGTACCTAATGGTAGGCTACTATCGTATCTCTATTCTCTAATCACACACACCTAGACACATCTATATTCATACCCTTCCCCCTTGAGGGATGTACTTATGTACAGTCAGTATAAACAACCAACTTTGGGATATTATTTTCTCTTTTTAGAGGCTTCTTTTAAGGTTTTAGGATGAGGTACTATTGACAGGTAACCATTGTTCATTTCTAACCATTGTTGAGTCATCCCTGCAGTTTCTGGGTTTGTCTGGTGACTGGTCACATCCAATAATGAGGTTTTTACAAAAATAAAATAAACAAAGATTGGACTGTAATTAAGTGAAGAGGGACTACCTGATAAAACAAGTTTTATAAAATGTTGGAAAAATAATATATCTTTCCCATGAGATGGACCATAGTCCAAGGACCACCCTCTTTCCCCATACTGAACATTGCTGAATCTGCTCCTCACGGTACTTTTCATTCTCTAGGTCATCAAGGTCTTTTTGTGGAATAAAAGGGGTGGGGGGGGGGGTTAGAACCAAAAAACAAAGGAACCTCATTATTCCTCAAATAATTTAATTACTCAGAAATGCTTTTTGGCTAAGCATAGTTTCTAGCACCGTCCATCTTTCTGATATTTATCCATACTCCAGATTACCTCATTCATTAGTTCTGACAAGGGACTTTATTTGTATCATTGCCTGACAGATGTGTTACATGTTTCAGTCTTAAAATATTCGACTCTGAGCTCAGTGCTGCATACTTGAGAGATGATGTTAAATCAGCCTCGGCGACACACCGCTGTCATCATGCCAAATAACTCAGGGAAAAAATGATAAGGGTATAAGGAGATCAATAAGGCAAGAGAATCCCCGCTTTCAAAAGTAAGGCAAAATATGAGAAAGGCTATCAGTCAAGCATTGGGGCATAAATAAAGCAAGAATATGCCATGTCTGGGACACCCTTACGCTACAGTGAGCCATTATCCTGTGAGTAGTAAATTTCTCTTTGCCTCACTCCTTTAATATAGGTCATTCTAAAATACAGCCATAGGACTCACTGGCACATTGATCAGTCTGCCATTGCTTTTCCTACATTCCTAATAGAATGAAATGAGGAAATGGCTGATGAATGCTGAGGATAAGTCCTAGACTATTTAGATGCTAGCGGTCATAGTGGAGTGTTCTCTCTGCTTAACGAATTTTAGTATAATTCACCTCTTTATAAATATAAATTATATAAATACATTTCTTCCCTTTGAGGTGATAATACTCAATAGGGACCCCAATTGTCCAGTTGTGTTATTTTTTATTTTTTTTATTTTTTATTTTTTTTGGTGGAAAATAAGCAAACTGTAGAAATTGGCAACTTGGAAATGGAGCCCTTTATTAAGTAATAGGTACTCAGATGTGAGTCAAAAAGCAATGGTTTGTCTTTTTCAGCAAAAATTGCATTGTTCTAAATTTGCAAAAATAAATAGGAATAACTTGCAGACACAAGAAAGCAAAATGCATGAACATTTGGAAATAATAACTTATTTTTGTGGGCTAATGGTCAAGGAGAGTTTGTGAAAGTGGTCCAGAGCCCTCGAATGGCAATCTAAGTAAGGCGATCTTTAGACTATGGAGAACATTTTAGACTTTTCTCTCTTTTTATAACATGGGGATGAAGTATGAAAATTAAGTTTTGTTTTAGGAAGATAAAGCCTAAGGCTGCGTGCTGGATAGGTTAGAGTATTTGGAGCTTGGAAACAGGGAACACACTTTGGAGATGGTTACATTAATCTGTCTGTGAAGTGCTCCCACACAGTAATAGAAGCAGTGGAATGAATGGAAAGACAGATGTGAGAGTCACTGAGAAGGAAGTATAAGCAGGACTTGGTGCCTGAATGAAAAATAGCCTTGGAAATAAAAACAAACAAACAAACCAACAAACAAACAACAAAACCCCCAAAATAAATGTATCCCGATGTTTAGTTACCAATACACAGATCATCTGTGAAAACTGACTGCTAAGTTCAAGTTGAACATTCAAGGCTTAATGCACTATGACATGTTCATGCCATGATCTGAGGTAATATTTGGAGGTGCCCTTTAAGACAGTGAGCCATCAGGAAAAGTGTCCAGAGAAGGAAACCGAGGGCCATAGGCTAAACATACATTGTAGGCAGAGAGAACAGCAAGTGAAAAGTCATAGGTGCAAATGGTCACACAACGTATTTACATCTAAAAATGGAGGATCACCTATTCGTATGGGGGATTTCTCCGATCACCTTTCGGTTTCGGGGAGAGATAGAGGGGAAGCTGGAAAAGTGGATTGAGGAGTCAATGGCAGCAGGTTTGCCTAGAAGCTGATAAAATGTAAGTTTTAGGGCCCCACCTTTGCTTTCCCTTTTTCAGTACCCTATATCTAATATTGTATCTTCATTTTGTATTCTTCTCCTTAAAAATGGCCACTGGCCATCCAAACTATATAAACTTTAGCCCCACAAAAGCCACATTCTTCCATTGCCTAGCCATGTCTTCACATGGCTTTTTTGGTAAAAATCTTTTGCAAATTTTCCAGACCCATGATAATGTGGGTTTGGAAAATTTGCAAAAGAAATATAATGTAATCACAACTGGTTAGGACCCTCTTCCCTTTCCACTTCAGCTTTTCTTGTTCTCAAATCGTGGTGATTATTTTGGAATTTAGCTAAGGGGGAATTAGGTGAGAGATGCCTAATATAAATCTGGATTTATATGAGATATATGTTTGTGTTATTACTAGCCGTTCTGCAGTAAAAATGATTTCGAAGAACACTCAAACTGCCCACTGTCCTGGGCATTGTGACATGAACATGCTGCCACCAGACCGTATTGTGATAGGTGTGAGGCTCTGGCATTCAACACTGAAAATATATGGGAAATCACATAGAAGGAAAAGATTTACAAGATCTGAATCAAAAGATAAGTCTTTGCCAAATTCTTCCCAATTTTTTTGTCCCCACATTTACTATCCTAAGAACTTAAAAACCATTACCATTAATGAGTTGTGAAGGTGAAGAAAAAAAAGGATGGGGAAAAAAACTATCAATTAAAAAAACCACATTTCTGTCAACCACAAGAGGATCCAGAGAATTATCTTTTTATTCTTTCTACAGAAAGTATGAAATTACTGCTATCTGATGAGGCAATCATAGAATATATAGCCAAAAATCAGGGAAAATTTGTTTTGAAGTGTGTCAGGGAGTTTACTATTGCTGTCAGCATTGTTTCATATTTGTTTTATGTATTAGCTTTTTAAAATTGGTGATTTGCTTCAGCTTATTTGTCCATCCTAAATAGTATTCATTTTTATAACTAATTTTATAATTTTTTTTTCTTAAGGAGTCCCTCAAATTGTATAAGTTTTAGTACCACAAAATCTAGATCTATCCCTAAGTTATGGGATGGGTCTTAATTTTCATAGTCAAGTACATAATCTGAACCTTTGGCTCATCTCTGCAGCCTATTTTAGAGTTGAGCATCTGCTATGGTCTGAATGTTTGTGTCCCCCAGAAATTCATGTTAAAATCCTAATGCCCAAAGTGATGGTATTAAGAGGTGGGACCTTTGGGAGGTGCTTAGATCATGAGGGTGGAGCCCTGATGAATGAGATTAGTGGTCTTATAAAAAGAGACCCCACAGAGACCTCTGGACCCTTACATCACGTGAGGGTACAAGAAGAAGTCTGGGACGTAGAAGAGAGCTCTTACCTGACCATGCTGACACCCTGATTTCAAATTTCCAGCTTTCAAAACTGTGAGAAATAAATTCTGTTATTTGTAAGCTACCCAGTCTGTAGTATTTTGTTACAGCAGCCTGAATGGGCTTAGCCGGTATCTGTTGTTATCAACTTGCATGGTGTTCAGCCTTTTTACCTTCACTCATATAGTTCTACTCTATAGTATCCTAATTCTCTAAATATTATAATTAGTGAAGATCTGAGTGGTTTTGCATGTTAATGGAATATATTTCTATTCCCGAGTACCTTATACCCAAATTTAGGTTTAAAAGAATGTTCCAGGTTCTTCATAGCATAGTATTTGAGAAATATACTTAAGTAGGACTTTAAAACTGGTTCAAATCAGAGATATGTGATTCACATCAAAATTGTTCTAGAGTATGTACTAAAGCCAGGAAGATCTCAGTGTGTAATGTTATTTCACATAATGGGTTTCAGGAATTATAACTAGTTTCATTCAGTAAAGTATTTTCAGTAGTACAGAAATGATGTTGAACGACGGCCGAGAGAGAAGAACTGTCTATCATTTATCAATACTCCATTGCCAGCAAAACAAATATAAAGTAGTTATCTTTACTCCGTTTTATAATGGAATAAGTAAGATGAGTTCTAATACACAGGGAGACCACCCATTGAAATTTAACTTTATATATTGAACAAATTTGGAATGTCAGTTATCGTTTTCTTAATTTTTCCCAATTTCTCTGTGTCTTCAATTACACACACGCGTGCGCGCGCGCACACACACACATATAATGATTAGGTAGGGATGAGTCATGTGGATATTGACTGATCACTGGACTTAGCGTATCAGCTACAAACATAATTTTCATTTTTATCGTGTTCATAAAACAAGACTTATCTTTATTTGACCTTCCAGGGTGTGATAAGTAGCTCAAAGCAAATAAGAACACATTCGGTCATGCCATTTTCAATCTTCTAATCGAGAGAAAGAATGTGCAAAGCATAAGTCTTTTTTGTCACTATCTATTCCTCACATAGATTGTCAATTGTGTCCACAACGTAAACCAGTAGCCCAGTTTAGAGGTGTGTCTGTCTGTCTTTCAAAATTGGTAACAGATGACATTAACTGGCCTTGCCAGAAGCCGTAGTAGTGATTGAAATGAATGAATAGTGGAATCCAAATAAAAAGAAATGTGCTTTTCTACATAGCATAGGCAGCCTTAGGGTGATTGGATGGTCATCATTATAGAATATTATAATACTCTAAATTGGGCTTCTTGGCCATTGGTGGAAATACCAGGATCTCATGCTTGTGCATGCTACTTCAAGTATCTTTAGCTTCTTCTTCTGAAATCAGAATATAACACCAGTGGATGCCTGTTTTCACTGGATTAAAAATATTCCTGTGCCAAAAAAAAATGTCTTAAATATGAGTCTACTGATAGGTGTGATTAAAAAAACTTTAGCGAATGCTGCTGCCAAGTGCCATCCAATGGAAAGGAAGGGATCTTCCATATGAGAAGCGGTGCGTCCAACCTTTGTAACAGTGTGTGACAAGTTTCAACTTGTTTGGTGCAGTCATTTGGGTGTGAGCTATGGTTCAGAGGTGTGTTTTAAAATGTGCTGTAAATCATGGATCACAAACAATGCATTAACATGAAATTTTGTTTTAAACTGCAACAAAGTGCTAAAGAAACACACAAAATGTTAAATTTAGTTTATGATGATGCTGAAGTGACCATGAAGATGGTTTACAAGTGGTTCAAGAGATTTCATAATGATCATGGATTGATTGAAAATGAGGAGAGATCATAACATCCTTCAACATCAGAAACCCAAGAGAAAGAGTAAGCAAAATGATTCAGACAGGCGATTGACTATGAGGAAAATTTCTGAGGATCTGAACATCTCTTATGGTTCTAGTCAAAGCATTTTAACAATGGATTTGAACATGAGGTGGGTGACTGCAAAATTTGTTCCACACGTTTTGACTGTCGAACAAATTCAACCGCGTTTTTCAATTTTGTTGGAGTTGTGCTATCATGTTGCTTCAGATTCCAGCTTTTTAAGACATGTCATCATGGGAGATGAAACTTGGTTCTATGGTTATGATCCTGAGACCAAGGTTCAGAGTTCTCAATGGAAATCTACCAGTTCTCCTTGTGCAAAAGAAGTGCGTCGATAAAGATCTGTGATGTTAATTTTGTTTTTTGACCTTGATGGAATGGTACAAGCTGAGTTTATATGGTGAACTCTGAATATTATATGGGGTTATTAGAGCATTTAAGAAATGATGTGCATAGAAAACGGCCTGAGAAATGGGCAAATGTTTCCATCCTCCATCATGACAATGCTCCATGGTACACAGCAATTTCTGTGAAATAAAAAATTACAGTGTGTCCTCATCTACCTTATTCACAGGATCTGCCACTGTGTGACTTCTGGCTCTTCCCCAAAGTCAAACAAAGTCAAATGAAAAATAAATGTCTTGAATCCATTCAGGACATCGAGGCAGCCACAATAGTGCAACTAAAGACACTCAGGAAAGAGGATTTCCAGAACTGCTTCAGAAAGTGGCAAGAATGATGGGATAAGTGTGTTCAGAGTTGGGGGAGTATTTTGAGTAGGGGGGGTTAATGACAATGTATCTTTTACTATAATAATTTGTTTTTTTACATTTAAACATTCACTGTATTTTTTGATCACACCTCATAGACCGTATCTCATCTGAGTAAAAGTCTCCACTCTGGTAGAGAAAGTTCTACGTTGTTAGTCCCTTCTTTCATTTTATTTTTCTGCATATCATGAGATAAAGCAATTGAGTTAATTCCATTTATTGTTTTTGAGAACACTGGTTATATAACTTAACCATTCCAGCATTCTATTTATTCTGATACTTAAAAAAGATCCCTGTGAGTAGTAAAATGTGTTGTTCTTTATTTATTATGACGATCATAGCTTGCAATAAAAGAAACAAACATTCTCATAAGAATTAGCTTTGCAAACAATCACTGTTTTCTCTTATACTTTAATAAACGTAAATATAGACTACGTTTTGTATATCAAGTCCCTCTTTCATTTGCTCTTGATTCTGCGATTACACATGTTGATAACTTTACCTGTATGAACTAACTGTTCCTCTATTTTTGTTTCTTTAGGATTTAAAAGAGTAATTGCTATTGGTTATATTTTATCTTTTTAATTTTTTTATAATAATATTTAGCTTTATATATTACTTTTGAATTTATGTAAATTCTGATTACAGTCACGCACCTCTAAACATGGGTTATGTTCTGAGAAATGTGTTGTTAGGTGATTTCATCAGTGCTTGGACATCACAGAGTGCACTTACACAAACCTAGATGGCGCAGCCTACTACACACACCTAGGATATTTGGTACAGCCTATTGCTCCTAGGCTACAGCACGTTACTGCACTGAATACTGTAGGTGATTGTAACACAGTGGTAAATATCTGTGTATTGACACGTAGAAAGGGTACAGTAGAAACGTGATACAAAAGATAAAACATGGCCTAACTGTATAGGGCACTTACCATGAATGGAGCCTGCAGGACTGGCAGTTGCTCCGGGTGAGTCACTGGGAGAGGTGAGTGAGAGAGAAGGCCCAGGACATGACTGTGCCCTACTGTGGGCTTTATAAACACGGCACACTTAGGGTACGTTAAATGTATTAAAATTGTTTTATTTTTATCTTCAATAATAAATTAACCTTAGCTTACTATAACTTTTTTACTTTATAAGTGTTTTATGTTTTTAACTTTTCACTCTTTTGTAATAATCCAGCTTAAAACACAAACACATTATGTCGCTGTACAAAAATATTTTCTTTATGTGCTTATTCTAAAAGCTTTTTTCTATTTTTATTTTTATTTTTTTATTATATTTTCTTACTTTTTAAACTTTTTGTTGAAAACTAAGACACAAGCACCCACATTAGCTTCAGCCTACATAGTGTCAAAGGTCATTAGTCTCACTGTCTCCCACCCCCACGTCCTGTCCCATGGGAAGTCCCTCAGGGACAATGACACATATGGAGCTGTCTCCTCCTATGGTGATAATACCTTCTTCTGTAACTTGTCCTGCAGGACCTACCTGGAGCTCTTTTTCAGGGGGTGTCACTCTTCAGATATATGTACATGGTGGATTGCTTGGTTTCTTTTTTTTTCATCATATATTTGTTTGTAAAAGATAATGCACCACAAACCTTCCTCTCTATTAATAAAAATCTTTCCATGTTGGGTGCATGTCTTCCAACTTTTTAAAGAGATTGTTGAGGTCTGCAAAAGCTTCTGCTAAACCCTTCACTGTGAATTTTCTTGGGGGTTCTTCTCCTGCTGCAGTTTCCTTTTCTTTTGACTCTTCTTTGGCTATGACTTCCTGATCCAGTTCCAGCAAATCCTTGTTAGTCAGTTCCTCAGGAACAAACTGTAGGAGGTTCTCAGTGGCAACCCCATCCACACCCAGGTTCAAGTTGTTTGCCTTCTCAACCACAGCCTTGCTGATTTTTGGGTTACTCCATTAGGACCGGTAAAATGTCACTCGGCAACAGGAATTTTTCAGATACATTATAATTTTGTGGACCCACTGTGGTATATACAGTCCATTGTTGACTAAAACATTTTTACACAAGGAATGACTATATATGTTCTGTTTTATAAGTGTTGTAGCGTGAATTATACTTTTATTAGTTATCTGAAAATTAGAAGTCTTTGATCTTTCTTTGGTATAATATTACTTTAATTAGAGCCCTCTTTCAAGTCAAAATTCTGGGCAGAAATTTTTAAAGTCAGCAAGTTCAAGAAATCTATCGATAGAAAAGAAGTATTTTACTCTATTTGTAAAACTATAAGGAGCTGTAATTTTAGGCTGCTTTGCCACACTGTATATGTTTTGTAAACTTGAACAAGTTGCTTTCTCCATTATCAGCCCAAGTTTTGGGTTCTGGATGATATTGATTATAAGCAGAAGGGGTCATGTGATACATGCCTGAGTGTTTTATATTATACATGTAAGTTAATATGTAAAACTAGCTTATTAAAACATTCAACATTTTTAGGCTGTTAATTAAGCCCATTTCCTGAATTAAGGAATTCTTCTAAAACTACTGCTACTATGATTTCAAAGAGGCAGCCTTTATCCTCACTCTAGTAGTTAACACTATACTTTTTGCTTTCATGATGGATGTAAGCACTGAGGCTTCTTTGGGGAATGAAAATGGATGGTCACTCTTGGGAAAAAAAACTCTTTGTGTTATACGTTAGAAAGCCTTTTATCTCTGTGAAGGTACACATAGGATTCTCCAAACTGAAGCAAAACAGAACAAAACAAAATCATTCTCTGGAATACTGGAGATGTATAGTAAGTACTTTTTAGTGTATAAATGTATGATTATCCCATTTTTATGCAATGGACTATTTGCTAGTTACCCTAAGGCATGTATCATACAACTTGTTAGAAATTAGGAGGATGATTAAACTGAAATAAACAGTTTAAGCAATTGTTTATCCACAAAAACCTTCTTGCAGGGCAACGATTTTTTAAAAACTTAATTATTTTTAGTGTTAGGAGCTATGAAATTGGTATAGTTTATTTTCTGTATATAAAAGTCATTTTAGTTAAGGGCATGTCTATTTAGTAGTGTGTTATTTAACTGATAAGCTTTTCCCACTTATCAGTGAAATACGATATATTTTTAAATAAGATGTATCTTATTTTAATGAGTCCTTTCACAATTTATAAATATTTTCCCAGAGTTTGTATATTCTAAGAATGACTTCTCTTGTGAAAGTTTATTTTTATCTTTAAAAAAAATTCTTCTGAGAGTCTTGTCATCAGTTTATATGGAGACAATTAGTGTTAGTAGCTAAAATAGGACTAATTGAGCCTAATGTCTCATTGAAGAATGACATTTCTTTATTTATAATATAGAGAATTTTAGTTTAACAAATATCAATGAGCTTTTTGCTTTATGTTGTAAGGTTTTAGACCAGGCAAACCAGAGTTTGCTAGATCATTCAGTGGACCAACCAATATACCAATATAACTCTTAGTCAAACAAATATTATTGTCTTGATAACAATGAGTATTGTAAAGATGTTTTAGGATGCATGTAATGATAATTAGAATCTGTAAAGTACTTACTGTGTTCCAGGTTTTATTCTCAGTGCTTTACACATAATCTGCCTTTTTAAATGTTTAACAACCTTCTAAGGTAGTTACTATTCCTAGTTTTACCAAGGTGGAAACTGAGGCAAAAGGGGTTAGATAATTTGCCTACGGTTATACAGAAAATAAACAGGATTTGAACTTGGGTGCTGTGGCTTCAGTATTATGCTCTTAGTCTCCATACAGTAACAATAACTTCCTTTTTTTTTTTTTTGCACCTTTGAAGAGTCTACCGATCAAAGGCAAATGCTCTTTATTTATTAGTCTCTGAGCTTCAATCACTTATTTTAAAAAGGCAAGAGGAATGTGGAGAAAGGAAAACAGGACTGTTTTATTATTGGGGATAATTCATTCTCTTGATTATGGAGAATAGGCAAAAAGAATCTCCAGGAATCACAAAACAAAGAAAAGGCATCAAAAAGTTTTGGAAATTCTCTGAGGTACAAGGTGGATTGACTTAAAATGACCTGAAAAAGGGATTCCTCATGGAGGTTAATTATTATGAGAAATAGAAGTTTGAATGTGTAAATGTTTCATAAATTTTTAATTTGAAAGGTTATAATTAATTTGATAACAATATAAAATGCCTAATAGTCATTTTATTGTCAGGTTCTTTTTTTTTTAATTTGAGCATTAATTTATTCTCATAATTACCCTCACATGGCCCAAATCACAATAAATATTAAAAATATATTCACAGAAAATTATCTGTGCAAGTGCTTCTTATATCTTTTATAATGAAGCAATTACTTTGCATGTGTTAATTGCTATTGCATTTTTGATCTGCACTCTAACATTGTCGTTTTGAAGAAATTGTGTTTTATAATCTAGATTTCTTAGATTTAGGACTTTCAAATCATAAGTTCTGTTCACACTTAATTTTGCTATATCAATAAAATATTAATGAATTGGCTAATAAAACATCATAATTATTTTATGTCATGGAATATAGGTGATTGTTTATGAATTTGCTGAATTGCCCTAGTAGTTCACTGTAAGAAAGTATTCTTTATTTTGGCCTTGGTTCAGTTTAGAAATAAAACTGGTAGACACGTACTACATGGGCATAGGGCTGTTCTTCTTCTGGAATGTGCAGGTAAAGTAGATGACGTCATGTTGAAAATGCAGAGCCTCCTACGCAGGCAGAAGGCTTGCCTGCCCAAAATAGGGACATTTATTCTGTACCAGCAGTTTATCTCAATTGTTCTCTTTTCTTGGTATTTAGCTAATTTATAATACAGAAATATTGGTTATTGCTTAAAAACAAATAAAATGCATCTTGTTCCTCCCAAAAGAGATTTCCTTTCTGGAAATCTCTTTTAATAATGCCCATTTTGGGTCAGGAGGTATCAATTGAAAGAGGGATTTTATATGCCAAAATCTAGCCCCACTCATGAGGGAGAAAAAACTTAAATATGGTCACTACTTAAAGGAGATTAACTGCATTCCAAAAAATCTACGAATAGCAGCATAGAAATTGTGATCGCTATTTTGCTCAGCACATTTAGGTACTGTAGATGTGTCGTGCGGTATGGGGAGACAATGCCTGGTAATTGTAAGAATGATCTACATCAGCAGCACTGCAAGAGATCTTCCTGTGATGATGGGAGTGTTGGACACATACCTGTCGAATATAGTACTTAGTAGTCATGTGTTTTTGAACATTGGGAATGTGGCTAGTATGATTGAGGAACTGAATTTTTTATTTTAATTAATTTGAATTAATTATATTTAAATTTAACTAATTCCATGTAACTGGTGGCTCCTGTATTGACTGTGCACATCTAAAGTAAATCTAGAACTAATTGGAGTGAAGACTGTTTAGCTTCTGGCCCTAGATATGGTGCAAAATAGTTAAACAACCTTGAAAAGTCAGTTCACCTCCCTAGGTCTTCGTATGTTCATCTTTAATATGGGACAATAATAGTACCTACCCCCAAAAGTTCTGAGATTATTAAATAAATCAGTGACTATAAAGTTCTTTGGACTGTGCCTGACGTATAATATATGTTCAATAAACACGAGCTATGCTAGTTAATTATGTCTTGTTCATTGCTATTCTTTTTAATTACTTGGTAGATTTTATCTTGTAGATTTTAATGACGTAGAAACGGAAAAAGAGATGGAAATGAAATGAGTCTAAAGTAAACAGAAATTGCCATTAAATGGTGTAGAATTTTGGGTGATCCTAGAGGAACGCGTGAGATTTAGATAAATAGAAATTATAAGGTGACCATATATTCTAATTTGCTTTGGGCGGTCTCAGTTTATATCTTGTATCCTCGTTCAATTATTAATATTTCTCTCTTTTGGTCTCAAAAGTATCTCATGAGTGTTCGTAAGACACATTTTGGAGTCACCCTAGAATATGATATAGGAACCCAGCCCAGGCATTCCAGATAGAGGGAAAAAGACAAAATAAGGTATATGGTGTGACATGAAAGGTCAGTGAGTACTGGGAAAATGAAGGCAACAGGGTTAGATAGGTGCTAGAGATGTATTGTGGAGATAGGATGAAAGCTTGAACAAAGAATTTAGATTTGAGTGTAATGTCATTTATGTTATTATTGCATTGCTCCTGAGTCAACATAGATTCACTTTAAGAAAAAAAATGAATTATGATTTGTTTTTTTGCCAACTAATACTCTAAGATTCTTAGCAGTGCACAAACTACTTCTTGTTTATTTTTATTGTTCCTGAAAAGTTCTGATTTAATTGGACAAAATCATTTAGTGTGTCAAAAAAGCCTTATACCATTTAGTGTTTTGATTGGCCTTCCATTATTTATAGTGATTTTCATTCTATATGGTTTGAAACAAAATTTTTTATTTAGCTAACCCATTAGATGCAAGTAACCAAATCAGTAATATGATTGGTTAATGGGAAAATTAGTCAATTAAGTGCAAAATGGCTCATTATATGTTTTCATGACTGAAGGAGAAAACTTGGAAGGTGTTCATTTAGTTGCAGTAAAATACCATATCAACATATATTATCTCAGTGTTCTTTAAGCTATATCTATGGATCTCTAGTCTATTTATGCCAGCATACGTGATAAATCTAGAGGACTTAATTGTTGGCAATATTACTGATTGCAATTTTAGGATAACAAAGAGTGTATTAGACTGTGAACCACAGAAGATTGTAAAAATGTTAGGAAAAGAGTGAAAAATAGAGATCCTGTCGGGGGGGAACTAAACTCAAAATTAAAATAAACATATCTTATAAGATACAAGAATGTGACTCAAGTGTAATTGTTTTATTATTCACGAGATCTCTTTAATTCTGGAGGCATTCTGAATTGAGATGCTGACCCTTGGCTATCCCAGAGACGTCCAAGAAGAGATGATGTTGACTTGTTCTGGATTGTCACTCTTTTCCCATTAGTTTAGCTAATCATAAAAACAGACTTTGAGTTGATCTTTAAAGTATTCCCAGGTCAAAGAGAAGTCCCATCAGGGATTGTAGCCACTTTTGGTATTTCTGGAGAATTCTAACAATTACTGTTATAGTGTACCAGACATTGTAATCTCCATCTGGGAAACCAATCATGACTCATTTTTGCTGGACGAATCAATCATTATCAATATCATCTCATTGGAATTATGAGTTGTTTGGATTACTTTCAAAGTATAGACCTGACTATTTAAACTAATGCCATAAACACCTCACATTTTAAAGTGTGTTTTAATTTTGTTTGTGTTTCCTTAAAGAGATCAAGAGCTGGCCAATTAAAAGAGGTTGGGGCAAAGAACAGATGTCATTGGCATTTGGAGAATTGAGCAATCTTTATAAAAGGCCATTGGCATCATTTATAGCAGCCCCTCTTCTCTAGCTTGTAAATTTATTAATGAAATTGGTTTTTAGGTGCTGACAATGAACAATGACTAGTTTACTTGTGTTTTCAAGTAGGATGCATTTCAAAATGTCATTTAATGTCTAAACCTCTGAATGGAATTCAATGACTTTAGGTTAAGTCTATTTGTAAATAGTACAGAGCATTGTGTAATTATGAAATCTGCTGAAGCTTTCAAAAATTAATATTTAGAACAAAAGTGAATCTCATCCTAACAGAACTTTAATAAAATCCTGGTAGTGATTTGTAAATACCTTGAAACTAATTAGCCATTCCATCCATGATGATTGTTTCATTACTGCTTAGGTATTGCTTTGGTGTTCTTGATGAAAATGGCAAACCACAGTTGTAATGACATAGTTTCATCTCCAGAACCATGCCTCCTATGCTGAAAAAAAAGTAAATAGTTGACTCTTGTAGCTCTCCCTCAAAGGTAAATTATTCCAACTAGGACAGAGAGAGCAAATGTTTATTTTAAGGTTCTGCCTCATGATGATGTTGAAAATGATAGGAATTATATATATATGGTATTGACTCTGTGCCAGGCACTGTGTTAAATATTTTATATAATTTATATAGTAAAGCCTCACCACAGTCTTATGAGGTGAGATAATCTCTCTTTTTCTCAAGACTAGAGGTTTAATTGCCTAGTTACTGGCAAAGCAGGATTCTCAGGGGATATTCTGGAGCTCTCAAGCACCACATCACCACTGTTGACAGCAGCTATTACCTAGAACAGTTAGTTGACAGAGGATGTGCAAATGATTGCCTTTTGTGCAGAATTGTGTCTTTTATTGCTCATTTCCATATCTGAGCTGTGGGTAGGAGAAGAGAAGTAGGGCAGGTTTTTACCAAACTCTATTATAAAAGCATAATTGAAAAAATTGTTTTCTATAGTCATATTCTACATAATGGAGAGGCAATTGCCTAGCATCAAATTGGAAAGTGATAATGTATGTGGCTCATGAAACTGGCTAAAATTGCATGGCTTGCCTGAGATATTAATTTAGCTGCATTTGTTATTGCTTGTGTGGACAATATTCATATTCACTCTCATTTGAGGCTATTATAGACACTCCAGTGATTGCCACAGTTCTTGCCATGTCTACTCTTTCATGTCATGTTGATACTAGAGGAGAGGTCTGCTGAAGCAAGGTCATGTGGGCTGGGAGAAGAATCCAATAGCCTGAAGCAGTGTTATCCAGTGAACAATGGATTACATGTGTACGTGCGGACTAAATATTGTATGATTTAAGAGAGGAATGTGGTTTATATTCATTTTTGGATAGTGAAAGAGTTGGCATGTAAATCCCTTGAGAGACTTTATCCAGGGATACCCTTGAATGGATAAAAGAGTACAAATTCTATTTCACTGAAGATGAATAAAAACAAATTGGGGAGCCCATCAGCAAAATAGACTGCTGCGTGATGGCGTCCAAGGCTACTCCAAAACCACCAGACCAACTGCTTCAGAATCCTGCCAGCAACCAGATGCACGGAATAGAATTGACTGCAGTTTGGCCTCAAGGCTCTGTGATTCCCAGCCAAGGAGAATTGCATGCAAAAAGAAAAAAATAAAATAAAATTCTCTTTGTAAAAGAGTTATGTTTTCAGTCAGTGGGAGAAGTATGTTTCAGACCTAGTCTGTTGCAAATGAAATGTGGCATATCGACAGTTTAGTTACAGAGGGTGGAGGCATGGGGAGGTAATGCCATATGTACTTAAGGGTAAGAAGTTGAATTTTGGTTAGGTAGTAGGGATTTTCAGTGAAGTTGTTTTCAGGCCATTGAGTTACTATCATTATTCAATGAGAAGTACTGTATCGGCCCTTCAAAGAGAGTAGCTGGATCTGTTTAAAGCTCTGATTCTCAACCAGGGCCAATCCCCCACACCCCTTCTGCGGGACATTTGTCTGGGAACAT